>NW_022881603.1:22030864-22371717 GCF_003369915.1 Drosophila miranda | reverse complement strand
TCCCATAACTTGAGATGTTGCATTTCCAATACCACTGAGTTGTATGACTGAGTCGCGCATTTCTAGGCCCAGGGCCGAGACTATCCTAGCCGTCAGAAAATTTAATTGACTACCGGAATCTAACACGCACCTGCAATTGCGATATGCTCCGTCTATAGCTTTGATTTGAACTACAGCGGTCGCAAGAAATTTGGTGGATGATCTAGACAATAGGGAGCTATGCAGTGACTTTGGCTCTTGCAACGCCTGCCCTTTGAGCCCCGGCTCATTGGCAACATTAGGTATCTCTCGATGCAGAAGTTCATGATGCGGCTTGCTGCAAATCGTACATCGCGGACCATTACAGTTTCTAGTTGTATGTCGCTTGCTAAAACAAATCAGGCACAGCGAATGCTTCTTCGCCTCATGGTAACGTTGTACTGGTGATAGTTCGTTAAACCTTTGACACCCTTTCAATCCATGGGTCCCAGGACAAACGTAGCAGGCATTGCTGCCTATTGTTGCAGCTAAGGTCGCATTTTTCATCTCACCTTTACCACTGGGTCGGGCTCCATTGCCTCGCCGAACTTCCCTATTTGCCATATTGACTCCTCTGTTTATCAGAAACTGCGATAACAATGACCACGACGGTAACTTTTGGCAATCCCACTCAACTTCCCACCTATCCATTGTATCTTCATCAAGCTTTGTACGAATCAGATGGAAAATTACTGCATCCAGAATCTCCTTATCGTCGCTTAACGACTTGAGTGCTACTAATTGGGCATTTACATTGTCTACCAGCACTCTCAGTCCCTCTGAGTCGGGTCTTTTTAGCCGCCTTAAGTTGAATAGCTCCTGTACATGTGATTGCAGAATAACTGCCTTATTTTCATAGCGATCTTTCAATAATCGTAGTGCCTTGCGATAATTAGGCCCTGTTAATTCCAAACCCTCAATCGCACTTAACGGTCCAGCTCCTAACGATGATCTCAAATGAATAAATTTAGACAACTCATCCAATTCAGAGTCTGATTCTATTAGAGTAGCAAAGGTGTTGTACCAGCTGGTCCATTCCGTAAACTTTCCAGCGAACTCAGGCAGCTTTAGGTTGGGAAGTCTCGATGAACGAGACACCTGTGTGCTATTTAGAAGATCACCTACATTGGACTGCCGCCGTCCCCTATTTCCAAGACAGCTTAGTAACTTGGCCTTTAATTCGCAATAAACCTCCTCAGCTTCATAGCGGCTTTCATATTCGCTGGCGTCCTCGCTATCGTGTTCAATTTTAGCCTGAATGTTGCAGAACTGATTAAAGTTTGTCTCAATTAGACTTAACCTGGCTTCCAGCTCCGCAGCCGTCATGGAGTCGCTATTTTTTTCGATATAGACCTTGTTACGGACAAAGGAATTCATTAACGCCGTTCGAGAAGTGAGCACCTCCGCAGCCTTACCCTTTCTAGGCGCCATTTGCACTGACTATTTACACCGGTGTTACCCTTAACAATTTAACAATAAAAAATACTCAATATTGGCATGAGTAAGTAACACGGTTCCAAGTTTAGCCACTCTATTCAATAATCGGCTAACTTTAAATTCTCACTACACTGCCCAATTCAATAATTGATCAACAATTGACCACTGTGCGCCACTGTACCAAAATGTGTACTTGCGCCCCAACGAACCGGCAGGCAAAGAAGAAACGACTACAAAGTTAAATCAATGTCAAATAGCAATTACTGTTCTTTAGGTGCCGGCTTGTAACTGCATATATATGCAAGTATGTATGTGCCTTGCTTCAACGTATAGCAGTGCACGCAATAGGCTGTATGTGTGTATGCAGATACCTAAGCGCTCAAGCTAACTGTAATTGTAATCTGCTTTCTACACGAGACCCCGCTTACAGAACAATTAAAGCGCAGAAGTCTCAAAGCCGCGACCACTTGACACTAAAACAATTGTATTGTTTTAAGATTATTCACACACATCGAATTGGAACTAAACATGCCTGCAAGAAATATTAGATGCTCAAAGCAGTTCACACTCACAATTCGATACCGAAGCCGCTGTCGCACTCGCCGTCAGCCAGACTCAGGGTGAAATATTTATTGAGTTCCAGTCGTGAACTCCATCCGTTAATTTAACCTTCTCCAAAGGTCCCTGCTCGGGCGCCAAATGTACGAGCTAAGTCCCTCCAACAGTTTTCCAGTGGAATCCGTCTACACAATTAATACCTTCCTTAATCCGCTCGATGTAGTTCCTTGCTCGTTCGTTTTATTTCGTATGTCTCTTAAATCTAGTGATCATAATTCACATCGTTTTGGCTCGATACTATTGATACTATCGATTGCGCTTCTTTATATGTACATAATGTAACGCGCCAACTTCAAATTAATTCACAATTTTAGTAATATTTACATATTAATTCAAATATTCAAATTGTTAATCTTTATAAAGTAATTTAATTCTATATTCTATTAAGGGGCGTCAACAGCTTGCTTTTCATTTGGATACTCTTTAAGAGGGTATTATGTGCTTTCCTAGACACTTACAACGCAGGGAACGAATCATTTCATACACCATGGATTCTCTAGACTCCTAATAAACATCCATATCCAATTCCATAAATGCCATACACCGTACAGTTTCCATAGGAACTATACATCTGTCTCAACTTTCTTTTTTAAATGTTGGCTTTTATATGAATATTATACATATGAAATATCTAGAGCTATCGGTTGTAAAACAATTTATTTGTCATTGAAGTGAATTTAATAAAAATAAATAACCAAGATTATTTTAATGATATCCCATCTACATAACTAAGTCAAATTTGATAGAGTACGATGAAAAAAGTATTTATTCTTTTTATACCCGATACTCAAAATGAGTATTGGGGTATATTAGGTTTGTGGTAAAAGTGGATGTGTGTAACGTCCAGAAGGAATCGTTTCCGACCCCATAAAGTATATATATTCTTGATCAGCATCAATAGCCGAGTCGATTAAGCCCTGTCTGTCTGTCCGTCTGGTCCGTCTGTCCGTCCGTCCCGTCCGTCCGTTCCGTCCGTTCCGTCCGTCTGTCCGTCCCTATTAGCGCCTAGTGCTCAAATAACTATAAAGAGCTAGAGCAACGATGTTTTGGATCCAGACTTCTGTGATATGTCACTGGCTACAAGAAATATTTCAAAACTTCGCCCCGCCCACTTCCGCCCCCACAAAAGAACGAAAATCTGTGGCATCCACAATTTTAAAGATACGAAAAAACCAAAAACGCAGAATCGTAGAGAATGACTATATCTTTTAGACTGCAGAATCTTAATTGTATCGTATTATTATTATAGCCAACATCAAGAAAACAAATTCATTTTTTCTCGCCCTGTCTCTCTCTAACACACCACGTAGCATAGCCGGCTTTGCTTAGAGTAAAACATTAGCGGCCAAGATCTCAGAGACTATAAAAGCTAGAGCAACCAAAATTTGGTATCCGCTCTCCTAATATATCGGACCGAGACGAGTTTGTTTCAAAAATTTCGCCACACCCCCTTCCGCCCCCACAAAAAACGAAAATCTGTTTCAATCCACAATATTGAGGATACGAGAAAACTAAAAACGCAGAATCATACATAATAACCATATCTATCAGATTGCTGAATCTGGATCAGATCGGATCATTTTTATAGCCAAAAGGAACAAATCTATTTGCAGTGGCTACGCAGCGCCCGACGTCACGCTCAGACTGATTTTCTGTCTCTCTCGCACGCACTCTTTATCGTGTCTTTTAATATTAGTGGCGTCTGCCGGAGGAGAGCCGTACTGACTAAGTATCGGGTATAAATGTAGAGTTGCGGTCTCCGCAGCAACTCAACTCAGCAAAATGTAATTTCTATCAGATTCTACCATGATCTATGTGATTTAGTATCTCCGCATATGATATGGCTGAGAAAAAAAAAATCTATCTGAAAGGGTATCTCAAGCATCGGCACCTAGCTTTTATTAGCGCTATATATTTCTGTTGGTAAGGACCTCGTACCCAGACAGTGGCTTTCTCTTCCGCACTCTTAATCGCACTCGTTTCCTTCCCCCGTCGATATCACCGTTTGACGTTTTTTTGAGTGGCCGCCTAATGAGTTTAATGCTTTGTTATCATCGCTGTAATCGGCTTATGTAATATGACAGTATAATTGAATCCATCCGCGAATTATGGCAAGCTGCATGTACGAGCATGTACATACATTTAGAACGCACACATCGAATTGCTGTCGCATACAATTTACAATTGCAAATTACCTTCGGTTACCCTGCACCACCTACTCTACCATCGGGCTCCAGCCCAGCCAAAATTTGTGGCACGAGAGGGAAAGCACTTGGCACAAGCCTACTCCACACATTGCCAATAAGGGAAAACCACTTTCATTTTTTCGCCAGCAGCAGAGAAAGCGAATGAAACTTAACGGAAAAGAAAATTACATCATGCTCGTCTCAATGGGTCGACATAATATTATTTCCTCGGTCTCGGTCGAGGTCTTGGTCTTAGTCCGGGTGTGGTGATATAGAGCTAGGGCCAGGGCACCCACTGTGTCCCTGTTAGCACTCCTCCGGCCTCCGTCCTCCAGTCTGCATTTCACTTCCCTCCTTGTCTGGTAGTCAATTTTTTATTTATTTATTTTATGCCTACGCACATACACATACAGGACATGGGGGTAGAGGACAGGAGCCTGACAGGTGTCGCCGACTGAGTGGCTGCCTGACTGACTGAGGAGGAGGGCATGCGGAAGAAGCAGAGGCAGAGGATGAGGGCTGTGGGTGTGGTCCGGGAGTGGTAGCGGGCTGTGCTGTGGGGCCGAGGGTGAAAAATTGTAGCCTATTATTCTTTGTATTGTTTTATGTGGCATTTAGACGCTTATTTTTGCAAAATACGCAATACACAACCAGCACCCGCACACTCCTGGCCAGGTTCTAGTATTACCCATCTGGGCGGCAGGGAGGTCTGCGCTTGGGCTCCACTGCGAGTGTCTGCCGGGCGTTTTATCATCATCCAATCAGTAGATAAATAAGACATAAAATGAGGTGCTTAATCGGGTTCGAAGTGATGAAAGTGAAACTGAGCCCTAAGTATGCGGTGGGATGTTTGTGTGTCCGTCCTGTCTGGGAAAAGACAGGCCTATGCGGTTATCTGTCGGCCTGTATGTGTCCCGCCGAAGGCGATGTCTTTGTCTCTGGAGTAAATCTCGAGTATCAACTGTGTATTTCAATATCATTTACAGCCAACCAAACAGTGCTGTGTGTGCGTGCTGGTGTCACGGAACGTGTCCTCAAGGCGTGACAGCATAATTTCACTGTAATTTTGCACGCGTAGAGAAGTAATTTGTCAACATTATTTGCATAAATTAAGTAGCCAATAAAACTGCTAGAACAGAACTGTTGATTGACGAAAGAGAAACACACGGAAACCAATTGAACAATCTAATAGGCTATTCACACTGACGACCATCCACCATCCATTTCGGTGATGGTTCGTAAGGTTTTGCCGTTCCGAAAATTTCCCAGTTAGTCCACCATCCATTTTTGATGTTCCTAAACCGCACGTTTCTATGCGATAGTTAGCCGATGGTTTTCAAATGCAACTCTGAATAATTGTCATTCACAATGGAAAAATGGTATTCACGCGAAAACGTAAACAAAGATTGTGACAAAATTAACAAAAAACAAAAACAACAACAGAACAGCTCGGAAGGACAGCAGACCAAATTTTCGAAAAACTTATTAATAAAATGGATTTAGTGCCAGAAAACTCCTACAGTGGTACGTTGAATAGATATATTTGTTTTTTATTGTTTATAATATATAATATTATTACACAATGCAGCAAACAAGAGAACAACAGCAGGCGGCAGGGTGAAATGGAGTGCCGCGCTTGAGAGCCTGCTGATTGACATATGGAAGGAGAAAATTGAAAATTTGCGCGGACCACGCAAAAATTCACATGTGTAAATTAAGTTGTCCGTATGTCCAAGTAGCCTTAGCTGCTTGATGCGGTGGTCCTCGTGCGGGTTCCGTGGTATATAATCCTTTATGAAGATTATGTTGGAGAGATAACTGTCTCTCTTATCTCCGGCTGGTTGCCGGAGCAAGGTTTATTAACAAGCGTTAGCTTTCGTTATAAGAACAGAACTAAAACTAGGAGCCACCAGCAAGCTGGGGCATAAGCCGAATCAAAAGTATTTAATTGCCAAAGAATGCAAAGCTACAAAATATATGTACTTAGAGCTACAAAGCTACAGTCGGTAAGCCGACTTGGCATAAGCGATAATGCTGATCTTGCGGCATGTGCAAGATATCAGATTACCGCCGGTTGACCGTCACATTCAGGGCGCTGAACTGAAGTTCACTGATTTGGCATCTTGAGTGCAAACAACATGGAGCAGAGCACATTGGACAACGACAGTAAGTTTTATTAATTTATTGCTAAGAAAATATATTTCATTTAAGGTGTTCATTGCAGATCCGGATGAGTACTTTTCGGATATTATTGAGATGGACCTGGACGGATCTTGTAGCTCCAGCACCTTGTCTGGGCGTCCGCCAAAGAAAAAGAAAAAGACCGACATTTCGTGGCTGGCAGAGATCGCCCAGGAGCGTCTCGAACAACAAAAGGACCACCACAGAAAGAAGGAGGAGCACGACGTTAGGCAGGAGAAGATGGTGCAGGACTTGATTAGCACCCAAACAAAATTCCAGAACGACTTATTAGAAGTTTTGAAAAATAAAAATAAATAAGTTTTTAATTTTCATTACGGTCTACACAATATTTTGCGATTGCAGATCGTATCTGTTCTGCTGACTGATTAAAGTCAGCAGAACTGTTGCTGGTATCGTGCTGTTCGCGCTGCTCATTTGTTGCAACCTCCCAATTTTCATTAATCGCGCTGTTGTGCATATTTAATATATTGTGTAAAATACAACAGCTCATTATTATGGCGCTATTATTTTTGTGGTGGCTATCAAGACCTTTTCCGATTATTCGAAATCTGGCTTTTAAATGCATTTTCCACCACTCGCCTAGCTTTGGAAAGGTTGTAGTTAAACGTGCGCTGTTCCAAAGAGGCGACTGTGGAAAACGGGTAAGGTTTCATCAGCTTTTTAGAAAACCTAAATGCCGAGTCCCCGATAAGCATTACAGGGACGTTTACTCCGCTTATTTCCTTGGCTTTCTCTTGGAGTAATGCCGATGCTTCGATATGTTTTGCAAGGCTTGACTTCTGGTATATCATCGAGTTATTGCACCTTCCTGCAGAGCCGATATTTACATATGTAAATCTGTATCTAAAAAGAATCGGATTTAAATAATTTAGGACATTAAACCAACTTGCTAAATACATATTTTTGTGCAAGATATTTGCATACCTATAATCCACTAGGGCAAACAAGACTGTGGAATACCAGCCCTTATAGTTATGGTGGTCTACTGCCTCAGGTGCTGGTGGTTTTATTTCGATGTGGCATCCATCTAGAATAAAAAGGAAGTTTAAAAACCAATTTATATGTAAACATATTGCTGAAGTTCTTATTGATTTCCTACCAATTGCACCTAGGCACTGAGGAAACCCAATTGCCTCGAATCCCTTTACGCACTCATCAATTTTGTCGGAAGTTAGGTAATTGGGCGACATGTACTCCTTCGAAAACTCGTCGATAAGTGCTCTGCAAAACTCGTGCAGGATATTACACACACTGTTTGGAGCTACACCGAAAAGCCTGCCAACTGTTCGGTACTCAGAGGACGAGCCCAAAGTGTATAGCGCAATGGCGATGCGCTTTTCCAAAGGAATTGCAGCTCGGCAGTTGGTGTCCTTCTTTCGCAGCACTTCAAGCCGATTCACTAAAATATCAAAGCAGGGCCTCTCCATTCGGAAACTCTCTTTGAAAAACGCCTCGTTGTTTTCTGGTACATCTTTCTCCCAAAATGTCCCGAACCGCTTCTAAAACCATAAAATATGTCCTTGTAGTTTAAACTATGGTTGAAGTTAGTAGAAGTACTCACAAACGACCATAATCTTCCTGGCTTTTGTGTTTTTATGGCAGTCATCTGGGTCATCTATCCTCGTCAATGGTTAAAGTCATCATCGTCATCATCATTATTCATTGACAGCAACATTATTAGGTTGGTGCAAGAAAATATTTTGCTGTTGAACCACAAGCCGAAATAATTGCTATATCTTCATCATCCATTATAAGAACCAAGAATTAATAAATCTTCCGCGCAAATTTAATGAACTTGTTATTGGCATCAGCTGTTTTTGACGGATGGTGGATGGTGGCAGTGTGAATCGGAGTTTCACATCTGTCAAAAAATCCCACCATTCCCCCGGGATGGGCTCAGTGTGCAGGTATCGAAAATTTAATGTGCTATTTTTCGGGAATTTTGTAAAACATTCGATAGATCGATACTTGAACAAATAAGCTCATCTGGATACCGTTTTGCCTGTAAATATAACCGGATTTTCCCTGAATTTTTTAAATAAATTTTCTCTATTGAATTTTAAATATATTGAGCTAATCCGCCGATTGATCTGGCAACTCTATTTCACAAACAGTTCATACTTATTTACGTTGTTCGTTTGACCGCGTCTCGACTCCTACTACATAAACTTTAAATTTTTTAGAATCCCGTGACTCTACCGGGAACGAGCTCTGAAAACAACACTATGCCTATTCCGAGCATAACGGACATTACATGGCACAAGCATAGGGCGTACCCGAAAAGTACTAGGGGCTTTCGTCGGCGTGTTCCAAACTCTCGCGGGCGTGAGGTCTTGCGATGGAAGTCGACCCACACGATTCTATACCCACCCTTCCATGATTTCCAGTGGTGCGAAGGTTCTGGAAATCCCTAAACTTCTTACCCTACCCCATTACGTCACCCTGTCCCTTGGAAATGATAAGTCTACTCCATGTTCATTGCTAATAACATTCAATATATTTCGTTGTACTTCATCATAGACATGTTGCTTCAATCAAAAACTAGCAAACCAAGTTTCACTTCCAAAAATAACACAAGTATTGAACTACAATCAGCAGGCAACTCAAAAAAAATGTTTAGTGGAATGAAAAAAAAATAGGAGGCTTAATCCCTAAGGAGGAAAAAAAATTTCTAGATATAGGTATATATAAACGGTGGAGTATAAATAGAAAAGATAGGAATATAATATAGGATATTCGAAATAAGTAAATTAGGTATGTATAAAGGAAAAACGAGGGGGAACGTTGTGAGTTGCTGCGGAGAACGCAACTCTACAGTTATACCCGATACTAAGTCAGTATGGCTCTCCTCCGGCAGACGCCGCTAATATTAAACGACACGACAAGGAGTGCGTGCGAGAGAGACAGAAAATCAGTCTGAGCGTGACGTCGGGCGCTGCGTAGCCAGTGGAAATTGATTTGTTCCTTTTGGCTATAAAAATGATCTGATCTGATCCAGATTCAGCAGTCTGATAGATATGGTCATTATCTATGATTCTGCGTTTTTAGTTTTCTCGAATGTGCAATATTGTGGATGCAACCGATTTTCGTCCTTTGTGGGGGCGGAAGGGGGTGGGGCGAAATTCTGAGATATACGTTTTATAGTGATATCTAACAGAAGTGCGGATACCAAATTTGGTTACTCTAGCCTTAATAGTCTCTGAGATTTGTGGATGCCCCAGATTTTCGTCCTTTGCGGGGGCGGAAGGGGGTGTGGCGAAATTTGGACACGAAACGGTCAAGGTCCGATATCACAGGTGTGTGGATACCAAATTTGGTTGCTCTGGCTCTTATAGGTTCTGAGATCCTTGAACTCATATTTTGCAATTGGCAAAGCCAACCATGAAACCTGTGTGTTAGAGAGAGACAGAGCGAGAAAGAATGAAAATGTTTTCTTGATTCTGGCTATAATAATTATACGATCTGGTTGAGATTTTACACTCTAGAACATATAGTCATCCTCTACGATTCTGCGTTTTTGGTTTTATCGTATTTTTAAAAATGTGGATGCCACAGATTTTCGTCTTTTGTGGGGGCGGAAGTGGGCGGGGCGAAGTTTTGAAATATTTTTGTAGCAGTGACATATCACAGAAGTCTGGATCCAAAACATCGTTGCTCTAGATCTTATAGTCTTTGAGCACTAGGCGCTGAAGGGGACGGACGGACGGACGGACGGACGGTCGGACGGACGGACAGACGGACAGACAGACAGGGCTCAATCGACTCGGCTATTGATGCTGATCAAGAATATATATACTTTATGGGGTCGGAAACGATTCCTTCTGGACGTTACACACATCCACTTTTACCACAAATCTAATATACCCCAATACTCATTTTGAGTATCGGGTATAAAAATAAAAATCAAAAAAATTTTCAAAAGCAGCGGGGGTCATACCAGCGATCAGCAATGGTGAGCCAAAACGAAATTTAATTAAACATTATAAATTTATGGATTTTTTTTTTTCTGTGTTGAGGAGATTATTTTTCTATGTTGGTTAGTGTATGGCTTGACTACGTTTCCATGCATTAAAAGAATGCAGGGAATGCGAGCAAGGCAAGCTTAGCAGAATTGGCACCGAAGAGACCGAAAAGCTTCGAGCGTGTGGAACGCAAGCGTTGCGCTCTCTTATCAGCAGCGGCTGGCCGCTGCGCATGCGTTTTAGATTTTGACGAAGACAGGCGCAAAGGAGAAAATTGAAATTGGGTCACTTCCGGCTTTAATACAGTGGTCCCTCGCTGAAAGGCGCCTTTCGTTGTGGAGCTGTGGAAACCATGTTAATGTGTGCCCAGGGCGGAGTGGGATTGGTAAATAGGGGGGGTATGAAAAAGGTTTTTTTTGTTTTGTTTTTTTTATACCCGATACTCAAAATGAGTATTGGGGTATATTAGATTTGTGGTAAAAGTGGATGTGTGTAACGTCCAGAAGGAATCGTTTCCGACCCCATAAAGTATATATATTCTTGATCAGCATCAATAGCCGAGTCGATTGAGCCCTGTCTGTCTGTCCGTCTGTCCGTCCGTCCGTCCGTCCGTCCGTCCGTCCGTCCGTCCCCTTCAGCGCCTAGTGCTCAAAGACTATAAGAGCTAGAGCAACGATATTTTGGATCCAGACTTCTGTGATATGTCACTGTAAAGATACGATAAAGCCAAAAACGCAGAATCGTAGAGGATGACTATATGTTCTAGAGTGTAAAATCTCAACCAGATCGTATGATTATTATAGCCAGAATCAAGAAAACAATTTCATTCTATCTCGCTCTGTCTCTCTCTAACACACAGGTTTCAGGGTCGGCTTTGCCAATTGCAAAATATGAGTTCAAGGATCTCAGAACCTATAAGAGCCAGAGCAACCAAATTTGGTATCCACACTCCTGTGATATCGGACCTTGACCGTTTCGTGTTCAAATTTCGCCACACCCCCTTCCGCCCCCGCAAAGGGCGAAAATCTGGGGCATCCACAAATCTCTGAGACTATTAAGGCTAGAGTAACCAAATTTGGTATCCGCACTTCTGTTAGATCTCACTATAAAACGTATATCTCAGAATTTCGCCCCACCCCCTTCCGCCCCCACAAAGGACGAAAATCTGTTGCATCCACAATATTGCACATTCGAGAAAACTAAAAACGCAGAATCATAGATAATGACCATATCTATCAGATTGCTGAATCTGGATCAGATAGGATAATTTTTGTAGCCAAAGGAACAAATCAATTTGCAGTGGCTACGCAGCCCCCTACGTCACGCTCAGACTGATTTTCTGTCTCTCTCGCACGCACTCTTTGTCGTGTCGTTCAATATTAGCGGCGTCTGCCGGAGAGAGCCATACTGACTAAGTATCGGGTATAACTGTAGAGTTGCGGTGTCGCAGCAACTCACAACGTTCCCCCTCGTTTTTTTTGTAGTCTGTTACTTTTATGATTAAGTTTTTCGGTCTCCCAACCCGCAAAAATAAATTCCGGTTTTTGGAGACTTTCACATTCCGCCTATCGCAGTAGGGAACTGTGACGCAGAGTTAAGGAAAGTTACATAGTCATATAAGTGCTCAGAAGGAACAAAAAAAAAAAATTACAATTAAAACTACACTATGCTTACGAAATCTGGGTCCGGATCCGTGCGGCGTCTACTAGGCCGTCGCAGACAGCGAGTTAGCGGCGCATAGGGTGTGGCGGGGGGGGGGGGGGGGGGGGTGACTTCTATGCCCTCTATGCCCTCTATGCGCGTACGTTAGATATGGCGCAAGGGTTATGGCCGTGGAGGTTATGTCGCCGGGCAGGTGGATGCTTCAACGACTCCAAAAGGGAAAAAAAATCTCGGCCCCACACCAAGGTCGACTCCGAAGAGTACTCCCGTCAAGGGTGGGAGTTTGGTGTGGGTGGGGCAGAACTTTGGGAGAGCCGGTGGCTACCGCTCGGGCCAGGGCCCTATGGCGAAACAGAACCAAAACCACGAGGGCTAAGAAAAAAATCTAAATTTTCCCTACAGGGCACTTTAACATACCGGTTTTTCGGAATTTTTCCACGAGACACGAGCGTGGGTTCTCCTGGCAGAGCTGCGGGAGGCACGGGTTTGCAACAAGAACAACACTTGCTGGCGTGGCGAGGCAAATATGCACTTTCGCCAGGGTAGTTTCTTGCCAGTTTTCTCGCGCACGGTTATTAATTTCGACCGATTTTTGCGGCGCGCCCACCGTGTGGGATTTTCCCGTTCCGTTTTATTCTTTTTCGGTTTGTCTTTGGTGGCACTTATTTGGGTATTTTTCGTTTCTTTTGGGCTTACACGTGGTCGATTTAGTTATATATTTGCTACCGACACGGAGATAGCACCGGCTGCACAGATTCAAATTTTCGAAAGAGAACGTTCTGCGTGCTTTTGCACTGCTTAAATAAGAGCTTACCGATCTTAAGCTCGGCTTCGAAAGCTCCGTTGCGATGCGCTGCACAGCACTTACGGCAGCCCAGCTCAGCTGTTCCCTACCCTCGAGCTTGCTTGCACCATCCCAACTATACTATGCCCTGCAGCGATAATTGGCCCAAGGTTATTGCATGCGATATCCGAGCACCATAGCGATAACCTATTTTGAATCGGTATTGTCCAACCGCAACCGTTACACCACCCGATAATATGCCACCGTTAGACGGAATATTAGCGGGAATCAGGATCGAATGTCTTTCGCATGAAAGGTTCCTATTTCTCGGCCCTGCAGATTTTCCAGGAGGTAGACACAATTACCCCAGTTTTTTCCGCACGCGACATTTCAGAAATTTAGGAGCCAATTTGGCATTAAAATTTTGCGTGAATTTGCTCAAGGAAAAATTTCGGTGAAATACTTCCTGACCTTCTCGGAACGACACAGGCTTGGCTCGTAAATTGTATTGAGCAACGTTGCGCTCATACGCTTTCTTAATATTGCCCTGTATATCTTTTCGAATTAGAGCTAAATGTCTGACCTAGCTACCGGGACAACGGTTCTTCCAGCAAGTCTAAATCCTTCAGAAGCTTATAATCCGTCCCATGAGTGAGCATATCTAAGCAAACAGGGCTCGATATGGTGAACAACCTAAGGACTAATGTAGTGACGATCGCATCGAACAAGATATACTTGAGAGATGCTGATCCCCAGTATGTCTGATCCTGCTGAAGATATGCTCGCACGGCAGCTAACAATGAACGATTTACTCGTTCGCCCGCATTACTTGGGGAGAGTATAGTGCCGGTGTACATATGTTTAATTCACAGCTGTGTCAAGAATGCGTTGAATTCTGTAGCTTTGTTTTCCATTGTCGCTAACAATAGTTTCAGGCACCCCATATGCATGAAAGATATGCTTTAGCAGAAATTCTTGGATTACTACGGAAGTAAATTTCTTCAGGGGTGCAGCCAATGGTATTTACTGAAGTGATCTAAAACAATTAGCAAACCAACATGTCCATTTTTTGCTGCGTGGATAAGTCCAAGCAGATCTATGTATAATCGTTGAAATGGTCGACAAGTTGTATGTGGTTTCCCATGGGTGGCCGCAGAGTATAATTAGAGCTTTGCCATGTTTTGCACACCTCACAACTACGAATATACTCTCGAGCATCTTTAGCTAAGCCGGGCCAAAACAGACTTCTCTTCGAACTTTTTTCTATGGTCTTTTGCATGCCGGCATGCGCTGAAGTAGGATTGTCATGAGCTTGTTTAAGAACGTCGGTCTTCAATCGCTCGGAACCCATAACTTCCAAGTTCGACTGTCTTGCTCCGCCTTTCCATCTGCGTGTTCGGTTTGAATGTACAGAAATTGGTCGATAATCTTCAGATCGGGCAGTTGAGAGGAATTGTTCTGAAACTGTTCTTTTAACTGTTGGTAGCTCGCATCCTGAAAGGCATCGGATTCGAGATCTATCACAGGACTCATCACTACTGCGGATACTTCAGGGTCATGTAATCGGGAAAGAGCATCGGGGACAATGTGATCTTTTCCTTTTCGGTGCGATATCGAGAATTTAAATTGCTGCAATCTAAAAATCCATCGAGCTAACCTCCCCGACAAACCTTTTGCTGGCGCATTAGCCACAACAAACTGAATGATCAGTAACCACTTCGAATTCCTGCAGTTCCAGATAGCAACGGAACTTTTCGATGGCCAGAATTACGGCCAAGCACTCGCGCTCCGTAACGCTATAGTTACATTGCGCACGACTTAGTTTTTTCGACATAAACGCTATTGGCTTTTCCTGCAGATCCACCAATTGCACGAGCACGGCTCCTATATCAAAATCACTAGCATCACAGTGAGGAAAAATTTCTGTTCGACGTCTGGTTTTCGAGCACTGGAGCAGAAGTCAACACGGTTTTTAAAGAGTCCATTGCGACTTGTGCTTCCGGGGTCCAAAAAATTTCTTTTTGTTGGAAAGAAGCTCGGTGATAGGACAGGATAGCTCAGAGAAATTCTGGATGAATCTCCGGTACCAGCCACAGACCCCAAGAAAGCCGCGAACACTGTTTTAGATTCCTTGGCGGTGGCCAGTTCACTATACAAGCTACTTTGGAGGGATCAGTGCAAATACCTCCATTACTGATGACGTATCCAAGATAATTTACGCTGGTGACACAGAACTGACTCTTCTTAATATTCAGAGTCAGGTTGGCTTTTCTGAACTGTTCAGCGAGTCGTACCAGCACGGCTAGATGGAAGAGAAATCTGCTGATACGATGCAGAGATCGTCCAAGTATCCAAAGACGCAGTAACGCAAATCCGGGGGAATGATCTCATCCATCAAACGACACATAGTGGATGGAGCGTTACACAGGCCAAAAGGCATAACCTTAAACTGATATAAAGGCCTTCCCGGGACCGTAAAAGCAGTTAGTGACGTGGAATCCTCAGAGAGTTCGATCTGCCACTATGCATCTTTTAGGTCCAGCTTGGTTATGATATTTGCCTTGGGCAACCGGCAAAAATACCATCGATACTTGGTAATGGGTAGGCATCCTTACGGGTGACTTCATTCAGTCTTCGAGCATCGAGACACAGACGGACTTTGTGGGCTTGAGAACCAGTCGCATTGGCGAACTCCAAGCACTGGATGACGGTTCGATAAACGCCTAGTTGGAGCATGCGATCTACCTCAGCATAAAGCAACTTTTCACCGCTGGGCTAACCGGGTAAAAGCGTTGTTTTACGGGGGCGGCCTGACTACATCGATATGATGCTTAAGCAAGGCCGTACGCCTAGTCCTCCGTCGCGTTGGGAAATAACTGTTTTAACCTACCTCGAGTTGTTGGTTTTGCTGCCTAGTTAAAGATACCGTAAGGGATCTGGTTCGGCTGCCTCATCGTCTTTCGAGCTTATCTCGACAGCTGCAATGATGTCTGGGCCAGCGAAAAGGATCTCCAAAAATCGTGACCTAGGATTCGATTTTGTGTCAGGGATGGAATTATATATAACTTCATGGGTTTCTCGATAGTTCGATAACGCATGATGACATTTAATACCCCCAGTATCTGTTGACTTTGGCCATCTGCAGTTTTTGCAGTGGCTTTTATTAGTTTATATTCAGAAAAGGATGAAAAATCAGTCTGAGCTACTTCAGCACCTATACAGCTGATACTTGCGCCGGTGTCTAACAGCCCCTGTTCTGTTCGACCCAGAAAGGATACTTCGGCATAACTGCGCATATCCTTGGACTATTAATAATAGCGGAAACTAACAGTCTACGGTTATTTTTGACATTATCATAATATTTTCTTAAACGCTGGATTCGTTTGGGGCTTCATGTGGTTTTTCATTAAAAATTCTGTTTCGAACCTCTAAATATTTATGAATCCGTTCGGGATAGGGTAAAAACCGACAACCTCTCTTTACGATCGTATTCGTTTCCTTTCTTTTCTCACAACAAGAAGCCAAACTCTTCTTGTCTCGCTCTAAGTCAACGGGCAAGATTAATGGTGGTTTTTTGGGGGCATCCGGCTGTTGTTGGATGCACCTTCTGACGGTTTTCAGAAGCTCTTCGAATGCATGTTTGGCACTGCGGCTTATAGACATTCGAGCTCCACAGCCGTAACAAAATATCCGCCTATCTGCCATACAATTTTCCCACACATGTCCAAGCTCCTCACAATTCCAACAAGAACGCTTAGCCGTCGAACTTTGAATGGCCTATACGCTGATATCCTCATACTCTTCTTGATCGCTTTCAGGGCGCGATTCGTCCAGACTATGTATCGAACAGCGGCCGACCGAGACTTGTCAGATTTCTGTAACTCCTGCACTAGATTTTCATGCATCTGTACTAATCTTCTCAATTGACCAACTGAGCTAATGGACTGATATAAGATTTTGTGACGGGTTTCGGGAAGCAAATTTGCTTTTAATATTTCTATTAATTCCTCTTCCGCCATTTTAATGCCAAATTTATCTATAAGACCAGCCACGGCGTCGTGAAAAGCGACGAAGGGTTCTCCGACGTGTTGCTTTCGAGCTCGAATCAATTCCTTGCTCATAAACTCCGAACGATAGTCTTTATATTGTTGTCTAAGAGCTGCACAAAATTCTGTCCAAACGATGCGATCTACCTGCTTGTGGTATCTCCAATACCAATCGCGCGCTTTGCCAACCAGCAAGATGTGCAAATGTTTGCAAAGGCCGAGAAAATCGCTATCCAAGGTTTCATCGTTAATGTTTTGACTCGGTAAATGAATTCTTCTACCCCTAAACCTTCGGTAGAACCATCAAAAAGGAACATTCCACTTTTGCATAATGTGGCCGTCTTGGCCGTTCGCAGGCTAGTCATGCTGTTTATACATGAAACTGGTGGTGGGATATTTGGCCTCGCATACCCTTTCCTGCGGACTCGCTGGCGGCTGAATCTGCAAAGTGGATATGGCTCTGGCCACAGTGCGCTCAATTATCTGTTGGAGGACATCCAAGTCCAACCCCTTGGCTTAGAGGGGCTGTCCGTGCATTGGGTGCTTCCCAAGGGCTAGAGTGAGTGGCGACATTAGCTGACGGAGCTTCAGTCTGGTTGGAGCTACGGCTAGCATCCAATCCCGACAAACACACTACTTCCGACCGGAAGATCGACCTGGCGGGAACTTCGGGACCTGATTTTTGGCTGGTGCTCGAGTTCTTTTGGAACGAGTTGGCCTAGTAGTTTCGTTCTACCGGGACTGAACCTACAGTTGGAATTTGGCTCAATTGGGTATTCTTGCCATTTCCCTCGATATCTTTCCCGTCTCTGGCTGAAAATGTCCATTTGCCGGGGTCTGTACGACCTCCAAAGCTTTGGCAAGACTTCGAGTAGTAATTCCCGAGGGACCGGGTAATTCTGTTAGTTCCGGCTGCGGCTTGTTTGGAGAACAATTGCCAACAACTAGTTTTTGCTTGCGATAACGTACATACTCGGCTACAGTTCGGACAATCATCGTGATGAGGGAACCATTCTTCCAAACATGCTTTATGGAAAACGTGATTGCACGGAGTACAAAAACACGGCTGAGTATTGGAAATTTAGGAGCAACAAATGCCGCAAAAGTTTTCCGAACTCAGCGGATTGTTTGCTGAGGACTATGTCGCAGCGGCATTTTTTATAAGATTTTTTTAATTTTTTTTTTTTTTTTTTACTATATTCTACCAAATTTTTCCCAGGGTGACATTTAATGGGTGACATAATAAGATAGGGATAGGAGTTGCGAATCTTTGGAGAACAGCGACAAAAGAATTGTTTTTTGTTTGTGCTATGGTTTCTAATTTGCATTTTCTTAGTATCAGTGCACTGGTTTAAGTGTCCACATATGATTCGGCAAGGATACGCAAGCAGCATACGCGCTAGTTCCAGACAACCATATGCAGCCACCGCTGCGCTGGAATAATACCCGCCAATGGTAAGGGTATGAGTGAAGACCAAATCTGGGACCGCCATCTCTGTGCTTCCATCACCCGTACAGGGACAATCAGTACTGATATCCGGCCGAAACCAAATATGCAATATTCTGCAATTGTATGCAACCGTATGCTATGCGCAAAGAGTACAATTAAAACTACACTATGCTACGAAATCTGGGTCCGGATCCGTGGCGGCGTCTACTAGGCCGTCGCAGACAGCGAGTTAGTGGCGCATAGGGTGGCGGGGGGGGGGGGGGGGGGGGGGGGGGGGGGGGGGGGGGGGGGGGGGGGGGGGGGGGGGGGTGATTCTCTATGCCCTCTATGCCTCTATGCGCGTACGTTTAGATATGGCGCAAGGGTTATGGCCGGTGGAGGTTATGGGCGGCCGGGCAGGTGGATGCTTCAACGACTCCAAAAGGGAAAAAAAAAATCTCGGCCCACACCAAGGGCGACCTCCGAAGAGTACTCCCGTCAAGGGTGGGAGTTTGGTGTGGGGGTGGGGCAGAACTTTGGGAGAGCCGGGTGGCTACCGCTCGGGGCCAGGGCCCTATGGGCGAAACAGAACAAAACCACGAGGGCTAAGAAAAAAATCTAAATTTCCCTACAGGGCACTTTAACATAACCGGTTTTTTCTGAATTTTCCACGGAGACACGAGCGTTGGGTTCTCCTGGCAAGCTGCGGGACGCACGGGTTTGCAACAAGAACAACACTTGCTGGCGAGGCGAGGCAAATATGCACTTTTCGCCAGGGTAGTTTTCTTGCCAGTTTATCTCGGCGCACGGTTATTAATTTTCGCGACCGATTTTTGCGGCGCGCCCACCGTGTGGGATTTTCCCCGTTCCGTTTTATTTCTTTTCGGTTGTCTTTGTGGCACTTAATTTGGGTTACTTTTCTTTCTTTTGGGCTTACACGTGGTCGATTTAGTTATATATTTGCTACCCGACGGCGGAGATAGCCACCGGCTGCACAGATTCAAATTTTCGAAAGAGAACGTTCTGGTGCTTTTGCACTGCTGTAAATAAGAGCTTACCGATCTTAAAGCTCGGCTTCGAAAGCTCCGTTGCGATGCGCTGCACAGCACTTACGGCAGCCCAGCTCAGCTGTTCCCTACCTCGAGCTTGCTTGCACCATCCCCAACTATACTATGCCCTGCAGCGATAATTGGCCCAAGGTTATTGCATGCGATATCCGAGCACCATAGCGATAACCTATTTTGAATCGGTATTGTCCAACCGCAACCGTTACACCACCCGATAATATGCCACCGTTAGACGGAATATTAGCGGGAATCAGGATCGAATGTCTTTCGCATGAAAGGTTCCTATTTCTCGGCCCTGCAGATTTTCCAGGAGGTAGACACAATTACCCAGTTTTTTCCGCACGCGACATTTCAGAAATTTAGGAGCCAATTTGGCATTAAAATTTTGCGTGAATTTGCTCAAGGAAAAATTTCGGTGAAATACTTCCTGACCTTCTCGGAACGACACAGGCTTGGCTCGTAAATTGTATTGAGCAACGTTGCGCTCATACGCTTTCTTAATATTGCCCTGTATATCTTTTCGAATTAGAGCTAAATTGTCTGACCTAGCTACCGGGACAACGGGTTCTTCCAGCAAGTCTAAATCCTTCAGAAGCTTATAATCCGTCCCATGAGTGAGCATATCTAAGCCAAACAGGGCTCGATATGGTGAACAACCTAAGGACTAATGTAGTGACGATCGCATCGAACAAGATATACTTGAGAGATGCTGATCCCAGTATGTCTGATCCTGCTGAAGATATGCTCGCACGGCAGCTAACAATGAACGATTTACTCGTTCCGCCGCATTACTTTGGGGAGAGTATAGTGCCGTGTACATATGTTTAATTCACAGCTGTGTCAAGAATGCGTTGAATTCTGTAGCTTTGTTTTCCATTGTCGCTAACAATAGTTTCAGGCACCCCATATGCATGAAAGATATGCTTTAGCAGAAATTCTTGGATTACTACGGAAGTAAATTTCTTCAGGGGGTGCAGCCAATGGTATTTACTGAAGTGATCTAAAACAATTAGCAAACCAACATGTCCATTTTTGCTGCGTGGATAAGGTCCAAGCAGATCTATGTATAATCGTTGAAATGGTCGACAAGTTGGTATGTGGTTTCCCATGGGTGGCCGCAGAGTATAATTAGGAGCTTTGCATGTTTTGCACACCTCACAACTACGAATATACTCTCGAGCATCTTTAGCTAAGCCGGGCCAAAACAGACTTCTTCGAACTTTTTCTATGGTCTTTTGCATGCCGGCATGCGCTGAAGAAGGATTGTCATGAGCTTGTTTAAGAACGTCGGTCTTCAATCGCTCGGGAACCCATAACTTCCAAGTTCGACTGTCTTGCTCCGCCTTTCCATCTGCCGTGTTCGGTTCGAATGTACAGAAATTGGTCGATAATCTTCAGATCGGGCAGTTGAGAGGAATTTTTCTGATACTGTTCTTTTAACTGTTGGTAGCTCTCATCCTGAAAGGCATCGGATTCGAGATCTATCACAGGACTCATCACTACTGCGGATACTTCAGGTTCATGTAATCGGGAAAGAGCATCGGGGACAATGTGATCTTTTCCTTTTCGGTGCGATATCGAGAATTTAAATTGCTGCAATCTAAAAATCCATCGAGCTAACCTCCCCGACACGTTTTGCTGGCGCATTAGCCACAACAAACTGTAATGATCAGTAACCACTTCGAATTCCTGCAGTTCCAGATAGCAGCGGAATTTTTCGATGGCCAGAATTACGGCCAAGCACTCGCGCTCCGTAACGCTATAGTTACGTTGCGCACGACTTAGTTTTTTCGACATAAACGCTATTGGCTTTTCCTGCAGATCCACCAATTGCACGAGCACGGCTCCTATACCAAAATCACTAGCATCACAGTGGAGGAAAAATTTCTGTTCGAAGTCTGGGTTTTCGAGCACTGGAGCAGAAGTCAACACGGTTTTTAAAGAGTCCATTGCGACTTGTGCTTCCGGGGTCCAAATAAATTTCTTTTTGTTGGAAAGAAGCTCGGTGATAGGACAGGATAGCTCAGAGAAATTCTGGATGAATCTCCGGTACCAGCCACAGACCCCAAGAAAGCCGCGAACCGGTTTTAGATTCCTTGGCGGTGGCCAGTTCACTATACAAGCTACTTTGGAGGGATCAGTGCAAATACCTCCATTACTGATGACGTATCCAAGATAATTTACGCTGGTGACACAGAACTGACTCTTCTTAATATTCAGAGTCAGGTTGGCTTTTCTGAACTGTTCAGCGAGTCGTACCAGCACGGCTAGATGGGAAGAAAAATCTGCTGATACGATGCAGAGATCGTCCCAGTATCCAAAGACGCAGTAACGCAAATCCGGGGGAATGATCTCATCCATCAAACGACACATAGTGGATGGAGCGTTACACAGGCCAAAAGGCATAACCTTAAACTGATATAAAGGCCTTCCCGGGACCGTAAAAGCAGTTAGTGACTTGGAATCCTCAGAGAGTTCGATCTGCCAATATGCATCTTTTAGTCCAGCTTGGTTATGATATTTGCCTTGGGCAACCCGGGCAAAAATACCATCGATACTTGGTAATGGGTAGGCATCCTTACGGGGTGACTTCATTCAGTCTTCGAGCATCGAGACATAGACGGACTTTGTTAGGCTTGAGAACAGTCGCATTGGCGAACTCCAAGCAATGGATGACGGTTCGATAACGCCTAGTTGGAGCATGCGATCTACCTCAGCATAAAGCAACTTTTTCACCGCTGGCTAACCGGGTAAAAGCGTTGTTTTACGGGGGCGGCCTGACCTACATCGATATGATGCTTAAGCAAGGCCGTACGCCCTAGTCCCTCCGTCGCGTTGGGAAATAACTGTTTAACTACCTCGAAGTTGTTGGTTTTTGCTGCCTAGTTAAAGGATACCGTAAGGAATCTGGTTCGGCTGCCTCATCGTCTTTCGAGCTTATCTCGACAGCTGCAATGATGTCTGGGGCCAGCGAAAAGGATCTCCAAAAATCGTGACCTAGGATTAGATTTTGTGTCAGGGATGGAATTATATATAACTTCATGGGTTTCTCGATAGTTCGATAACGCATGATGACATTTAATACCCCCAGTATCTGTTGACTTTGGCCATCTGCAGTTTTTGCAGTGGCTTTTATTAGTTTATATTCAGAAAAGGATGAAAAATCAGTCTGAGCTACTTCAGCACCTATACAGCTGATACTTGCGCCGGTGTCTAACAGCCCCTGTTCTGTTCGACCCAGAAAGGATACTTCGGCATAACTGCGCATATCCTTGGGACTATTAATAATAGCGGAAACTAACAGTCTACGGTTATTTTTGACATTATCATAATATTTTTCTTAAACGCTGGATTCGTTTTGGGGCTTCATGTGGTTTTTCATTAAAAATTCTGTTTCGAACCTCTAAATATTTATGAATCCGTTCGGGAGAGGGTAAAAACCGACAACCTCTCTTTACGATCGTTTTCGTTTCCTTTCTTTTCTCACCACAAGAAGCCAAACTCTTCTTGTCTCGCTCTAAGTCAACGGGCAAGATTAATGGTGGTTTTTTGGGGGCATCCGGCTGTTGTTGGATGCACCCTTCTGACGGTTTTCCGAAGCTCTACGAATGCATGTTTGGCACTGCGGCTTATAGACATTCGGAGCTCCACAGCCGTAACAAAATATCCGCCTATCTGCCATACAATTTTCCCACACATGTCCAAGCTCCTCACAATTCCAACAAGAACGCTTAGCCGTCGAACTTTGAATGGCCTCTACGCTGATATCCTCATACTCTTCTTGATCGCTTTCAGGGCGCGATTCCTCCAGACTATGTATCGAACGACGGCCGACCGGTGGCCGAGACTTGTCAGATTTCTGTAACTCCTGCACTAGATTTTCATGCATCTGTACTAATCTTCTCAATTGACCAACTGAGCTAATGGACTGATATAAGATTTTGTGACGGGTTTCGGGAAGCAAATTTGCTTTTAATATTTCTATTAATTCCTCTTCCGCCATTTTAATGCCAAATTTATCTATAAGACCAGCCACGGCGTCGTGAAAAGCGACGAAGGGTTCTCCGACTTGTTGCTTTCGAGCTCGAATCAATTCCTTGCTCATAAACTCCGAACAATAGTCTTTATATTGTTGTCTAAGAGCTGCACAAAAATTCTGTCCAAACGATACGATCTACCTGCTTGTGGTATCTCCAATACCAATCGCGCGCTTTGCCAACCAGCAAGATGTGCAAATGTTTGCAAAGGCTGAGAAAATCGCTATCCAAGGTTTCATCGGTTAATGTTTTGACTCGGTAAATGAATTCTTCTACCCCTAACCCTTCGGTAGAACCATCAAAAGGAACATTCCACTTTTGCATAATGTTGGCCGTCTTGGCCGTTCGCAGGCTAGTCATGCTGTTTATACATGAAACTGGTGTTGGGATATTTGTCCTCGCATACCCTTCCTGTGGACTCGCTGGCGGCTGAATCTGCAAAGTGGATATGGCTCTGGCCACAGTGCGCTCAATTATCTGTTGGAGGACATCCAAGTCCAACCCCTGGCTTAGAGGGGCTGTCCGTGCGTTGGGTGCTTCCCAAGGGCTAGAGTGAGTGGCGACATTAGCTGACGGAGCTTCGTTCGTTTGACCGCGTCTCGACTCCTACTACATAAACTTTAAATTTTTTAGAATCCCGTGACTCTACCGGGAGCGAACTCCGAAAACAACACTATGCCTATTCCGAGCATAACGGGCCTTAAATGGCACAATCATAGGGCGTTCCCGAAAAGTACTAGGGGCTTTCGTCGGCGTGTTCCAAACTCTCGCGGGCGTGAGGTCTTGCGATGGAAGTCGACCCACACGATTCTATACCCACCCTTCCATGATTTCCAGTGGTGCGAAGGTTCTGGAAATCCCTAAAATTCTTACCCTACCCCATTACGTCACCCTGTCCCTTGGAAATTATAAGTCTACTCCATGTTCATTGCTAATAAAATTCAATATATTTCGTTGTACTTCATCATAGACATGTTGCTTCAATCGAAAACTAGCAAACCAAGTTTCACTTCCAAAAATAACACAAGTATTGAACTACAATCAGCAGGCAACTAAAAAAAATTTTAGTGGAATGAAAAAAAAATAGGAGGCTTAATCCCTAAGGAGAAAAAAAAAATGTATAGATATAGGTATATATAAACGGTGGAGTATAAATAGAAAAGATAGGAATATAATATAGGATATTCGAAATAAGTAAATTAGGTATGTATAAAGGAAAAAAAATAAAAATCAAAAAAATTTTCAAAAGCAGCGGGGGTCATACCAGCGATCAGCAATGGTGAGCCAAAACGAAATTTAATTAAACATTATAAATTTATTTTTTTTTTTTTTTTCTGGGTTGAGGAGATTTTTTTTTCTATGTTGGTTAGTGTATGGCTTGGCTACGTGTCCATGCATTAAAAGAATGCAGGAAATGCGAGCAAGGCAAGCTTAGCAGA
Organism: Drosophila miranda; assembly: GCF_003369915.1. Taxonomy (NCBI): domain Eukaryota; kingdom Metazoa; phylum Arthropoda; class Insecta; order Diptera; family Drosophilidae; genus Drosophila; species Drosophila miranda. Next base: position 22,346,830 of record NW_022881603.1, on the reverse strand, counting down.
ATGGGCACCGAAAAGACCGAAAAGCTTCGAGCGTGTGGAACGCAGCTGTTCCCTACCTCGAGCTTGCTTGCACCCACCCCAACTATACTATGCCCTGCAGCGATAATTGGCCCAAGGTTATTGCATGCGATATCCGAGCACCATAGCGATAACCTATTTTGAATCGGTATCGTCCAACCGCAACCGTTACAACAGAGAGAGCAAGAGAGAGAGAGAGAGAGGTCAGGGGTTCAAGGAACACAGAACCCAAGGTTGCCAAACAATCCCATCTTTGTTTTTGGGAATAGGTTGAATGATTTACAACCTTTTGAAGAGAACAGTATTCGTAGATGGTCACTGCTGGAAAGATCTAAAGATTAAGATATCAAAGATCCAAACCGAAAAACACGGGGAAACTCAAGGAGAAAGATTTCACGGTTGGAAGAATAGGAACTTACAGGGAAAAATATTGATTTACTTCTGCTCTAAACATAGATCTTGGCATGAAGATACGAAAGAGCCGTGTGTTCCGAAGGATTTCGGGGTTAAGCATCATAATTTAGCTGAAAATGTGAATTTATTTTGCCATAAAGGGATCTTCCAGTATCTGAATGGATACTGGAATTTAGGGAGTCAATCAGTAGAAGAAAAATCATACCATCTACCGTATACCGTATCGTCGGATGGATTTCCCGAGTGAATCAATAGAAAAACGAGGGGGAACGTTGTGAGTTGCTGCGGACACCGCAACTCTACAGTTATACCCGATACTAAGTCAGTATGGCTCTCCTCCGGCAGACGCCGCTAATATTAAACGACACGACAAAGAGTGCGTGCGAGAGAGACAGAAAATCAGTCTGAGCGTGACGTCGGGCGCTGCGTATCCACTGCAAATTGATTTGTTCCTATTGGCTATAAAAATGATCTGATCTGATCCAGATTCAGCAATCTGATAGATATGGTCGTTATCTATGATTCTGCGTTTTTAGTTTTCTCGAATGTGCAATATTGTGGATGCAACAGATTTTCGTCTTTTGTGTGGGCGGAAGGGGGTGGGGTGAAATTTTGAGATACACGTTTTATAGTAAGATCTAACAGGAGTGCGGATACCCAATTTGGTTACTCTAACCTTAATAGTCTCTGAGATTTGAGGTTGCCCCAGATTTTCGTCCTTTTCGGTGGCGGAAGGGGGTGTGGCGAAATTTGGACACGAAACGGTCAAGGTCCGATATCACAGAAGTGTGGATACCAAAATTGGTTGCTCTGGCCCTTATAGGTTCTGAGATCCTTGAACTCATATTTTGCAATTAGCAAAACCGACCATGAAACCTGTGTATTAGAGAGAGACAGAGCGAGAAAGAATGAAATTGTTTTCTTGATTCTGGCTATAATAATTATACGATCTGCTTCAGATTTTGCACACTAGAAGATAGAGTCATCTTCTACGATTGTGCGTTTTTAGTTTTCTCGTATCGTCGAAATTGTGGATGCCACAGATTTTCGCCATTTGTGGGGGCGGAAGTGGGCGGGGCGAAGTTTTGAAATATTTTTGTAGCAGTGACTTATCACAGAAGTCTGGATCCAAAACATCGTTGCTCTAGCTCTTATAGTCTTTGAGCACTAGTCGCTGAAGGGGACGGACAGACGGACGGACGGACGGACGGACGGACGGACAGACGGTCAGACGGACAGACAGACATGGCTCAATCGACTCGGCTATTGATGCTGATCAAGAATATATATACTTTATGGGGTCGCAAACGATTCCTTCTGGACGTTACACACATCCATTTTCACCACAAATCTAATATACCCCAATACTCATTTTGAGTATCGGGTATAATAACCTAAATTCCTTAATAAACAGATCTTTTGGGATTCGCGGACCATTATTTTTCCATAAAGATCAATATATTCGTTTAGCTCGAACCAACGCTCGTCGATCGCACGCTCTGGTCCGGGGTTTTAGCCATTTCTGACCTCGCCATCGATTGGCCAGAAATCAAAACCCGTTCTTAGAGTCGCTCTGGTCGGTCGTCTAGTCGATGGGGAGCTCGAAGCTTTTGAGCTGGGAGCTCGGGAGCTCGGGAGCTGGTAACTGGAATTGGTATTGGGAACTGGGGAACTCTTGGTGTTTCGCTTTGGTTTTTGTTTTGGGGTTGGGGTTGGGGTCTGGGGGTTGGGTCTGTGCTTGTTTCACTGGCGCCACTCTCTGTATGTTTGCATGTTTTCCGCATTATTTTTTTTGTCATTTATGCATTTCGATGTTGAATATTACGTGAGACCCGTACCCAGACCCGTACGTACAACGGCAGCAAAAGTGTCTAATTTCGGAAATCACTACGAGCGAATACGACTAGTCGTATTCATTGCATTCTGCCAAGGCCATAATTAGCAAATCGTGGGGGGGGGAGGAAAGCTTTCACATGTTGGAGAAGGTGGAGAGGCTATTTCCTCCAGGGGGGGCATGAAACTGCAACGAGGAGGAAGTGTCATTGCACTCTCTCCTGTGGCTGAGGCTGAGACTGTGGCTTTGGCAAGTAAGTAGATTTATCTGCCTCGTTCTTTTCCCCCCTCGCCACCCATCTCATCCCATCCCAAAAAACAGGCTTCTTCCTTCTCTTTGGGGGCTTCTTGTGCTGCTTCTCAGCTTGGGCCCAGGTCTGGTGTGTCTTTGCTGCTGCTGCTTCCCGGTCTGTGTCTGTGTCTGGGTTTGTCAACAGGCAGCAAGAATCCAGTTTTTCTCCTAGGACAAGCTCTAGCTCCAAGCAGCAGCAGAAGCCCCAGTCGATGCTGCGTTCCTTTGGCAGGCAGGCTGGCAGGCAGGCGGCGGTGGTTCCAATTTCAATTCAAGTTCCAGTTCTTTGGCCCTCATAATTATGCACTAAACACTTGAGGTTTACGGGCCCCAGAAGTGGCAGCTGCTGCTGCTGGTGGCAGCCTCTGGTGGCGTTAATGGACATAAATTTGCATAGAAACCATACAGAAAACGATGACATTTTAAAGAGAGGCAGAGATACAGAGACAACTGCGTGGGCCAATCGGAGACGATGAAATGCAGTCGCCAAATCGCAATTGGGCGCAAATGCTGGGCAACAACAAAACTTGTTTATTGGCTTAGACGGACGACCGACCAACAGACCGACCGACCGGCCGACCCTCCCCTGCTGTCGCCTCCCAGTCGACACTTGTGTTGCCTCTTCTCTCCTCTCCTCACGTCACGTCTCTCCGCTCGTTTCATGGGTCAATGTTATGCAAACCTGGTTCACTTTTTATACCCGATACTCAAAATGAGTATTGGGGTATATTAGATTTGTGGTAAAAGTGGATGTGTGTAACGTCCAGAAGGAATCGTTTCCGACCCCATAAAGTATATATATTCTTGATCAGCATCAATAGCCGAGTCGATTGAGCCATGTCTGTCTGTCCGTCTATCCGTCCGTCCGTCTGTCCGTCCCTATTAGCGCCTAGTGCTCAAAGACTATAAGAGCTAGAGCAACGATGTTTTGGATCCAGACTTCTGTGATATGTCACTGCTACAAAAATATTTCAAAACTTCGCCCACTTCCGCCCACGCAAAGGATGAAAATCTGGGGATATTCACAAATCTCAGAGACTATTAAGGCTAGAGTAACCAAATTTTGTATCCGCCCTCCTGTTAGATCTCACTTTAAAACGTATATCTCAAAATTTCGCCTCACCCCCTTCCGACCCCACAAAGGACGAAAATCTGTTGCATCCACAATATTGAGGATACGAGAAAACACAAAACGCAGAATCATAGATAATGATCATATCTATCAGATTGCTGAATCTGGATCAGATCATTTTTATAGCCAAAAGGAACAAATCAATTTGCACTGGCTACGCAGCCCCCGACGTCACGCTCAGACTGATTTTCTGTCTCTCTCGCACGCACTCTTTGTCGTGTCGTTCAATATAAGCGGCGTCTGCCGGAGGAGAGCCATACTGACTTAGTATCGGGTATAACTGTAGAGTTGCGGTGTCCGCTGCAACTCACAACGTTCCCCCTCGTTTTCCTTCTTTTATACCCGATACTCAAAATGAGTATTGGGGTATATTAGAATTGTGGTGAAAATGGATGTGTGTAACGTCCAGAAGAAATCGTTTCCGACCCCATAAAGTATATATATTCTTGATCAGCATCAATAGCCGAGTCGATTGAGCCCTGTCCGTCTGTCCGTCCGTCCGTCTGTCCGTCCCTATTAGTGCCTAGTGCTCAAAGACTATAAGAGCTAGAGCAACGATGTTTTGGATCCAGACTTCTGTGATATGTCACTGCTACAAAAATATTTCAAAACTTCGCCCCGCCCCCTTCCGCCCCAACAAAGGACGAAAATCTGTGGCATCCACAATTTCGACGATACGAGAAAACTAAAAACGCAGAATCGTAGAGAATCACCATATCTTTTAGACTGCAGAATCTAAATTGGATCCTAATATTATTATAGCCAGCATCAAGAAAACAATTTCATTTTTTCTCGCCCTGTCTCTCTCTAACACACACGTAGCATAGGTGGCTTTGCTTAGAGTAAAACATTAGCGCCTAGATCTCAGAGACTATAAAAGCTAGAGCAACCTAATTTGGTATCCACACTCCTAACATATCGGACCGAGACGAGTTTGTTTCAAAATTTCGCCACACCCCCTTCCGCCCCCGCAAAGGATGAAAATCTGAGGCATCCACAAATCTCAGAGACTATTAAGGCTAGAGTAACCAAATTTGGTATCCGCACTCCTGTTAGATCTCACTTTAAAACGTGTATCTCAAAATTTCGCCCTACCCCCTTCCGCCCCCACAAAGAACGAAAATCTGTTGCATCCACAATATTGAGGATACTAGAAAACTAAAAACGCAGAATCATAGATAATGATAATATCTATCAGATCGCTGAATCTGGATTAGATCGGATCATTTTTGTAGCCAAAAGCAAGAAATCAATTTGCAGTGGCTACGCAGCGCCCGACGTCACGCTCAGACTGATTTTCTGTCTCTCTCGCACGCACTCTTTGTCGTGTCGTTCAATATTAGCGGCGTCTGCCGGAGGAGAGCCATACTGACTTAGTATCGGGTATACCTGTAGAGTTCCGGTGTCCGCTGCAACTCACAACGTTCCCCCTCGTTCTTTTTATACCCGATACTCAAAATGAGTATTGGGGTATATTAGATTTGTGGTTAAAGTGGATGTGGGTAACGTCCAGAAGGAATCGTTTCCTACCCCATAAAGTATATATATTCTTGATCAGCATCAATAGCCGAGTCGATTGAGCCCTGTCTGTCTGTCTGTCCGTCCGTCCGTCCGTCCGTCCGTCCGTCCGTCTGTCCGTCCCCTTCAGCGCCTAGTGCTCAAGACTATAAGAGCTAGAGCAACGATGTTTTGGATCCAGACTTCTGTGATATGTCACTGCTACAAAAATATTTCAAAACTTCGCCCCGCCCACTTCCGCCCCCACAAAGGACGAAAATCTGTGGCATCCACAATTTCAAAGATATGAAAAAACCAAAAACCAATCATTCGACCATATCTTTAAGACTGCGGAATCTGAATTGGATCGTATTATTACTATAGCCAGCATCAAGAAAACAGTTTCATTTTTTCTCGCCCTGTCTCTCTCTAACACACACGTAGCATTGGCGGCTTTGCTTAGAGTAAAACATTAGCGCCTAGATCTGTCTAGTCACGCTCAGACTGATTTTCTGTCTCTCTCGCATGCACTCTTTGTCGAGTCGTTTAATATTAGCGGCGGCTGCCGGAGGAGAGCCATACTGACTTAGTATCGGGTATAACCGTAGAGTTGCGGTGTCCGCAGCAACTCACAACGTTCCCCCTCGTTATTTTCTTGTTATACACGATACTCAAAATGAGTATTGGGGTATATTTGATTTGTGGTGAAAATGGATGTGTGTAACGTCCAGAAGGAATCGTTTCCGACCCCATAAAGTATATATTCTTGATTAGCATCAATAGCCGAGTCGATTGAGCCATGTCTGTCTGTCCGTCCGTCCATCTGTCCGTCTGTCCGTCCCCTTCATCGCCTAGTGCTCAAGACTATAAGAGCTAGAGCAACGATGTTTTGGATCCAGACTTCTGTGATATGTCACTGCTACAAAAATATTTCAAAACTTCGCCCCGCCCACTTCCGCCCCCACAAAGGACGAAAATCTGTGGCATCCACAATTTTAAAGATATGAGAAAACCAAAAACGCAGAATCGTAGAGAATGACCATATCTTTTAGACTGCAGAATCTGAATTGGATCGTATTATTATTATACCCAGCATCAAGAAAACAATTTGATTTTTTCTCGCCCTGTCTCTCTCTAACACACACGTAGCATAGGCGGCTTTGCTTAGAGTAAAACTGGACGGTTTTCTAAAGGTTAAACTACAAAGAGAGTGAGAGCGCTCTAACTGCGATTGCCCACTCGGAGAACGGCGTCGTTTCATGCTAGGGCGATACTCAAAATGAGTATTGGGGTATATTAGATTTGTGGTAAAAGTGGATGTGTGTAACGTCCAAAAGGAATCGTTTCCGACCCCATAAAGTATATATATTCTTGATCAGCATCAATAGCCGAGTCGATTGAGCCATGTCTGTCTGTCCGTCTGTCCGTCCGTCCGTCTGTCCGTCTGTCCGTCCCCTTCAGCGCCTAGTGCTCAAAGACTATAACAGCGAGAGCAACGATGTTTTGGATCCAGACTTCTGTGATATGTCACTGCTACCAAAATATTTCAAAACTTTGCCCCACAAAGGGCGAAAATCTGTGGCATCCACAATTTCGACGATACGAGAAAACTAAAAACGCAGAATCGTAGAAGATGACTATATCTTCTAGAGTGCAAAATCTGATTCAGATCGGATAATTATTATAGCCAGCATCAAGAAAACAATTTCATTTTTTTTCGCCCTGTCTCTCTCTAACACACACGTAGCATAGGCGGCTTTGCTTAGAGTAAAACATTAGCGCCTAGATCTCAGAGACTACAAAAGCTAGAGCAACCAAATTTGGTATCCACACTCCTAATATATCGGACCGAGACGAGTTTGTTTCAAAATTTCGCCACACAACCTTCCGCCCCCACAAAGGATGAAAATCTGGGGATATTCACAAATCTCAGAGACTATTAAGGCTAGAGTAACCAAATTTGGTATCCGCACTCCTGTTAGATCTCACTATAAAACGTATATCTCAAAATTTCGCCCCACCCCCTTCCGCCCCCACAAAGAACGAAAATCTGTTGCATCCACAATATTGAGGATACGAGAAAACTAAAAACGCAGAATCATAGATATTGACCATATCTATCAGATTGCTGAATCTGGATCAGATCAAATCATTTTTATAGCCAAAAGGAACAAATCAATTTGCACTGGCTACGCAGCACCCGACGTCACGCTCAGACTGATTTTCTGTCTCTCTCGCACGCACTCCTTGTCGTGTCGTTTAATATTAGCGGCGTCTGCCGGAGGAGAGCCATACTGACTTAGTATCGGGTATAACTGTAGAGTTGCGGTGTCCGCAGCAACTCACAACGTTCCCCCTCGTTCTACCTCGTTCCGCGTTCAGTTAAATGTACAAATAAAATCATATTTTACCGGCTGCAACTCTAAACGGCAAACACAACGCAAACCAACGGTTTATCCAACAGCCGCTATCTCTCGCACGAAGCAGGGACAAAGAAGACCAGACGATAGCTCTGCGCCTGGACAGTAGCACACAACAACAACACAAGCCGACGGTTAGACAGCAGCCTCTCTCTCGTGCAAAGCAGAGACCAAGAGACCAACGAGCGTTCTGTTGCTGCACATCATCTCTAGACACAAGGCCTCAACTCAACGCTCACAGTAGCACAGTTTCTGATCTCCGCTCGGACAACACCAACAACAACGACTCGCAAGTTCTCTTAAGCTACGCTTAAAGCAAAGAGAAGCACTCCCGAGTACCAGTGTAAGTGTTTCGTTGTGGGTATTTTGTACAAGGTCAAAGAGAGTGCAACTAAGGGTGAGAAAGGTACATACACATATAACAGCAACATGTCAACAGCCGAGTCCCACGACCTCGAAGCCGATCCTCAGGTGGAGATCGACAATCTCAGTGTTATTCAGACAAATCTCATTGCGAGGGTTAATCAAACGGTGCGTAATTTCAGAAAGGATGGCAGATCGGAAAACAAAAGGTTATTTTCAAACGCGCTTACAAACTTTGCAACGGTTCTTAGGTGAATTTGAGCAAAATCATCAACGTTTACTAATACTTCGATGTCCAAGTACGCATAGTTATGTGTCCAGCGAAGTGGCCTTTCGCTTTGATGAAGACTATACAACGGCATTCAGCATCATATCAGAGGCCTACGAAAATGTATGTCCAAGAGCACCACCGGTACAGCAGAATCCGGAGCCAGCAAATCCATCTGTATCATCAGTGCAATTGCCCAAGCTACCTGTACCGACATTTACAGGCAAGTTTGTGGATTGGCCGGCATTTCACGATGCATTTGTTCAACTCATCCATAACAACCAGAAACTGTCCGACGTCCAAAGGTTTCATTTCCTGAAGCAAGGTCTTCCCTCGGATCGCGACGAGGATATTCAGCAGATGGCGCTAGCGGGAAATAACTATGCAACAGCTTGGAGTCTCGTCCTCAAGCGATACGACAACAAACGGCTGCAGTTTATGTACCATATGAACGGTTTGTATGACTTGCCACAGTTGACAAAAGGGCAGTCTGCTGATATAAAACATATGCTTAATGTTGCGACGGTTTGTCTCAATGCTTTCAAGAATCTAGATGTTCAGCATTGGATGGCTCATCATCTCACTTCCAGACTGCCAAGCACGACACTGCAAGCTTGGGAGCTCCATCTCGGTAGCTCTGCCGAACTTGCCACATTTTCTCAGCTACAATCATTTCTCAACGACCGTCTCGTCAGCATCGATGTGTTCGAAAATCGAGGCCACTCCACGACGCGGACACCTGTGCCGCAGCCTGTCAATCAAAGGCACCAGAAGAAGTCAGTTGGCAACGTAACATACAAGGGCAACAGTTTCCACGCCAAGACTGCGGTTGCCGAACACACTCGCTGCCCTCACTGTAGCGACAGTCACAATCTTCGGCATTGCCCGGACCTTTTGTCCAAGGACTGCTTTGCAAGGAAAGCCATCGTCGATCATGCAAAGGCATGCCTCAACTGTCTGAGCCGTTCCCATGCACTTTCAAAATGTACCAGTAAAAGGAACTGCACGCAGTGTGGTCAAAGACACCATACACTGCTGCACTTCCCAACTCCTGCTCAGGTGGCAACCCAGCCTCACGCTGCCTCCCATAGCGCTCGGTCCGGTAACTCCTGGCAGTATACAACGAGCGACTCATCTGGCAGGGCTACACCTACGCAACTCTACGCTAGGACCCCACTTCCTACTCAGAGCACGGCAACGCTACGGCAACGCATCGCGGACCCAGCACTGTCCTTCTGGCCACTGCCCTGGTCACAATCCACAACCCCCACACTGGCCAATCAGCTGTGGTACGTGCGTTAGTGGATTCAGGCTCGGAAGGAACCCTCATTACAGAGCACACAGTGCAGGCTCTCAACCTCAAGCGGCATCCAATTTCGGCAGAAATCGCTGGAGTTGGGACCACCTCCAAGAACAGGTGTACCTACACTACAGAATTGTCATTAAGTTCTTGTACTTCGCAGTTTTGTACTACCATTGATACTGCGTTTATACTTAAAACGCTTACATCGCAATTACCTTCAAAATCCATCAAATTGCAGCAATGTCCTCATTTGAACGGAATAGAACTCGCCGATCCCAGGTTCTACAAATCACAACGGATTGATCTTCTGCTGGGAGCGGACGTAATCCCACAGATCCTGCTTTCAGATATCCGCAGAGGAAAGGAGAACCAACCAATTGCACAGCACACCCAGCTGGGCTGGATAGTCTTTGGTCGAGCCACTTCCACACTCTCACACGCTGTCACCATTAGATGTCACCACAACAGGCTAGAGAATCTCGTCCAGAAATTCTTCGAAATGGAGCATCTCGGTTCTGCAAAACAGCTCAAACCAGAAGAGCGATGGTGCGAGGAGCATTTTAAACGAACTCACATCCGTCAACGAAACGGCAAGTATTTGGTACGGTTACCACTTAAGCGTTTGTTTGACCCTTCGAAGTCCTTCCGAAGTCATGAAGGAGTACTTTCAACTAGGCCAGGTGACCAAAGTAACAACCAAGGAGCAGCAGCATTGCATCATTAGCAAGGAGAATGGAACCGAGTCCACATGTTGCTCCTTGCCTCATCACGCAGTATTCAAAGAGGAAAGTGTCACTACTAAGGTTAGAGTAGTATATGACGCCTCCTGTAAAACGTCAAACGGAAAATCGCTCAATGACGTCCTATGCACCGGACCAGCGCTCCAAAACGGTCTAGCCGGCGTGGTCCTGAATTGGCGTTTCCATCGTTTTGTTTTTGCTGCCGACATTCAGAAGATGTATAGATGCATTGACATGAATGCAGAGGATTCGCAACATCAACGCATCTCTTGGCATGACGAACACAACCAAGTAGCTGAGTATTATCTCAACACAGTTACGTTTGGAACCGCTTCAGCTCCTTACACAGCCATTCGCGTCATACATCCACTGGCGCAGGATGAACGAGACCGATACCCACTCGCGGAAAGGGTCCTTCGACACGAAATATACGTTGACGACGTACAAAGCGGAGCTTCCACTCGCGAAGGAGCATTAGAAATTCAAAATCAATTGATCGGAGCCTTACGATCAGCAGGAATGGAGCTTCGAAAGTGGTCTGCGAATGACGCTTCTCTGCTACAAGACATACCTCCAGACCATTTATCTTATAAGACATTAGAGTTTGAGTACCAAGATCCCGTTAAAACCTTAGGCCTTTATTGGCATCCACATCAAGACTATTTTGGGTTCAAGATAAATTTTGAAATCAGTCACGCACATACTAAACGTTCTTTACTTTCCACAGTCGCCCGACTGTACGACCCATTAGGTTTCATCACGCCCTGTGTCATGACCGCGAAGGCGATACTCAATGACTCATGGATGGCCCGCATCAAACGCAACGATGGCAGCCTAGAACAACTGGACTGGGATGATCCGCTGCCAACCGAACTGCTTGATAGATGGCAGGGATTCATACAGAACTTGCCATATTTCGAGCAAATTCAAGTACCACGATCGCTGCGCTTCAACATCCACGAGCTTGCGTCATTACAGCTACATGTTTTCTGCGATGGATCATCACTGGCGTATGCAGCATGTGCATATATTCGTGCAGAGCTACCAAACGGAATGATTCAAACTCATTTGCTAGCTGCACGCAGTCGAGTCACACCCACGAAACCGATCACAATTCCAGGAGTCGAACTTTCGGGTGCGCTGCTGGCAGTTAAACTGGCCAAATGCATCCGCGACCAACTTCGCACTGCAGGACCACCTATGGCAACCTTCTATTGGTCAGATGCTACTATCGTTTTGTTTTGGATAAATGGAGATCCCCACCGATGGCAAACCTTTGTGTCAAATCGCGTTGGACAGATTTTGGAGCATAGTACATCAACTCAGTGGAGACATGTACCTACTGCGGTAAACCCAGCGGACTGCGCAACTCGTGGCTTAGCACCACAAGAGTTAGCAGCCGGAAAGCCAATGGCCGGCAAACGGAGTTCCCAGTCAGGACATCGACAGGACTATAATCGAGGAGAAACCATCAGTTTTGTTCCAAAATGCTGTGCAAGTCTCGGAGGCTCCAGAAGCCTTCATCCAAAACTCGTCCTCATACGACAGGTTAATATCAGTCATGGCATATGTTCTACGGTTTATACATAACATTCAAGCCAAAGGGGACAAACTGTCTGGACCACTGAGTGTGCAGGAGCTCGACAACGCTCTAATTCATCTCGTTCGCAGCATTCAACAGGAGGTCTACGCGACAGAAATATTGAGGTTGAAGGGAAACAAGGCACTATCGGGCACACACAAGCTGTGTCAATTATCCCCATTTCTAGATGACTAACAAATTCTACGAGTCAGAGGTCGACTGCGAAATGCAATGCACCTTCCAATAAGCCAGCGACAACCAATGATCATTCCCAATCATCATCATTTTACCGATCTCGTCGTGCGTAATGCCCACCGTCTCGCACTCCACGGCGGCACCGAATTAACGCTGGCCACTATTCGACACAAATTCTGGATAGTCAACGGAAAACAAGCTGTCAAACGCATTCTTCGACAATGCGTCCGATGTTTTCGTCACCGACCGAAACCAGCAGCACAATTGATGGCCGATCTTCCCCTACATAGAGTCAATCCGCCAACTCGTGCATTCATCGCCACCGGAGTGGACTATACAGGCGCGTTCGAAATTCAAGCATCCAGATTCCGTGGACACACAAACTACAAGGCGTATATCGCAGTTTTCATCTGTTTGGCTACAAAGGCAATTCATCTTGAAGCGGTCACGGGCTTAACCACCGAACACTTTCTCATGGCCCTACAACGTTTCATCGCGCGTCGGAGCTACTGTCAACACATGTGTAGCGACTGCGGCACGAACTTCATTGGTGCCGACCGGGCTCTTCAAACCTGGCAAATACATTTGAAACGAGAGCTACCCACAACTGTAATACCTGCTTTAGCGGCCCGAAACGTCCAATGGCATTTTAATCCACCGCATAGTCCTAATTTCGGAGGCCTTTGGGAGGCAAATGTAAAGTCTGTCAAAACACATCTCTATCGAGCCTTTTCAGGATATAAAATGACCTACGAACACCTACGTGCTAACACAAATTGAAGCCTGTTTAAATTCCAGGCCATTATGTCCACTAAGCGCGGAGCCGGAGGACCTAGCTGTCCTCACCCCGGCACATTTTCTTATTGGAGATTCATTATTAGCTCCGCCGGATGTAACGACAAGGGATGTTCCACTCACAGTCCAATTTCTGGAAGGACAGAAAATGATCCGGCAATTTTGGAAGCGTTGGAGTTCGGATTGGCTATCACATCTTCAAGCCCGTCCAAAGTGGCGACATGAAACCGACAATCTACAAGTCAGCGATCTAGTAATTGTCAAGGATGACCGACTGCCACCCAACGAGTGGAAACTGCGAAGGATAATAGAAGTTCACCCTGGAGCTGACAGTTTAGTCAGAGTCGCAACTGTTAAAACAGCAACAGGCGTATACAAACGATCGGTCTCTAAACTATGTCGGCTACCGTTGCCACAGACCTCAGAATAATCCTACCACCGTTGCTAGCTCCATTCGACCATACATGTACCATAACGAACACTTTATTTATTCACAGAGCATTCACATGTGACATCCTTTGGTTTCTAATACTGGTCCCAGTATTGGGGGCGGCATGGACGCTTTTCTAAGGGTTAAACTACAAAGAGAGTGATAGCGCTCCAACTGCGATTGCCCACTCGGAGAACGGCGTCGTTTCATGCTAGGGCGGCGTAACCTCGTCTCCGATCACCAAGATGAGTCTTCGTTTGCGTGTCGACGAAATCACAACGACAATTAGCAGTTGCAGCCGGCCGCGCTTAAACCCGTATTACCCATTACATTGTACTCTATACGCGATTAAGATTAAAGTTTAAGTTGAGTGAAGTCCAAATGAATAAATCTCGAATTGTCTATATCGTGTAGTACATTATTAAACGCAAAGATTCCCCAGAGCATTTCTGCTCAACATTGAAATCTCGTATCGAGGATTTCACAACAAAAACATTAGCGCCTAGATCTCAGAGACTACAAAAGCTAGAGCAACCAAATTTGGTATCCACACTCCTAATATATTGGACCGAGACGAGTTTGTTTCAAAATTTCGCCACACCCCCTTCCGCCCCCGCAAAGGACGAAAATCTGGGGATATTCAGAGACTATTAAGGCTAGAGTACCCAAATTTGGTATCCGCACTTCTGTTAGATCTTACTATAAAACGTGTATCTCAAAATTTCGCCCCACCCCCTTCCGCCCACACAAAGGACGAAAATCTGTTGCATCCACAATATTGCACATTCGAGAAAACTAAAAACGCAGAATCATAGATAATGACCATATCTATCAGATTGCTGAATCTGGATCAGATCAGATCATTTTTATAGCCAATAGGAACAAATCAATTTGCAGTGGCTACGCAGCGCCCGACGTCACGCTCAGACTGATTTTCTGTCTCTCTCGCACGCACTCTTTGTCGTGTCGTTTAATATTAGCGGCGTCTGCCGGAGGGGAGCCATACTGACTTAGTATCGGGTATAACTGTAGAGTTGCGGTGTCCGCAGCAACTCACAACGTTCCCCCTCGTTATACCCGATACTCAAAATGAGTATTGGGGTATATTAGATTTGTGGTAAAAGTGGATGTGTATAACGTCCAGAAGGTATCGTTTCCGACCCCATAAAGTATATATGTTCTTGATCAGCATCAATAGCCGAGTCGATTGAGCCATGTCTGTCTGTCCGTCTGTCCGTCCGTCCGTCTGTCCGTCCGTCCGTCTGTCCGTCCCTATTAGCGCCTAGTGCTCAAAGACTATAAGAGCTAGAGCAACGATGTTTTGGATCCAGACTTCTGTGATATGTCACTGCTACAAAAATATTTCAAAACTTCGCCCCGCCCATTTCCGCCCCCACAAAGGACGAAAATCTGTGGCATCTACAATTTTAAAGATATGAGAAAACCAAAACCGTAGAATTGTAGAGAATGACCATATCTTTAAGACTGCGGAATTTGAATTGGATCGTATTATTATTATAGCCAGCATCAAGAAAACAATTTCATTTTTTCTCGCCCTGTCTCTCTCTAACACACACGTAGCATAGGCGGCTTTGCTGAGAGTAAAACATTAGCGCCTAGATCTCAGAGACTACAAAAGCTAGAGCAACCAAATTTGGTATCCACACTCCTAATATATCGGACCGAGACGAGTTTCTTTCAAAATTTCGCCACACCCCCTTCCGCCCCAGCAAAGGACGAAAATCTGGGGATATTCAAAAATCGCAGAGACTATTAAGGCTAGAAAAACCAAATTTGGTATCCGCACTCCTGTTAGATCTCACTACAAAACGTATATCTCAAAGTTTCGCCCCACCCCCTTCCGACCACACAAAGGACGAAAATCTGTTGCATCCACAATATTGCACATTCGAGAAAACTAAAAACGCAGAATCATAGATAATGACTATATCTATCAGATTGCTGAATCTGGATCAGATCGGATCATTTTTGTAGCCAAAAGCAAGATATCAATTTGCAGTGGCTACGCAGCGCCCGACGTCACGCTCAGACTGATTTTCTGTCTCTCTCGCACGCACTCTTTGTCGTGTGGTTTAATATTAGCTGCGTCTGCCGGAGGAGAGCCATACTGACTAAGTATCGGGTATAACTGTAGAGTTGCGGTGTCCGCAGCAACTCACTCACAACGTTCCCCCTCGTTTTGTGTTTTTTTGGTGTTTTCTGTCAAATCAGCCAAAGCACTTGACGCTGCAATGGTATTTATTATACCCGATACTCAAAATGAGTATTGGGGTATATTAGATTTGTGGTAAAAGTGGATGTGTGTAACGTCCAGAAGGAATCGTTTCCGACCCCATAAAGTATATATATTCTTGATCAGCATCAATAGCCGAGTCGATTGAGCCCTGTCTGTCTGTCCGTCTGTCCGTCTGTCCGTCCGTCCGTCCGTCCGTCCGTCCGTCTGTCCGTCCCCTTCAGCGCCTAGTGCTCAAAGACTATAAGAGCGAGAGCAACGATGTTTTGGATCCAGACTTCTGTGATATGTCACTGCTACAAAAATATTTCAAAACTTTGCCCCGCCCACTTCCGCCCCCACAAAGGACGAAATTCTGTGGCATACCCATTTTTAAAGATACGATAAAACCAAAAACGCAGAATCGTAGAGGATGACTATATGTTCTAGAGTGTAAAATCTCAACCAGAACGTATAATTATTATAGCCAGAATCAAGAAAACAATTTCATTCTTTCTCGCTCTGTCTCTCTCTAACACACAGGTTTCATGGTCTGTTTTGCCAATTGCAAAATATGAGTTCAAGGAACTCAGAACCTATAAGAGCCATAGCAACCAAATTTGGTATCCACACTCATGTGATATCGGACCTTGACCGTTTCGTGTCCAAATTTCGCCACACCCTCTTACGCCCCCGCAAAGGACGAAAATCTGAGGAATCCACAAATCTCAGAGACTATTAAGGCTAGAGTAACCAAATTTGGTATCCGCATTTCTGTTGGATCTCACTATAAAACGTATACCTCAGAATTTCACCTCACCCCCTTCGGCCCCCACAAAGAACGAAAATCTGTTGCATCCACAATATTGCACATTCGAGAAAACTAAAAACGCAGAATCATAGATAATGACTATATCTATCAGATTGCTGAATCTGGATCAGATCGGATCATTTTTGTAGCCAAAAGCAAGATATCAATTTGCAGTGGCTACGCAGCGCCCGACGTCACGCTCAGACTGATTTTCTGTCTCTTTCGCACGCACTCTTTGTCGAGTCGTTTAATATTAGCGACGTCTGCCGGAGGAGAGCCATACTGACTAAGTATCGGGTATAAATGTAGAGTTGCGGTGTCCGCAGCAACTCACAACGTTCCCCCTCGTTTTTTTCTCGGTTTTGTTGTTACATATTTTGATTATTATTATGGTTTCGTTTCGTGTGAAGTTCAGGCTGAATCCTAGCCCTAGGCCACTGATCAGTGGGTCACCCTAATCGGTGGTTCAATTCCGCGGCAGAGCTGCTCTTCTTTTAGCTGCGGAAATGATCGCATATTCCGCCAAAAGAGATCTTAAGATTCCAAGCAATTAGGGGCGGCAAAGGCGGTCGGTCAATCTGCTAAATGGCTGATACACTTCCTAGAATTCAACTAGAGAGAGAGAGAGACACGCTCTTGGTATTTGTTGGTTCTCTTTCAATTGAGTGAAAAGTAGTAGAGCCAAAGGGGGGAATTTCTCAGAGAATTCTTAAGAGAATCATTTGCAGAAACAATCTTTAAGATCTTTATTTGTGGGAGATTTTTATACCCGATACTCAAAAAGAGTATTGGGGTATATTAGATTTGTGGTAAAAGTGGATGTGTGTAACGTCCAGAAGGAATCGTTTCCGACCCCATAAAGTATATATATTCTTGATCAGCATCAATAGCCGAGTCGATTGAGCCATGTCTGTCTGTCCGTCTGTCCGTCCGTCCGTCTGTCCGTCTGTCCGTCCCCTTCAGCGCCTAGTGCTTAAAGACTATAAGAGCGAGAGCAACCATGTTTTGGATCCAGACTTTTGTGATATGTCACTGCTACAAAAATATTTCAAAACTTCGCCCCGCGCACTTCCGCCCCCACAAAGAGCGAAAATCTGTGGCATCCACATTTTTAAAGATACGATAAAACCAAAAACGCAGAATCGTAGAGGATGACTATATGTTCTAGATCGTAAAATCTCAATCAGACCGTATAATTATTATAGCCAGAATCAAGAAAACAATTTCATTCTTTCTCGCTCTGCCTCTCTCTAACACACAAGTTTCATGGTCGGTTTTGCCAATTGCAAAATATGAGTTCAAGGATCTCAGAACCTATAAGAGCCAGAGCATCCAAATTTGGTATCCACACTCCTGTGATATCGGACCTTGACCGTTTCGTGTCCATATTTCGCCTTACCCCCTTCCGCCCCCGCAAAGGACGAAAATCTGGGGCATCCACAAATCTCAGAGACTATTAAGGCTAGAGTAATCAAATTTGGTATCCGCACTTCTGTTAGATCTCACTATAAAACGTATATCTCAGAATTTCGCCAGAGTCCGTCCGTCCAGAAGCGGCAATGGCAACAATAGCCAGATTCCAGCTAAATTGTTTGTGTCTTTGTCTTTCAACTCGAACCGCCTTCAGGAGAGGCTTTTGCTGGTGCTGCTGCCACATCCACTGTTGCCGATGGTTTGCATTTTTTAAGCAGAAGAAACAAATTATAGCAAATAATTGCCATCTGCTCTGGCGACAGGTGCATATGGTATGCCCGTACACTTCTTCATCTTCCAGCTGCAGATTCCATTGATCCAGAGATGTTCCACTGCACTTTTTGAGCCACTGCTCTGGCTGCTGCTGCTTCTGCTGCTTTAATTAATTAACAAACCAAGTGAAAATGCGTTTATTTTGTTGTTGGCCGTTGGCCGTTTGGCTCTCCTTCACCTAGCTGTCTCTTCGATTTCATTTTTGTATACTAGATCTCACCCACACGAGCACCACCGAAAATTTCACTTTTGTTTCTCCTCCAGCAGCGGCAGCGGCAGACAAAGCGACATGCAAGCCACGAAACAATTTTGAGGTCAACAGAAGACCAGAGAAGAGACTCGTTCCCATTACCAAGATTCGTCGGCTGTTGGCCAAAAGTGTGGCTAGGGTGGGGGGGGGGGGGGGGACAGACCTCGAGGGGGCTACAATGTTGCTTTGGAGTCCATTGAAATTCTTGCTGCTTACTCGACCAGCGACGGGTGCTGCCACAAATGAACTGAAACTCTGCTTCTCTCTCTTGAGATAATTTAATGCCAACTTAGAAGAATCCAGACCCAAGAGTCGTCTCTGGTGGAGTGGCAGACAGACTCGTCTCAAGATAGACAGCTGCCCTTTCGATACAGTTGCAATTTTTTGTTGCTTTGGGCCAAAATAAACATGATTTGCCGTTTTCTGTGCTGTCATCGCGAGAGTGGAGGATCCTCGTGTCTCGTCGACAATCGAAAGTACAAGAGTTTTCTGTTTTCTAATTAAGCGTGTTCGGTTCTGTGGCATGTCCAGTGGC
This sequence comes from Drosophila miranda, assembly GCF_003369915.1. Classification (NCBI taxonomy): domain Eukaryota; kingdom Metazoa; phylum Arthropoda; class Insecta; order Diptera; family Drosophilidae; genus Drosophila; species Drosophila miranda. The sequence continues at coordinate 22,327,973 of NW_022881603.1, read as the reverse complement.
ATGCGTGGCAAGCCACTGGGGCTTGGCTAATTAAGGGCCTCTCTCCGTCTCTGCCTAATTATGGCAAGTATTTTCCACTTTTTGCAACATGTGTGAAAGTGAATTGAAGTCCAAGAAATGGAAATCAAGTTACGCTCCGTTGCATCAACTAAAGATACATATTCGTATGACCTTCTGGTGTGGAGTTCTTGGGTTCTGGAATTGGCATTCTCCCGCATTTCAAGAACCAGTTGGTGCCCACAAAGGGGTCTGGTCTCATGAGTGTGCCTGTACCGCCTGTACCGCCTGTGCCTGTTGAGGTTGAGTGGCCCCAAAAACAAACAAAACTGCGTTGCCATGTTCGTTCTTATTTGCTGCATGCCTGAAACTTATCTTGCCGCATGCCACAGCCAACGCCACAGCCAAAGACCGAAAGACCGAAAGACAGACACGGCATACCAGACCAAAGGAGAGCCAGTGGAGACCAGTGGATACCAGCATACCAGTTGCCGTGCCATGACCATTACCAGTTCTCGCCACTCCGGCCGGGGGTTTTTGATTTTTTGTTTTTTTTTTTTTTCCAAATTTTTTAACGTCAAAGAGGCTGCAGCCGGAGCAGCCGAAGCCAGGCCATCCATCGAGGTGAAGGATGCAGCAGCAGCCATATCTCTCTGGCCTGGCATATGTATATCCTGATCCCATTGCATAAACACTCACTCATTCGCTCGCTAATGAGGCGATCGCTAGTTCGCTCCTTCGCTCCCGAGAAATGCCAAAAATTATTACTAATGAAGCGCGTGCGCAGCAGATTCACTTTCATCGGTGGCCCACTTTAAGGGATTCACCGCCAGACAGACGATGTCCGATGACCACTTGACAGCTGGCGAAAGGAGTCTCTCTCTCTCTGTCTCTGTCTCTGTCTCGTTGCGAAAGTGTGAATCCCGTGAAGACCTCCACGGTGGGTCAGCATATCTTCCTGGCCTCACAAACCGAACAGAAAAGAAAAGAAGCCAAAAGCAATGCAATCTCTGGCCAGAAATAAGTGTTCAAGCTGCCGGCCATGCCACAGTGGTTCAAAGATGAGTTGTAGTGGAGGCTAAAACTGCATTAGGACTCTCCTCAAATCTCTGCCACAAATATCCCCTGGCTGTGGCTGTTTCTTTGCACAAACATCGCATATTCCCTTCACTAAATCTTAGACTTTGTCCCACTGTGCAATCAGTTTTAGCCTGGACGTCGCGTTGCCTGACTGCCGTTTTGTGATTGTGTCCAATTTGGGTGCAGATTGACAGCGATATGCGTTTAATTTGACGATAAATGGCCAATGTAGCACGCAAGCAAAAGACTGTGGTGGGGGGAGCGGGGAAGGGGGCGCACAGGACTCTCGGTTTTGGGCCTCTTTTTGTTGCAATTCAATTCTAATGCCCCACGCGGCCTGCGGGCCTGCGGACCCCCTCGTCCGACTCTTGTTCGTGCTCTTGCCAATTGCCAAATTCAAATCTAAATCGCAGCACGATCGCCACAGTAACAAAAGCCCCAAACTGAAGTTGAGACTGAGACTGAGGCTGAGTCTGAGACTGAAAGCTGAAGCTCAGAGCTAAGGTTGAAGCTGGAGCTGAAGCTGAAGCTTGGCCACGTCTGCTCGCATTTTGATGGCAATTTCTTTTCCTTTTGCTGCTGCCAGGGATACCCGAAGAGTCTTCAGAGTCAACGAGTCGTGTTGGCCATTAAAGAAACGCCAGCGACAATGGAAAACGCAAACGGACACCCCAACTCTACGGTTATACCCGACACTAAGTCAGTATGGCTCTCCTCCGGCAGACGCCGCTAATATTGAACGACACGACAAAGAGTGCGTGCGAGAGAGACAGAAAATCAGTCTGAGCGTGACGTCGGGCGCTGCGTAGCCACTGAAAATTGATTTGTTCCTATTGGATATAAAAATTATCTGATCTAAACCAGATTCAGCAATCTGATAGATATGGTCATTATCTATGATTCTGCGTTTTTAGTTTTTTCAAATCTGCAATATTGTGGATGCAACAGATTTTCGTCCTTTGTGTGGGCGGAAAGAGGTGGGGTGAAATTTTAAGATACACGTTTTATAGTAAGATCTAACAGGAGTGCGGATACCAAATTTGGTTACTCTAGCCTTAATAGTCTCTCAGATTTTTTAATATCCCCAGATTTGCGTCCTTTGCGGGGGCGGAAGGGGGTGTGGCGAAATTTTGAATCAAACTCGTCTCGGTCCGATATATTAGGAGTGTGGATACCAAATTTGGTTGCTCTAGCTTTTGTAGTCTCTGAGATCTAGGCGCTAATGTTTTACTCTAAGCAAAGCCGCCTATGCTACGTGTGTGTTAGAGAGAAAAAATGAAATTGTTTTCTTGATGCTGGCTATAATAATAATACGATCCAATTCAAATTCCGCAGTCTTAAAGATATGGTCATTCTCTACAATTCTACGGTTTTGGTTTTCTCCTTTGTGGGGGCGGAAATGGGCGGGGCGAAGTTTTGAAATATTTTTGTAGCAGTGACATATCACAGAAGTCTGGATCCAAAACATCGTTGCTCTAGCTCTTATAGTCTTTGAGCACTAGGCGCTAATAGGGACGGACAGACGGACGGACGGACAGACGGACAGACAGACATGACTCAATCGACTCGGCTATTGATGCTGATCAAGAATATATATACTTTATGGGGTCGGAAACGATTCCTTCTGGACGTTACACACATCCACTTTCACCACAAATCTTATATACCACAATACTCATTTTGAGTATCGGGTATAAAAATCAAAAGCCAAACGAGAAAAATGTACAAATTTTCCTCACGAAACGAATCACTGATGAGCCCAATGGAGGGGCCCCAATGGCCAAAACTGAAAGCCGATCATCAGATCAGACCTCGAGCGCGTTGCATTCTCGTTTGGGAATACCGCGCATCTGTGGGGGCGGCGGCTGTCAGTCTGTCTCTCAAGTGTATCTCTCCGTTGTCTCTCTCCCTCTATCTGTCTGGCTGTCTCTTATCACGCGCTCGGCACGAGAATGTGGCGTTCTTGGGTGGCATGAGCATGAGTCAGTGGCAACGTCATCGCCATCGCCATCTAATGAATGCCAGACGGCGGGGCCAAGCTAATGTTTGAACTGAGTTTTGCCATTCGTTTCGTTCGCTTGGGGGTATAAAATCTACAACTATTTCCAGCGAAACGATATATATCTTTTAACTTGCCCCAAAGGCTGACTTCTGGGGCAAAGTTTCTTCTGTTTCCACATACGAAAGAAAACGAGGGTGAACGTTGTGAGTTGTTGCGTACACCGCAACTCTACATTTATACCCGATACTTAGTCAGTATGGCTCTTCTCCGGCAGACGCCGCGAATATTAAACGACACGACAAAGAGTGCGTGCGAGAGAGACAGAAAATCAGTCTGAGCGTGACGTCGGGCGCTGCGTAGCCAGTGCAAATTGATTTGTTCTCTTTGGCTATAAAAATGATCTGATCTGATCCAGATTCAGCAACCTGATAGATATGATCATTATCTATGATTCTGCGTTTTTAGTTTTCTCGTATCTTCAAAATTGTGGATGCCACAAATTTTCGTCCTTTGGGGGACGGAAGGGGGTGAGGCGAAATTTTTAGATATACGTTTTATAGTGAGATCTAACAGGAGTGCGGATACCAAATTTGGTTACTCTAGCGTTAATAGTCTCTGAGATTTGTGAATATCCCCAGATTTTCGTCCTTTGCGGGGGCGGAAGGGGGTGTGGCGAAATTTTGAAACAAACTCGTCTCGGTCCGATATATTAGGAGTGTGGATACCAAATTTGGTTGCTCTAGCTTTTATAGTCTCTGAGATCTAGGCGCTAATGTTTTACTCTAAGCAAAGCCGCCTATGCTACGTGTGTGTTAGAGAGAGACAGGGCGAGAAAAAATGAAATTGTTTTCTTGATGCTGGCTCTAATAATAATACTATCCAATTCAGATTCTGCAGTCTAAAAGATATGGTCATTCTCTACGATTCTGCGTTTTTGGTTTTCTCATATCTTTAAAATTGTGGATGCCACAGATTTTTGTCCTTTGTGGGGGTGGAAATGGGCGGGGCGAAGTTTTGAAATATTTTTGTAGCAGTGACATATCACAGAAGTCTGGATCCAAAACATCGTTGCTCTAGCTCTTATAGTCTTTGAGCACTAGGCGCTAATAGGGACGGACAGACGGACGGACGGACAGACGGACAGACAGACATGGCTCAATCGACTCGGCTATTGATGCTGATCAAGAATATATATACTTTATGGGGTCGGAAACGATTCCTTCTGGACGTTACACACATCCACTTTTACCACAAATCTAATATACCCCAATACTCATTTTGAGTATCGGGTATAAAAAACTGTGCCCCGTGGGACAGTTGCTGATTTAAATTCCGTGTTAGAGAGACAAAATAATTGCGGCAATTTGTCGTAGAAGCCGGAAAAAAAAACCAAAATGAAATGAAATGAAGAAACTGCACGACGATCGACCCAACGAGTGAGTGAGTGAATCAATGAATAAATGACTCTTCTTGGAACCATGGAGAGTCTTTGGTTTTTGTTTCTGTGCCTTGAGTCTTGGGAACATTCGAAGGAGGAGAGTGGCAGCATAAATCATTAAAATTCTTTGTCGATGCGCCCCCGGGGCACCCAATGCTCGAGAACATTTCGGCTTCAGAACTAAGTAGTCGACCCAGAAAATGATATTCTATTGCATATATCTGACTCCGACAGTCTGTCTATTTGTCTGTCTGACTGACAGACTGACTGACTGACTGGCAACTGTCAGTCATATGATTCTTTCCATTATTCTGAGCATTATTATTATATATATTTATGATTTTCTGATTTATTTTCGCCTTTGTGGCGCCAAAGTCAAAGAGACAATCAACAGCAGCTGCTGCCCACGTACCTGGGCATTAAAATACAGAAATAAAATCAACGATAAAAAAAAAGATACAAAAATACAATCCCCAAACCCCCAATCTCAATGCAATCGAGAGACTTGAAGCCAAAAGTCTGTCAAGTGGCTTAGAGGCTTGGTCTTGCTCGTTTCGATATTTCTCTCGGTGTGTGTGTGTGTGTATTCGTACGAGTATTCATGAGTATTTACAATTCGATTTGGTTTATGAGACACACTCTCGTAAGCGCAAAAGCGCAAGCGCAGGCATCAAATTGTTAAGTATACGACGCGTGAGCTTTGTCTAGGGATGGCAAAAAAATTGAATGGATGAATGGATGTGTATGTAATGCTGGCACTCGAAGATGGGGCTACTGTGATCACTGAACCAGTCACCGTATTTCATATAAACATTTATGAATCCATAAATTAGTAGAGGAGATGGTCAGTATCCATTTATTTTATGGTACGAGTGAATATAAATGTTGTCCATCAATCAGCAATTATTGTTGTTTTTGAACCATCACGGATTTTGAAACGTCCCGCAAATTTCGAAAAAAAAAACAAAATACATGTGGCGTACATGACGCGTTGCTATTGGTTGTGCTGCCAAATCTATGAAGCCTGTCCACTGCTGATCTAAAGAGCATATATAGACGATAGCTAGACGATAGCTTTCCATTCAGAAATGATACAAATTGCAGAACAATTACCACAAGAACTGATGTTACTGGCATGATCTGAGTGGATTATATGATAATGTATATCGCAACATTCTGCAATATTTTTTCATTCATTAGTAATTAGTAGTAATTGTTGAACTTTTGATCGCAAATCTGTGATTGAATATGAATAAGTTAACTTTAGAATAGTTTTCCCTCCAGATTTCTACAAATTCTGATATTTTTTGCGATTTTTACCTTCGCCAATTCTCATTTATGGTATAAGTCTTTCCACCATACCAGGTAATACTTCCATTTGATCAATCTGTGATTTCTGATTGCTGTTTGCTTAAGATCTCCTCCCCCCAGTCACTGTGATTGTGATTACGCTCGCTATCTGTTACTGTGTCGAGTGAATATTATATGTTCGCAAGTTACCACTCCATTCACTGATTACTTGGATCACCGTATCACCGCATGAATCACTGCCTAGAGCCGTCGAGCCACTGCCATCCAGCCCTGTGTCCGTGTGCCCGTGTGCCCGTGTGCCTGTGCGCCTCTGTGTGCTGTGTGGCTCTGCTCGTAGCGTACGAGATCTATGACTCCATCCATCCATTCGTTCGATGCACACAGCATTACTTAATCCGGCTTATTATGGACGCTCCGATTCGCTGACGGTTTGCGAGTATCCGCCTCACCCCTTTCATCCACCCACGTGGACGGTTGCTACAACATCGCAAGCGGAGGTTTTCGGCTTTTCGGTTGCACTTCAAAATTTGTTTGCTCTCTGGCGGGAGATTGCCAATTGCATGGACCATCTGCGCGGGCCTGGACTGCAATAATTTTCACTTAATTATCTAATGAACACAGGGGGCAAAAGGGGGCAGAAGGGGCAGCAGGGGAAGCAGGGGACTCTAGTTATTGTTGATGTTTGTGGGGCTCCCGTAATTATGGCCGGGGATCATTTGCAAATGTGAGCTTTTCGGCCAGACCGATGGTCGATGGTCACATAACTAATGATTAAACCATTTTAATGTTTTCACTCTCCATTGTCTATCGTCTGATCTTTGCAGGACCACCAGCACCACCAGCACCAGCAGCAGCAGCACCACCACCATCTCCATCCCCAATAGCAGCAGCAGCAGCAGATGGATCAGTGCGGTTTGACCCAAGCGGGATTGGAGGAGTACAACATACGATCCTCCTCGCAGTACTACGACCAGACGGCATTCCATCACCAGAAGCAGGCCTCGTACGCACAATCCGAGGGCTATCACAGCTATGTCTCAAGCTCGGATTCCACATCGGCCACGCCATTCTTGGACAAGTGAGTTGTTGGAGGGGGCCCCCACGGGGGCAGAAGGAGGAGCTTCTCTGGGGCAGGGTAGTGCACTGCAAACACGTTTCCGAGCGGCGACAATTATGAATTTTATTCGTCTACTAAAAAAAGGCCATTAAAAATTCTTGGTAACGCCATAACACATGAAAGAGAGAGAAATAAAACCGAAAACGACGACCAGTGCTTAGGCTCTTGGCTTTCAAGGTCTTTCAGACGCGACTCAAGTGGCTCCGTCTCCGTCTGCGACTGAGGCCTGAACTTGCCCCAAAGTGTAGCTATGGAGCCGCGTCTCTCTCTATGGCTCTATCAACATGCTGAATTTGTGAAGGCTAGGCCAGAAACTCAAGTAATTACTTTGCGACCATGCGAAAAGCGAGAAACCAGAAACCAGAAACAGAAATTTCTGTAGCACGCAATGATTTGCCAAAATGCCAGACCCCACTCGAAAGCCCCAAAAACCCTTCCTTCATTCTTTCATTTCTTCCATTTTTGCAGATTACGTCAGGAGAGCGATCTGCTGTCGCGGCAGTCACATCACTGGTCTGAGAACGATCTCTCGTCGGTCTGCAGCAACTCGGTGGCACCCTCGCCCATACCGCTGATGGCACGCCAATGCAGCAGCAGCAGCAGCGGTGCCAGCAGCAATGGACCTGGCTCCCATCACTCCCACTCACATTCCCATTCCCATAGCCATTCCCATGGCAACTCCTCCTCTTCCGCCTCGAAAGCCAGCTCCAATAGCAACAGCAACAGCAAAAACATCATCGGCAGCAGCACCAGCAATGGGAACAGCAATAATAACAGCTCCGAGAGCACTTCATCCACGGAAACCCTGAAATGGTTGGGCTCCATGAGCGATATATCCGTGGCGAGTCATGCCACGGGCTACAGTGCCATTGCGGAATCGGGTAAGTGTCTCAAAGAAAGGGGAAAACAATCGAGAGAGAGAGAGCCATAGCCATATCCATGTAGAATATCGATTTTAGAATCGATCGAAGTTTAATATTGATCATTCGACAAGTATATGGAAATATTTATTGTTCATCAATTAACTATCGATTCCATGGGAAATTTACTTTCCTACAATTATGGATCGATTTCACTTAAATATCGATCAGCAACTGGAATTTCCAATGGAATTATCTTGCAAATACTTGAAAACATTTACTTTCGAAAAGAACACTAGCCAGAAAATAGGAATAGTATACCATTCTTGGTATGACAATCAATTGCAGAATTATCATAAAAAATATCATTAAACGCTGTAAATTTCGATCTTTATGGCGATCCCATAATAAGAGAAGGCTTCTTGGACAATTGCCGAAACTTTTGGGCGACTGGCAGCCGCAACCACAGCCACAGCCACAGCCCACTCACTCACATATACGACCTTGGCTCATTGTCTGTCGACCCACTTTTACTCCTGAGAAACACGCCCTAACCGAAAAACGGAAAACGACCAAACATTCTCCCTTTGTTCTTTATTTCCTGCAGTTTCCTCCTCGCAGCTGATTGTCCACAGCTCCCGGGTGCCGACCCCGAAGCGACACCACAGCGAGAGCGTGCTCTACCTGCACGACAGTGATCCCCCAACGACGACGGTGACGGCGACGACGATGACCTCCTCCTCCCCCACAGAGAGCTGCTCCTCGCAGCACGTCCTGCATGCCACACAGGCCTCTGAGGACGGTAGCAGCTGCAGCAGCAGCAGCAGCAGTTCGATGGCAATGCAACCGCTGCGCGTCCAGCATCGCCACAGTCCCAGCTATCCGCCCGTGCATACGTCCATGGCCCTGCACCACTTCCACCAGCAGCCCCGGATGAGCACACAAAGTTCCGTGCCCGGACTGGAGTCGCCCACGGATAAGCCTCGCTCGCTGATGGGCCAATCCCATTCCACAGGCGATCTCCAGCAGCAGCACCATCACCACCAGCACCACTTGGGGCGCGCCGGCCAGCAGCACAAGTCCAGCATTTCGATGACCATATCCAGCAGTGAGCCCCAATCCCAGAAACAGCCCCAGCCGCTGCTGCCGTCCAGTAAGGCTGGCAAGCAGCCGCTGATCAAGTCAGACGTCCTCAGCTGCAGTGCACCCAATGTGGGGGAGCAGTCGGCGGCCGGCGCCAACGACTCGTATCGCAGCAACCTTCGCCTGTTCCCGGTCAGCACATACACGGAGCCTGTCCACAGCAACACCTCGCAGTACGTGCAGCATCCCAAGCCGCAGTTCAGCTCCGGCCTGCACAAGTCCGCCAAGTGAGTAGATGTCAAGCAGATCCAGCGCTTGAAGCTAATCTCTCTCTCATTGTTTTCTTGCAGACTACCTGTGATAACGCCAGCGGGAGCGGCTGTCCAGCCCACCTGGCACTCGGTGGCCGAGAGAATCAACGACTTTGAGCGCAGCCAAATGATCGAACCGCCGAAATTTGCCTACCTGGAGCCCAGCAAGACCCATCGCCTGTCAAATCCCGCTTTGAAGGCCCTCCAGAAGAACACCGTGCAGTCGTACGTGGAGCGCCAGCAGCTGCAGCAGAAGGAGGAGCAGCAGCTGCTGCGCCCCACCTATCAGGCGCTGCATGTGGAGCGCAAGTCGCTGCCGAACAACATGAGTCCCATCATGATGGGATCCTCGTCGTCGAGTGGTTGCAGCTCGCCCACGCCACCACCGCCGCCCCCACGCTCCCGCTCGCTGCTGCCCACGCTGTTGCGCCGCTCCAGCTCTGCCTCGGACTATGCCGAGTTCCGGGAGCTGCATCAGTCGAAGGTGCCTCCTCCCAGCATACGGAACATCAGCAGTGCGGAGAAGCTCTCCTTCAACGACTGTGGCACGCCGCCGCCTCCGCCGCCACCTCGCGGACGCGTGGCCATGCCCGCGAGACGCACATCCTCGGCCACGGAATACGCTCCAATGCGGGACAAACTGCTCCTGAAACAGGCAGTGGCCCTGGCCCACCAGCAGCACCATCCGAAGCAGCACCGACAGGCCGCGTACCAGCCGCAGGCGCCCGAGCGTCCGCCCAAGCATCCGAATCTGCGTGTGCCCTCGCCCGATCTGCCACCGCCGCCTCTCGGGGCAGAGCTAGACACCAGCTACACCTTTGACGAGCCACTGCCACCGCCACCGCCGCCGGAAGTGCTCCAGCCACGCCCACCGCCATCGCCCAATCGGCGCAAAAGTTTCGCTGGGGCATCCACGCGCCGCTCGGCCTACCCGCCGCCACCAGCCACAGCCACAGTCGCAGTCGCAGCCCCAATAGTTCCAGCAGCCAAGGTTCCTCCTCTTGTGCCCAAGAAGCCAACGAGCTTGCAGGTGGGAGCTTGACACTCGACTACCGATTACTGAGTGCGACAATAGAATTGTAATTTCTGATTTCTGTTCTCTGATTGCAGCACAAACATCTCGCGAATGGATCCGCCAATCTGCCCACTAACAATCGCAAGCGTCCGCATCACACGCCACCGCAGCAGCCCATCCTCGAAAATGTTATTGTTGCGCCTCAGGTGCCGCCGCCACTGATGCCGCGTGCCCGGCCCTCGGCCAATGACATTGTCATCGCCAGCAATCCGGAGAGCCATCAGCAGAGGGGGTGAGTGCAAGAATCTCGTAGTCTAGTCTAAACAAGTCCAAGGACCGTTCGATCCATCAAGCGTTGAGCATTGAGTGGATCTCGGTTCAGTGGGCTAATCGTCTGGGTGCGCCCTCGCTCTCTTTGGGCCATTGTTCTTGACCTTATCGAATCCAATTAACTTTCAATGGAGTGCGTGGCCCGGTAGCCAAGCCGCTCAAGCTCTCGTGGCTCAATGATCTGGTGATCTAATGAGCTGCTTCCTTTGAGGCAGAGCAGAGCCAGGACTGTGGCCTGTGGGGCCGTCAATCAGCTGTCGTCTAATGCTTAATTGGATTATGAAACACACAGACCAGGCCATACCGATCACTGAGCAGAGACTTTCGCTTTCGACCCACTAAGCCCGACTTGGATCCAATTGCCAATCGCCAAAACGCTAAACGCCAATTGAGAGCTGCCGCCACCTGAACGGTGGCCCCGCAGAAATGTGTCAACTGTGGCAACAATTTATGCTTTTGCTCCTTTGGCGTGTGGGCAGCAGCAGCACCGTGCACCAGTCCACACCAGTCCACACTCCCGCCCAGTTGTGGAGTTCTTTGTTCTGATTGTGGCGGTAAAAGCCAATCAAATTGAATATCGAAATGTATCTGGGTAGGCGGGACAAAAGGTCCATCTTTTGGCCACTGACATTGATAGATGAACGCCGTGCGGTTCATTAGCGCATGGAGCGCATAGCGCATAGTTTTTGCAGTCACTGTTTGGGCATCGCACCCAATTTCGACCATTAGATAACTCAGAGCCACACATTCGGGGTTTCAGGTTGTGGCACGATCGGTGGATCAATATATCCGTAGGTATATATTTGTGTGGTTTCAATTCTCTATAAATCCACACTGTGTCCCAGTGCTCCCCCCTGTCCGTGTTCAATAATTTCTATGGCCTGTCATGTTTTTCGGTGGGTTTGTTATTTGTTTTTTTCCTGTATGTCGTTTTTGTTTAGATTTCATTTTGGTGGCTTTGCTTGACACCGGAGGAGACCTTTGCGGCACGATTTTTTGCAGCGGCAGCAGCAGCAGCAGCATCCAGTTATCCAGTATCCGGCATTCAGCACGAGACAAATATTGACACAACTTGTGGCAAAGTTTTCAACTTCGGCTGGCTGGCTGGCTGGCAATGGCTTGTAAATGGGCTTGTCGTTGGTGGAGAGGAGAGCTTCGCTCCGTACCATAGTCCAGAGTCCAGAGTGGGTTCAAATGCCGTTCACCGAACGAAGGAACGTGCCTAATTTGCATTTTGAAAGTTTTCGCGTGCTGAAAATAGAGCAAAGGGCAGCCAGCGCTTGCATTTCGTCGAACCGAACAGAGATCACCTGCACCGCATGTAGACTCTGTCCGCCAAAAGCTGACTTCAATTAGAGCAACACTCCAACTCCAATTCCAACTCCGAGGAGAACCGGAAAAACCCCCCCGTCCGCTAGAGAGGTGTGCCATGTGACATGTGTTCTCTTGACAGGGACTCTAATTATCGCCTCGCGCAGCCGTCGCACAGCCCCCAAATCGCAGTAAAGTGCAGGCATTTTGTGGAATTAATTCTCTTTTGGCAATTTGGCAACACTCTCGAGTGCTCGAGTGCTCGATTGCTTGATCTGCGGGCTGTATTATTTTCAAATTAACTGGCGACCACAGACCACGCGTCGTATGCGCACTATAAATCACTCATTCGCCATTTTTCCCCAGCCATGAGCCCAGCACGAAAGGAACAACAGACAGGTACATACTCGTATAATGAAACGAGGCGGAACGTTGTGAGTTGCTGCGGAGACCGCAACTCTACATTTATACCCGATACTTAGTCAGTATGGCTCTCCTCCGGCAGACGCCGCTAATATTGAACGACACGACAAAGATTGCGTGCGAGAGGGACAGAAAATCAGTCTGAGCGTGACGTCGGGCGCTGCGTAGCCAGTGCAAATTGGTTTGTTCGCTTTGGCTATAAAAATGATCTGATCTGATCCAGATTCAGCAACCTGATAGATATGATCATTATCTATGATTCTGCGTTTTTAGTTTTCTCGTATCTTCAAAATTGTGGATGTCACAAATATTCGTCCTTTGGTGGACGGAGGCGAGGTGGGGTGAGGCGAAATTTTGAGATATACGTTTTATAGTGAGATCTAACAGGAGTGCGGATACCAAATTTGGTTACTCTAGCGTTAATAGTCTCTGAGATTTGTGAATATCCCCAGATTTTCGTCCTTTGCGGGGACGGAAGGGGGTGTGGCGAAATTTTGAAAAAAACTCGTCTCGGTCCGATATCTTAGGAGTGTGGATACCAAATTTGGTTGCTCTAGCTTTTATAGTCTCTGAGATCTAGGCGCTAATGTTTTACTCTAAGCAGTGTTAAAGAGAGACATGGTGAGAAAAAATGAAATTGTTTTCTCGATGCTGGCTATAATAATAATACGATCCAATTCAGATTCTGCAGTCTAAAAGATATGGTCATTCTATACGAATCTGCGTTTTTGGTTTTATCGTATCTTTAAAAATGTGGATGCCACAGATTTTCGTCCTTTGTGGGGGCGGAAGTGGGCGGAGCGAAGTTTTGAAATATTTTTGTAGCAGTGACATATCACAAAGTCTGGGTCCGAAACATCGTTGCTCTAGCTCTTATAGTCTTTGAGCACTAGGCGCTGAAGGGGACGGACAGACGGACGGACGGACAGACGGACAGACAGACAGGGCTCAATCGACTCGGCTATTGATGGGGACGTTACACACATCCACTTTCACCACAAATCTAATATACCCCAATACTCATTTTGAGTATCGGGTATAAAAACAAAAATTTATAGGAAATCTTGTATTTTTCTACATGACATTTACATTTAAACTACATGGCTCCTCGGCGACCCGTCACCGACGTAATAGACGCAAGTTTTTCCACCACTTGTCCCATTGACTTTACTTCCGTCATGCTATGACAAATTTGACAAACGTGTTTCCAAACAATTCGAGTTGCAGTGCAGATCAATCCGATCAATATATTTTTATTGGGCCAAAGAAAAATAGCAATTTTACACGATTTTTACATTCATTCTACGTGGTGAGGTGTGAAAACTGTAGCATACTTTTGCGCTGTACAGAAATGAATAGGGTAAACGAAAGAGAAAACATCAGTAGCTCTCTCTTTAAAATAAAGAGTATTCTCCTAAGAGAGAGAGAGAGAGCCCGCACTTGTCCGATAGACTATTAAAGTTGTAGATGTTAATCTCTAGCAAATATGCAATAAATGGCAAGAATCTGCCTAATTCTATGGGCCATAAATAACCTGGGACTATTAAAGAGGCCAAGAACCCAAAGGTGAATTCCACTTTTATTCTTTTAGGAGAATTCCTAGCCAGTGACTAGCGTTTGTTGTCCATTTATGAGCCGTCTCTTCGCTGCTGGCGACACTCTTGGCCCGCTCTCTTCGACTCCGCAGAGTTGAACCGGCTCCAGTTGACTATTTTTGTACCCGATACTGATATCACGAAATTGTGTGCCATCCAGAATTTTGAAGATACGAGAAAATGTTAAACACAGGTTTATTAAGACTGATCTTGTATACCAGATTTTCAAAAATGATTACAATCGGTGCATTATTATATGCAGAATGAATAAAAATAAGTTTCTCCCGCTTCGCGCTTGCGCTCTCACCGCCGACACGAGTACACTGAGGCGAGACTGAGAGACTCTTACTCTTAAAAATAATAAAATACGTTTCGACTGGTTTTGGTCTTTTGCCTGTGGCCATCAGTGCGCTGGCGATGCTTCAACTTCAAACGATTGGCAACCGTGGACGCGTTCGGACGTACGAATGGTGCTGACAGGCGATGCGCGTGTGAATCCCCAACGAAAATAAATCAATTGCATTCGATATTTGGGCAATTAAAAATGCCAAACTCTCGTGACACTTGCATACGTGTGTATCGACTGCATAAGACACGTTAACTTCCTGCTAACCAAAAATAAAAACACAAAATACAAAACACAAAATACAAGCCCGCGAAACGAAAGCGAAAAAGTGCCGAGTGCCAGCGCCAGCGCCAGTGCCGAGCGACAAGGAAGTTCATTCGCCGCGCGGGTTCAAATGTTAGGCCAGCCGACAGACGAGCGGGGGCCAACAAACCAAAAGTTGCATACAATTTGCACAAATAACTGACAAACAAAAGGAAGAAAGATATCACGCAAAGTTTTACCTTATTTTGTTGTCACTTGTGCGCCAGTGTATCTGTGTGAATCCGGCATCGACATCGGCATCGGCATCTCTATCTTCATCTCATATTGGATTTCACAATATTGGATATCGTCCATCACATGAAAATGGTGTTCGGCGGCAAATTTCGAATCAGAAGGTAAACATCATTGGCCCCCCCAACTCAATTGCTTGCTTGGATGTTCAGTTATTTTCGCATGATCTCAGAGCTGATAAGGAGGGGGTCGGCCTATTGCCGGACCACTGATTAGTCAGCCGCACTTGGGGCCTTCTGTGAACTTCATTAGTTGGCAAATGAAACGGAGAACATGACTCCCAGATACACTAGGAATAAGTAATCGCAGCTGTTTGTTTTCCAGCCAATTTTTAAGACAGGAAACTTCCCTTTGTTGGGATTATACGAGTATACTATATAGAGAGAGATATTATCTACGTATTTAACAAAAATCATTGCAATCGAGTAATTATTAAAACCACAAGTGACAAAAACTAGTTTCTATATAGTATTTGGTCCCCATTAGCGGGTATATTTTAGTCGGAATGTGGCCAATAGCGTTACGTTCTTTCTGGTTTAGAGTAGTTTGTTTTTTCCCAAGATCTCTCGTACGAGTGCGAGTATGCTCTGTATGTAAGTCGTTTGTAAGCTGCATTGCTGTCTCGATTGGATCAGTCTGCTGCTGCTGCTGGCGTTGTACTAGTTTGTGGCGATGTCGGCGGCGGCTAACTTCAGTGGAACCATATTTAGCATGCTCAATGCCTTGCATGTCCGCTAATGACGACAGTTGCTGCTGCTGCATCTGCCGACTGGCTGGATCTCTGACTCCATTTTTAACAACTGTGGCCTAACCTTACTACCACTCGCATAGCGGAGCTGATAAATTTTCACAGCTGTTGCTGTTGCTGTTTCTGTTGCCCTCTCCACCATTAACCATCCACCATTTACCATCCTCGTGCTCTCTTTCAATCTTTCTCCGTCTCTCTTTCTTTATCTATTACTGCCATTCCCTTTGGAAGCCACGTAGGCCGCAGGTGCCAAACTGAAGCACGTTTCCTGCTGCTGCCCCGCTTACCTGCCGCTTCGGCATGGCAAATTGTCTTCGCATTCGGTCTGCATATGCGTCTGTATCTGTATCTTTTTATACCCGATACTCAAAATGAGTATTGGGGTATGTTAGATTTGTGGTAAAAGTGGATGTGTGTAACGTCCAGAAGGAATCGTTTCCGACCCCATAAAGTATATATATTCTTGATCAGCATCAATAGCCGAGTCGATTGAGCCATGTCTGTCTGTCCGTCTGTCCGTCCGTCCGTCTGTCCGTCTGTCCGTCCCCTTCAGCGCCTAGTGCTCAAAGACTATAAAAGCTAGAGCAACGATGTTTTGTATCCAGACTTCTGTGATATGACACTGCTACAAAAATATTTCAAAACTTCGCCCCGCCCACTTCCGCCCCCACAAAGGACGAAAATCTGTGGCATCCACATTTTTAAAGATCCGATAAAACCAAAAACGCAGAATCGTAGAGGATGACTATATGTTTTAGAATGTAAGATCTCAACCAGATCGTATAATTATTATAGCCAGAATCAAGAAAACAATTTCATTCTTCCTCGCTCTGTCTCTCTCTAACACACAGGTTTCATGGTCGGTTTTGCCAATTGCAAAATATGAGTTCAAGGATCTCAGAACCTATAAGAGCCAGAGCAACCAAATTTGGTATCCACACTCCTGTGATATCGGACCTTGACCGTTTCGTGTCCAAATTTCGCCACACCCCCTTCCGCCCCCGCAAAGGACGAAAATCTGGGGATATTCAAAAATCTCAGAGACTATTAAGACTAGAGTAACCAAATTTGGTATCCGCACTTCTGTTAGATCTTACTATAAAACGTGTATCTCAAAATTTCGCCCCACCCCCTTCCGCCCACACAAAGGACGAAAATCTGTTGCATCCACAATATTGCACATTCGAGAAAACTAAAAACGCAGAATCATAGATAACGACCATATCTATCAGATTGCTGAATCTGGACCAGATCAGATAATTTGTATAGCCAAAAGGAACAAATCAATTTGCACTGGCTACGCAGCGCCCGACGTCACGCTCAGACTGTTTTCTGTCTCTCTCGCACGCACTCTTTGTCGTGTCGTTTAATATTAGCAGCGTCAGATACCAATGACCCGTGCCATTGGCATGCACGATTCCTTGCTCTAGTCAAGTCATACGTACTAAAACCACCCCACACACATACACACCTCTTCCCCCGCGGGATCACCGTGAGGTATTGCTTCGCGGGGAGGGGGGGCCTATTCTAGGCCGCTACATGCCGCTCTTTCTCGCATCGTCTCAGGTCATCCTGGATGCGCTTGATGAGACGGTACACGTATATATAGTTATCCTCCGATGCTGTCATAAAGCTAACCAGCAATTCTGCTGGGGGATATTCTCCGTCCATGCTGCGTATCTCTTACAGCCGTAGAGGGCATGCTCCGGGTCTTCGATTGCGGTTGGGCACGTAGGGCAGTATGGGCTGGTATCGTGTTTATAGGTAGCTACGATAGCCCCCATGCGCGGTTAGGAATTGCGTTATGTGGTAGTCCGCGTTGCCTCTGCTCCTTCCGATCCACTCCTTCGCGCTACTGATCAATTTATGCGTCCACCTCCCTTTGACGCTCTGATTCCACAGTTCCTGCCATGTTTCGATGGAGGCCTGTCGCGCTGTATTGCGGATGGCCGCCGTGCCGCCTATGGTTCCCTGCGCCGTACTCTTTTCGTACACTATTTTCATCTCCCTGGCCAGTATGTCCACGGGTATCATATCCGCTAGGACTAGTGCTGCGTCCTCGGACACAGTCCTGTAAGCCGAGATGACCCTCAGCGCGGCTAGCCTGTATGGAGCAGCTAACTTCCTTCGCAGGCTTTGGTTGTTTATGACCGCTGCCGCCCAGATTGGCGCTGCGTGGAGAAGGATGGAGGACACTACGCTTGCCATCAGTCTTCGGCATCCAGTCTTTGGTCCACCAACATTTGGAAGCATGCGGGAGAGAGCTCCTTGCATCCTCGCTGCCTTCTGGCTAGCATACTCCACATGCGAGCGGAAGGTTAGGCGGTTGTCCAACATCACTCCCAAATACTTGATGGAGTCTTGCGATTTTATCAAGTCTGCTCCTACTCGCACTGTGGCGTACTCCGTCTTCTTCCTGCTCGTGATGAGGACTGCTTCCGTCTTGTGGCCAGCCAGATCCAGACCGGCTTCCCGCATCCATCCCGAAATTAGATCAATAGCTGTATTGGCTACCAATTCGACTTTCTGGACCTCCTTAGCTACAACGTCTAGGGCCAGGTCGTCAGCGAAACCGATTAGCTGGCAACCTGGGGGTAGCTGCAGTCTGAGCACGCTGTCGTACATGAGGTTCCACAGGAGCGGTTCCCCAAGACTGATCCTTGCGGGACTCCTGCCGTAACCTCGTACGCTATCTCTCCTTGGTCCGTCTCGTAGCCCAGCACCCTGTCCGAGAAGTAACTGGAGATCATCCTCAGAAGGTATACCGGTACCCCGATTCGGTACAACGCCGTCTCGATCCTTGACCAGTTGGCCGAGTTGAAAGCGTTTCGGATGTCCAGCGTCACGATGGCACAGTACTCCTTGGTGCCCCACCTCCATCTTGTTCCTTCTATGACCTTCGCTGCGATGCTAGCTACCGCCATGATGGCGTCCACGGTCGAGCGGGATTTCCGGAATCCATATTGCGCCTCTGAGAGTGCTTCTGTTTCCTCCACGAACTCTAGAAGCCTGTTGTACAGCACTCTTTCAAGCAGCTTGCCCACCGTGTGTTCCAGTCCCACCTGAACGATAGGTGGCCAGGGCTGAGGGCGACGCGCCATCTAGCGGAAGTCCAGGGAGGCTCGATGGTGTATTGGGACATCGGGGGGAGCTGGAGCCGTTACTGGGGATATAAGGAAGAGAATAGGATTAGTTATATGTATTAGTAAGGGAAAAAGGGATAAATAGGAGTGAAAATATTAGAAAACGTGGATTGGATTATGGAAATCGTGGAGCGTGGACGGAGTAACGTCGAAATTTGAAATTTTGTGCTTAAAACAGAAAGTTTGAAGTGAGTACAGAAAAGGCGGGCGATAAAATAGGTTGTAATGCAGAAAATTTTACTAACAGCCGGCAAGGAATATAGCCACCAGAACCGGGCCAGAAGGTTTCCTGGAGAGGGACACTGGAGTTCGAGAAAGTCGACTGCAGAGAAGAAGACTGCCAAACGGAACCTGAGTGAGTTCGTTCCAGTTGCACGTGTGTGAGCCAAGTAGCGCGGGACGTGTGAAGGGGGAGGGTGAAAGAGGACGATTTAGCTGCCAGGGCGATTCTAGCCACACCGCACGATCGTTGCATCGCCTTCCAGTGCGTGCCACACGTTTGGTCTCATTCACCAAGTAAAAACCCCGAAACCCTATTCACACACACACACACGCACACGTATACACGGACCTATATAAATTTAGGGCTGACCGGCCGCGGCCAGCGATCGCCCACGTCGTTTGAACTTAAAGAAAAAAAACATAATCCGCACTCCAAACACCGTTCCACATTAAATGTTATTTTGTTCCGTGTGTTGTCCTTTATTTAGTAATTAGTATTAGCTTAAACCGTTTAACGTAAAATCTTGGCCATTGAAAAAAAATATGTAAAAACACCAACACCTTTCACGAACCTAAATCTGCGATCAGCTGTTCAGTGCCAGAAGATTAACCCTTAATGGGTGACGCGGGGGTCCCATCAGTCCACCGTATTTGGTCGAGCGATTTGTGGAAAAATATTGTTTATTGTTTAAGTCCCGGGGATCCTTAACAAGAGCTCTTGGTAGGTTAAGTCTCCGTAGGGGCCCGAGTTAAATTAACTCCCGTAAAACTGGATCCACTCATCTACACATATTCCATTACGTATGGGTGAGGGTATCCCTGTTGGTTGAACGAAATTTCAGCAGTTATTTCCTTGTTTGCCTTTGTGTCGAACGTTTTGGTGTTTCTTAGTGGTTAGTGATAATTTTGAGTATAGCTATTTATTAATGAGAAAAATGAAATTGTCAATTTACGATTATTAAAGCTTGGATATATATTGAAGCATGATGCATTAAATTTAAAATAGAGGGAGGACGCGTGGCGTAGCCATGGATTAGGCCAGCCGTTACCGTTCCAGCAGAGGGTGGCCAAAATGAACGTTGTGTTTGGTCACAGGTAGGGCGGGCGCGCGAAGTGATAACACCCAAGCTTCACCCACTTGATAGCCGTCTGTTTATGATTTTCTTTGTTGTTGTTAGGTTGTTGTTAGTTTTGATGTCCCGAGAAGTAGTATGTCTCCTTTTTTGTCTACATTTGTCGGGCAAGGGGAACTACCCAGCCCTGGGGTCGACAGCTAGCCGGCATTGCCCTCTGGGAAACAAGCCAAGTGTAACAAATGGCGCCCAAACTTATTTTCGAATTCGCATGCATCTGGACTGACGCAGGTTCGGGTGGTATTACAACAAATGTCACTCGGGCTGGTAAAGGCAGATGCGGGGAATGAAAAAAAAAAAAAAATGTTGTGGGGAAGACGACAGCTCGCGAAGGGCAGTTTAGCTGTCCCGGCAGAAGTCGCTGCTGCAGGCTTAAGGTGAGCGTAAAGCTGGTCCTTAATGGCGCGGGGTGATTGATGCTAGGGATGGATAGACGGAGGCAGTTAACGGATATATAAAATATGTGATAGGGACTTACGAATTACAGTTGAACATTTTGTCGCTATTCGATGTCGCAAGTGAACGTAAGTCACTGCCGTTCAACAAAAAAATGGACAGGGAGTTTGCGACGGACACATTGCCTGGTGGACTGTGATATCGAATAAATCTGTGATGGAATGTGATATTGGAATAAGTTAGAGTAAGTCATGTAGGTAAATGTTCATTGTAGTTTCGCACCTGTTTGTTTAAAACAAAGCCGCTTTCGTGTTTTTGAACCTGTTGTCTGTCTGCCGAGAGGTGGTGAGGAGTAGGTGGCCCGGGAGTCGTAAAGACAACGCGCGATGCATCTGTTGTCATGGCAGATCGGTATGATGGATGACAGGAACAAATTTCAAGCAAAGTGAGCTCATGCACCGTGAAGCTTCTCGTTTATCGGCCATCGCTTAGAGCGATGACTAGAGTAGATGACAGGCAACACAAAGGTGGTGTTCGTAATTGTAGGATATCCGTAGGGCGACTGTCAAGTGGAGCGCAGAAACTGGAGCGGTTGCTGGTCCCGGCTAGTCACGTGTCCCCCTCTTAATGAATCTTGTAAGAAAAAGAAGAACTGTTAGGAATTTTTGTTGTTAGGTTTTGTGTTGTGTTGAATGTGTTTGAAGTTTGAGTGTCTTAGGTGTCGATCGAATATACATGTATGTTATTATTTATTTATTCAAATATTTAATTGCATATATCTCGTTAACGGCGCTAGTTGGCGCAATATTTATATCGGTATTTATTTATTTATTTATCGGAGTATTTATTGGTCCGAAGCGTGATGTTATTTATTCTTACTAGTTATTTCTTTGGGTATTTATTTCTTTATTTATATATATTATCTTAGTTTAGGAGTTTCCCTTTTTTTTTGTAATATTGGTGTTGCTCGGTGCAGATGCCACAAGAAGGGGGTAGTCGACAGTATCATACGCGATCACGCGTAAACAAAACAGTGGACCAGATAGGAGAAGTGTCAGGGGCGATGTTTGATCTAGATCGGGAGGAACTTGGAGCTGTGGGTGGGTTGCCAAGAACACCGGTCCAGGCCAGGTCAGAAGAATGGCCAATGTCCGATCCTACACCCACGCTTGCTTCCGAACTGGCATCAGCAGTCAACGTATCGTTGGCTCAGGCTCATGCGACACACAGGGCAGCGAACACTGACTCGATTAGTCGGGTGTTGCAGGAGGAGTTGCGTAAGGGGTTTATCGAGATGATGCACCAACTCAACGAGGTACTCCAGCCGGTTAGACAGCTGCAGCAGCAGAAGGAACCGCAGCGGGAGGAGGTTCACCACGAGCAGGAGTATCGAGGAGCAATCCCGAAAAGGAAGCCGTCTAGCACGACTGATGCGCCGATTCCGCCACCAAAACCATTTTTGGCTCGCTCGGGGCGAGGTGGTATTGGTCCGGAACCGTCTTCAGGAGTAGGACCGACCACATCCAGTGAGCAGCAACCCCCTTGGGCATCAAGCGCGAAATTGGCGAAACCCGATAGCACTCAGACACTCGGGTCAGGGTCGTGGCGAGGGTAGGAGAGCTGGTGGGATTCCTCGAGAAGATCCGCATCCAAATCCCCGGGTTATAGACCTTGGCCACGGTGGGGCCGAGTCGAAAAATGGGACGTGACGTTCGACGGAGACAGCAACAAAATGACAGTCGAGGATTTTGTGTTCCGAATTGAATTCCTACAAGCCCAATGCCGCTGTCCGTGGGATGAAGTTCTAAAGGGATTTCATCACCTGGTTACAGGAAACGCGCGGGAATGGTACTGGCCGTACATCCGTGATCATGGCGGTGGTGTTTGGCAGGAACTAAGGGGCGACTTAATTGCTCGTTTCCGAGGCACGGCGTCCGAGTTCGACCGCATGAGAGAACTGCGAGAAAGAATGCAGCGGTCAAACGAGAGTGTGGAAGACTTTTTCCATGTCATGAGAAAGCTCGCGTCGAGGTTGGAGATGCCACCACCTGAAAAGGAGATGGTAAAAATCGTCAAAAAGGCACTCACAGATGAGATAGCGAGTTTCGTCTACGGCTTACGGGTTTATTCCTTAGACCAACTGCGGGATGAGTGCGTGGAAATAGAGGCACATCTGAAGAGGAAGGCTCGATCTTCGTGGCGAGGAGCACCCAAAGCCACAAACTATGGTCGCGGGCCGAATGCGAACGTCAGCGAGGTCGCGCAGGATCGGTCGATTGGCGATGAAGAGGCAGAGGTCATTGAGGAAGCGCAAGTGACACAGCGTGTTCCACAGAAGTTGATTTGCTGGAACTGCGGGCAGACCGATCATGGCTTTAGGGACTGTATGGCATCGGAGAGGCGAATTTTCTGCTACCGGTGTGGAAAGCCCGATGCATATTGTCCAACCTGTCCGAATTGCGCGGGAAACGTGAAGAGGGGTGCGATCCAAGCAGGCGAATCCCGCTCACAGAAGGGGCCTGCGCAGAGAAAGTAGAAGAAAATAAAAATGAATTAGATAGACGTAAATTGCATGCTAGGTTAAGGAACTTATCATATGAAGAGCGCTTAAGAAATTATTTAGAAACCAGAAATATAATATTTTCTGAACTACGAGTGGATGGTATGCGAGCACTGTCGGTGCGGGTGAGAAAGGCGAGATCCCGTTTTAAGCAAAGGCGAGCTATGAGGAGGCAGGTGATTGCTTCAGTAAAGCGTTGGTGCAAGAAAGACCCGAGAGTTTTCGCAGAAATCTCTATAATGGGCGAGTCCGTGCGAGGCCTGTTAGATTCAGGCGCTACACACAGCATGCTAGGGTGTAATGGTCAGGAATTCCTGGAGAAGCTGGGCGTGGAGGCTCGTCGATTCTCATTGGCTCCTGAGGTGATGGGAGAAGGTCCAGTAGGGGCATCTCACAGATTAGTGGAAGAAGTGCTGGCTGATCAAGTCGCTCACTATGTGGAAGGCCCGGAGAAGGAGATAGTGCAGGAAGAATGGGAGTTGTCAGAAGAGCAAAAGGCAGCCTTGGATTAGGTGAAGGCAGTGTTTCTGACTTTCGAAGCCGTAGGCCTGGGGAGGACGTCGAGAGAGACTCACAAAATTCAGTTGGTGGAGAAGGCCGAGCCTGTGAAGGATCGACATTACCCGCTGTCGCCAGCGATGCAGGAAGTGGTGTGTGGTGAGGTGGACAAAATGTTGGCTTTGGGAGTCATCGAGTACAGTGATAGTCCGTGGAGCAACCGTACCACCGTGGTGCGAAGGCCGGGCAAAAATCGTTTCTGCCTCGATGCCCGAAAGCTCAACAAAGTAACCATCAAGGACGCTTACCCACTTCCTAGCATCGAGGGGATTTTGTCGCGTCTCGATCAGACGATATATATCTCCAGCGTCGACTTAAAATTCGCTTTTTGGCAAATCGAGCTGGACGAGCAGAGTCGACCATATACGGCGTTCACGGTGCCGGGACGGCCTCTGTACCAGTTCCGTATGATGCCATTTGGCCTCTGCAACGCCGCACAACGCCTATGTAGACTGGTCGATAAGGTGATTCCGGTTGAGATGCGGTCAAACGTCTATGCGTATCTCGACGACTTGCTGATTATAGCTGAGGACTTCCAAACGCACGTGAAGATTCTGCGACAGGTTGCCGAGCGTCTACGAGAAGCAAATTTAACGATAGGGCTGAGCAAATCTCATTTTTGCTATAAAAACATGAAATACCTGGGATTTATAGTGGGAGGAGGAGCGCTGAAGATGGATCCGGATCGTGTGTCGGCCATTTTGCGCATTCCCGAGCCGCGATCTGTTCGAGAATTGCGTAGTTTCCTGGGAACTGCGGGCTGGTACCGGCGCTTTATGAAAAACTATGCTGAGATGGCCGGTCCGCTCACAGACGCCCTG
Source organism: Drosophila miranda (assembly GCF_003369915.1). Lineage (NCBI taxonomy): Eukaryota > Metazoa > Arthropoda > Insecta > Diptera > Drosophilidae > Drosophila > Drosophila miranda. The sequence continues at coordinate 22,303,618 of NW_022881603.1, read as the reverse complement.
AAAAAGTCGGGAAATGGAAAGTTTAAATTGACGGAGGAGGCAAAACGAGCCATGGGGGAGCTAAAAGCTGCACTCACCTCGGCACAAGTCCTGGTACACGCGGATTTCAAGCGGCACTTCTACATTCAGTGCGACGCCTCACATTATGGAGTAGGAGCCGTACTCTTCCAAAGGGATGACGAGCAGAACGAGAGGCCCATAGCGTTTTTCTCTGCCAAACTGAATTGCCACCAAAAAAACTACTCGGTGACAGAGAAAGAGTGTCTGGCAGCCCTCATGGCGATCCTTAAGTTCCGTCCGTACGTAGAGCTTATGCCGTTTACAGTCATAACTGACCACGCCAGTCTCAAATGGCTCATGACCATGAAGAACCTGGATGGTCGCTTAGCTCGTTGATCCCTTCAACTGCAGGCCTTCGATTTCGGCATAGAACACCGGAAAGGAGCGGACAATGTAGTGGCAGATACATTGTCACGCAGTATTGAAGAGCTGGAAGTGGATCCGAGTAGTATCCTGGGTTTTGAAACGGTGGAGTTTGAATCTGGAGAATATCAGGAGTTAAGGAAGGAAATAACAGAGAACCAAGACCGCTTACCTGATCTCCAGATTGTTGACGGCATGATATTCAAGCGCATGCGCTTTGAACGATTGGATGATCAACTGGAGGGCGCCGTCTGGAAATTGTGGGTTCCGAGTTCGCTGACGGCCGCGTTGATAGACAAAGCACATTCGGAAGAGAAGACAGCGCACGGAGGAATCGCGAAAACCTTGCACTTATTGCGTAGGCAGTTTTACTGGCCGAACATGGCGACAGAGGTGCGGGATTATATCCGACGGTGCACCGTGTGCAAGGAGTCGAAAGCGCCGAATTATCGGATGCAGGTCGGGATGGGGCAAGAAGTGGTCACTGAGCGCCCGTTCCAAAAACTTTATATTGATTTTTTGGGCAAATATCCGCGGTCAAAGAACGGTCAGGCGTGGATATTTATTGTAGTTGACCAGTTCTCTAAGTTCACATTCCTAAAGACCATGACCAAGGCCACAGCAAAGGAAGTTGTAAGATTCCTCGTTCACGAGGTGTTTTACAAGTTTGGAGTGCCGGAGATGATTCACTCGGACAATGGGGCTCAGTTCGTCCCGAAAACTTTTAAGGAGATGACCAATGCATTCGGAGTCACTCATATGAGGACGCCAGTGTATTCTCCGCAGAGTAACGCAGCCGAACGCGTGAGTCGCACAGTACTCAGCGCGATTCGGGCGTATCTGGAAGACGATCACCGGGACTGGGATGTGCATCTGCCGGAGATAGAACTGGCTATTAGGAACTCGGTTCACGAGGCAACAGGCGTAAAACCATTCTTTGCAGTCTTCGGGCAGCAAATGTATTTGCATGGGTCATGCTACAAGCTGGCAAAGCGACTGCGGTCAATCGGCGAGCATGACATATGGCTGCTGGAGGGTCAGGACAAGCGACAACTCATCCAAGAGAGGATTCGCGCTAGTTTACATCAGGCATACGAGCGTAGTAGGGTAAGATACAACCAGCGAGCTCGGGTTTTTTACGCGAGGCCGGGACAAGAGGTATTCCGCCGAAATTTTGTCCTTAGTGACTTCGGAAAAGGCTTTAATGCCAAGTTCGCGCGCAAATTCATCCGATGCCGGGTAGTGAAGCCAGTAGGAGAGAACGCGTATGCTCTGGAGGACCTTAACGGCCGTCCCATAGGAGTGTACCACGCCAAAGACCTGAGAATGTAGTGAGGTGTGGGTGTGGCCTACGTTGGGCGCGGCAGAAGAATGCAGGGCACGCCGGCGTGTGCTCAATAGTGTTCCGGAATCCGGTGGGCATGCCCACGCGTATGTTGTCCGTCCTGGGACTGACGACATACTCGTGGTGGTGTTCCAGTCCCACCTGAACGATAGGTGGCCAGGGCTGAGGGCGACGCGCCATCTAGCGGAAGTCCAGGGAGGCTCGATGGTGTATGGGGACATCGGGGGGAGCTGGAGCCGTTACTGGGGATATAAGGAAGAGAATAGGATTAGTTATATGTATTAGTAAGGGAAAAAGGGATAAATAGGAGTGAAAATATTAGAAAACGTGGATTGGATTATGGAAATCGTGGAGCGTGGACGGAGTAACGTCGAAATTTGAAATTTTGTGCTTAAAACAGAAAGTTTGAAGTGAGTACAGAAAAGGCGGGCGATAAAATAGGTTGTAATGCAGAAAATTTTACTAACAGCCGGCAAGGAATATAGCCACCAGAACCGGGCGAGAAGGTTTCCTGGAGAGGGACACTGGAGTTCGAGAAAGTCGACTGCAGAGAAGAAGACTGCCAAACGGAACCTGAGTGAGTTCGTTCCAGTTGCACGTGTGTGAGCCAAGTAGCGCGGGACGTGTGAAGGGGGAGGGTGAAAGAGGACGATTTAGCTGCCAGGGCGATTCTAGCCACACCGCACGATCGTTGCATCGCCTTCCAGTGCGTGCCACACGTTTGGTCTCATTCACAAAGTAAAAACCCCGAAACCCTATTCACACACACACACACGCACACGTATACACGGACCTATATAAATTTAGGGCTGACCGGCCGCGGCCAGCGATCGCCCACGTCGTTTGAACTTAAAGAAAAAAAACATCATCCGCACTCCAAACACCGTTCCACATTAAATGTTATTTTGTTCCGTGTGTTGTCCTTTATTTAGTAATTAGTATTAGCTTAAATCGTTTAACGTAAAATCTTGGCCATTGAAAAAAAATATGTAAAAACACCAACACCTTTCACGAACCTAAATCTGCGATCAGCTGTTCAGTGCCAGAAGATTAACCCTTAGTGGGTGACGCGGGGGTCCCATCAGTCCACCGTATTTGGTCGAGCGATTTGTGGAAAAATATTGTTTATTGTTTATGTCCCGGGGACCCATAACAAGAGCTCTTGGTAGGTTAAGTCTCCGTAGGGGCCCGAGTTAAATTAACTCCCGTAAAACTGGATCCACTCATCTACACATATTCCATTACGTATGGGTGAGGGTGTCCCTGTTGGTTGAACGAAATTTCAGCAGTTATTTCCTAGTTTGCCTTTGTGTCGAACGTTTTGGTGTTTCTTAGTGGTTAGTGATAATTTTGAGTATAGCTATTTATTAATGAGAAAGATCAAATTGTCAATTTACGATTATTAAAGCTTGGATATATATTGAAGCATGATGCATTAAATTTAAAATAGAGGGAGGACGCGTGGCGTAGCCATGGATTAGGCCAGCCGTTACCGTTCCAGCAGAGGGTGGCCAAAATGAACGTTGTGTTTGGTCACAGGTAGGGCGGGCGCGCGGAGGGATAACACCCAAGCTTCACCCACTTGATAGCCGTCTGTTTATGATTTTCTTTGTTGTTGTTAGGTTGTTGTTAGTTTTGATGTCCCGAGTAGTAGTATGTCTCCTTTTTGTCTACATTTGTCGGGCAAGGGGAACTACCCAGCCCTGGGGTCGACAGCTAGCCGGCATTGCCCTCTGGGAAACAAGCCAAGTGTAACACGTGTCCAACAGGCAGATTGGTCTGTACGCCGATGGATCGTCTGCTGGCTTGTTGCCTTTGGGCAGCAGAATTAGACGCTGCCTCTTCCATCGTTTTGGGAATGTTCCCTCCCTGAGGCAACTGTTGAAAGTCTCCGCAAAGGGTTCCGGTCGGGTGGCCACCGCGAGCTTTAGGGCCTTGTTGGGTATTCCATCCGGCCCTGGTTGCTTCCGGTCGCCAACTTTCCTGGTTGCTTCTTTGACCTCCAGTGTAGATACTGGCTCGTATGGTGGTTCCTCCTGGTCCAGGTTAGTTTCTTCCTTCTGCGGGTGCCTGGGGAACAGCGCTGTCACAATACTATGCAGCAGCTGCGGGCACGTCGGGGTAGGAGTGCTTATTCCTCTGATCCTTTTGATGACTACTTTATAAGCAGTACCCCAGGGGTCTACCTCCGCTTCGTCGCATATGTGGCGGAAGCAGTCGCTCTTACTCTTCTTGATGGCCACCTTCAGCCCGTGTTTTGCCGTGCGAAATTCCTCTTGCCTGGTTTCGAAGGCGTAGCGGCCTCTCGCTCTTTGGGCACGCCGTCGCGCTCGGAGACAAGCCCTTCTAAGCTCGCCTATTTCCTGCGTCTACCAGTAGCAAGGTCTTCCTCGTAGAGACGGCTTCCTCCTTGGCATGGACTGGTCGCATGCGTCGGCTATCCTCTGCGTCAGTTCCCGTGCCGCTTCCTCCGCTGAGATACCAGCTAGGTTCCACTCGTGTTGCCTGAAGGAGTCCGAGAAGGCTGCGACGTCCAGTAGACTATCCTTCCACTTTGGCCCCTTTGTTTTTGGCTTCCTGGGGACAATGTTGCGCTGTCCGAGCTCAAAGTGTATCGCCTGGTGGTCGCTAAATGTGAATTCGTCACCCACTCTCCAGGTGGAATGTCTACATAGCGAACTGCTCAGAAAGGTCAGATCTATTATTGAAGATCTTCCCGCCCTGCAGAAGGTCATCTTTTTCCCGTCGTTAGCCAGTCCGACGTCGAGAGACGAGAATTGCTCCAGTAGGCAGTACCCTCTTGCGTTGGTCTCTTTGCTGCCCCATTCGACGGCCCACGCATTAAAGTCCCCTGCGATGACGAAGGGTGTCCTCCCACGAGTGTCTTCCGCAATGTGTTCCAACATAGTTTGGAAACGCGACAGGTCCCAACTCGGCGGTGCGTAACAACTGTAGAAAGTTACACCCTTGAGTCTAGCTCTTACAAAGCCCTCCTTTGACGAATCCACATCGAGCGGCGGGGTCTCGACGCCCCAGATCGCGGCCTTCCTGCACTTACTTTGTGCCCAACCGCTGCCTGGCACCGGTTAGTATGGTTCGCATACGATGACCACGTCCGGTTTCCTCTCCCTGGCGTCTTGGCTCAGTAGTCCCTGTGCCGCATCGCAGTGGTTAAGGTTCAGCTGCATGCACCTCATCCTATCCTCTTTGCAAGTGCCTGTCTAAAGAGGGGGCACCTGCCGCTTCCTGCGATATGCCTCCAATCTTCCTTCTTTCCCTTGCAGAACATGCACTGGGGGTCCTTGTCGCAGTCTTTTGCAAGGTGGTCCTCCTTCCCGCATCTGCGGCACAGCTTAGAACGATCTACATCGCTCCTACACTGTCTGGCCATGTGACCGAACTCCATGCAGCGGAAGCATTTGGTGACGCTGACCCTTCCCTAAGTCTGCCTCTTACCCAGCCGACCTTCAGTCCTCCTATTTTGAGTGCCCTGCGGGCGTCCTCTGTCGGAAGTCGGACAGTTGCAATCTGCGTCTGTCCGTACCCTCTCCTTATTGATATGTCGTCCACTGCCACGTTTGCCAACTGGACCTGGGACATGAGGGCGTCCCTTATCTCCTCCTTGGTGGTCACCTCGTCCAAGTCGCTGCATTCAACGATGACTCGCTGTTGGAGGGCGCGGATCTCTGCTGCGTCCCCTAGCGACTCGCCGACCAGACTCTGGAAGGACGAGGTTTCCTCTCCTGATTTGCTGAGCTGGAGCAGGAGTTCCCCTTTTGGGTGCGGCGGATTCTTGCCACCGCCTCTCCTAGCCCTTGTAGCTTCTCGTCTCCTTTTACCTTTCGCAGAATCTCTGCTTAGCTGCTCGGGTCTTTCGCCGCTATGATGATGGCATCCGGGCGTGCCTTCTCCGTCATCACCCTAGAAGGCTCCGGCTTCCTTACTCTCGGCCTTCTTTCAACTTTCCTCCACTCCCTGTTCGGAGGCGCCGTCGGTGTCTTCCCTGTGTCGTTATCTCCTGGAGTTGGAGTTTTCGCATCCACTCCAACCGCGCAGGTTTTCGTCTGGGTGTCCACCCCTTTGCTCCTCTTGTTTTTCGGTGCTGTGTGGTGGATGTGTGTAACGTCCAGAAGGAATCGTTTCCGACCCCATAAAGTATATATATTCTTGATCAGCATCAATAGCCGAGTCGATTGAGCCCTGTCTGTCTGTCCGTCTGTCCGTCCGTCCGTCCGTCCGTCCGTCCGTCCGTCCGTCCGTCCGTCCGTCCGTCCGTCCCCTTCAGCGCCTAGTGCTCAAAGACTATAAGAGCTAGAGCAACGATGTTTTGGATCCAGACTTCTGTGATATGTCACTGCTACAAAAATATTTCAGAACTTCGCCCCGCCCACTTCCGCCCCCATAAAGGACGAAAATCTGTGGCATCCACATTTTTAAAGATACGATAAAACCAAAAACGCAGAATCGGTGAGAATGGCCATATCTTCTACAGTGCAAAATCTGATCCAGATCGTATAATGATTATAGCCAGAATCAAGAAAACAATTTCATTCTTTCTCGCTCTGTCTCTCTCTAACACACAGGTTTCATGGTCGGTTTTGCCAATTGCAAAATATGAGTTCAAGGATCTCAGAACCTATAAGAGCCAGAGCAACCAAATTTGGTATCCACACTCCTGTGATATCGGACCTTGACCGTTTCGTGTCCAAATTTCGCCACACCCCCTTCCGCGCCCGCAAAGGACGAAAATCTGGGGCATCCACAAATCTCAGAGACTATTAAAGCTAGAGTAACCAAATTTGGTATCCGCACTTCTGTTAGATCTCACTATAAAACGTATATCTCAGAATTTCGCCCTACCTCCTTCCGCCCCCACAAAAGACGAAAATCTGTTGCATCCACAATATTGCACATTCGAGAAAACTAAAAGCGCAGAATCAGAGATAATGACCATATCTATCAGATTGCTGAATCTGGATCAGATCGGATTATTTTTGTAGCCAAAAGCAAGAAATCAATTTTCAGTGGCTACGCAGCGCCCGACGTCACGCTCAGACTGATTTTCTGTCTCTCTCGCACGCACTCTTTGTCGTGTGGTTCAATATTAGCGGCGTCTGCCGCAGGAGAGCCATACTGACTTAGTATCGGGTATAACTGTAGAGTTGCGGTGTCCGCAGCAACTCACAACTTTCCACCTCGTTTTTGGTTGTGATTGTGGTGTTTCCATTCTAATGGGTCACAACTCCCGGGTCGTTGTTCCTGTTCGCTTGCGCAGTCGCGTTATTAATCTCATGGTTGTCTATGCAAGCAGTGAGGCCATGCTAGGGTGTAGCATATTGGATATTACCAAACCTTCACGGAAGGCTGAGCAGGTGATGGTTCGTCTCCCGTCCGGGCACGTGCTTGTTCCGGCTTCCGTCTCATCGGCAAGAAATGGGGGGGTTTTTTTATTTCCCAGAACGGACGGGACACAGCTCTACTCCAACAATCATAATACTGACACAGTAACGTTCATTAAAATTTCACGTGCAAGCGAAGTATCGACACAAATATGTACAAGAGCAAATTCACCTAACTACACACACACGGACACATACACACATACAAGTCGTGCCACGGTGTTGTTGTGACCACTCATGCCCACCCTACCATGATCACCGCTCCCGGTTCATCCGGTGATCCCATAAAGAAGGCTCTTACAGCCTCCTATCCAACCCCATTACCCTCCTTTGCCCAGCATGGTCCCCGCATATAGAACTCTAGCCCCGATTCATGTTAAATCCTATATTTCATATTGAGCAATAGCACATGCATCGCACTAGTAAACTAATAAATGATTAACTCTTAATAATACACTTTAGATTGAAATTTAACTTACAAATTGAAAGAAGGAAAGGGTACATATCTCCAGCTTTTATGTTGGGCAAATAGATAATAATAATAAATAAATATGCAAAAGGGAATGTAAAAACTGTGCGCCGCGATCGTTATGGCAGGTCAGTTATTCAAGTGCATTAGCGAAAGCAACCGCAAGTAGAAAGCATAAAAGAACGTCAGAGCGACCAGCCTCGCATCTTCCCTTTTGTGCCTTGTTCTTAAGAGGGCTGGTTCTTATGCGCGGCGTAAGCGCTTATGGTTGCCAGCAGGGCATAAGGGAGAGCGCACAGCCTCTCTTAAGCGACGAAGCCCCTGACTACGTGAAGTTTTTTTTTTTCGGTCATGCAATAAATAGTTGCTCATAACAAACAAACTCCAATATTTTATCTTTATGTTTTGGGATCACTTACGGCCTTCCTTTGATTTGTTTTAATAAATGCGTTGAAACAGCGATGAAAGCGCCTCCATGGACTGCGGCAACGTTCCTAAAACGAAAGCTGGAGAAATACTTTTACAAAAAAAAAACTCACGCTCTCCTCTGCCGTTTAACCGTTGTTCACTTTCGCCCTGTCACACATTCCACTTGCTATTTCTTCCGAACAGAATTTAAAAACACAACCAAAAGAAATTTACTAAGCTAATTACACTAATGACACTATAGCATAAAAATAGGAATCAGCGGTTACACTGATGGATATAAAAAAAAAAAACGACAGTCGTTGCCGCCGGCTTCACATCTGGGCACTCCTCGGCACTTCGTATGGGGAAACGAAAATAGGTCGAGACCCAGATCTATATTTCGGGTAGCAATTGGCTGACCGTTTACATAGCTTTAATAATTTCCGCAGAATTGGGCGGCCTCCAATATATCGCGGGTCCGTGACACATAAGTGGCTCGCGCCCGCAAAGCGACTGATGAGCCGATCTTTTACGCCTCCCGCTTTATGCTGCTCGGCCTAGCGCTGGGAATTTTTGGTACGGAGCTGTAGTTGGGCGAGGAGCATAAGTCCCTTGCCGCGGGCGGAGGCCCTAATATCAGGGAAATTGTTGTTGCGAGCTTTAGTATTGGGGTTCAGACAGGTACCCAAACGATTGCCCGAAGTTTAAGCCGGTACTAACCGCCAATCTGAAAAATTAATTTCCTACAATAAAAAAAAAGCACTACCCTACGCCACGAGTGTATGTGGTGTATATTAGCGACGCTGAAATACATACCAATTGAGATTGGCACTTAACACACTTTTACTTTATAAACGCACAATATTTCTTTCTTTTTGCTGTATTCAGCTGTTAAGATCTTTTCCCGGTTTTTATTCCTCTTTTTTTTTCTTTATACTTGGACTGGACAAAAATAGCACGTCTGTCTTCGCCAACAGTTTTTCTTCCAAGAGACCGAGGCTAGATCTGCACAGTCTGTGACCCCCCAGTACAGCGTTAAACTTGAGAATCCTCCATTTTCGAATTGACGCCGTAATTATTTTACAAGTTTCAACTCAAACGAGGGGAACGTTGTGAGTTGCTGCGGACACCGCAACTCTACAGTTATACCCGATACTAAGTCAGTATGGCTCTCCTGCGGCAGACGCCGCTAATATTGAACCACACGACAAAGAGTGCGTGCGAGAGAGACAGAAAATCAGTCTGAGCGTGACGTCGGGCGCTGCGTAGCCACTGAAAATTGATGTCTTGCTTTTGGCTACAAAAATGATCCGATCTGATCCAGATTCAGCAATCTGATAGATATGGTCATTATCTATGATTCTGCGTTCTTAGTTTTCTCGAATGTGCAATATTGTGGATGCAACAGATTTTCGTCTTTTGTGGGGGCGGAAGGGGGTGGGGCGAAATTCTGAGATATACGTTTTATAGTGAGATCTAACAGAAGTGCGGATACCAAATTTGGTTACTCTAGCTTTAATAGTCTCTGAGATTTGTGGATGCCCCAGATTTTCGTCCTTTGCGGGGGCGGAAGGGGGTGTGGCGAAATTTGGACACGAAACGGTCAAGGTCCGATATCACAGGAGTGTGGATACCAAATTTGGTTGCTCTGGCTCTTATAGGTTCTGAGATCCTGGAACTCATATTTTGCAATTGACAAAACCGACCATGAAACCTGTGTGTTAGAGAGAGACAGAGCGAGAAAGAATGAAATTGTTTTCTTGATTCTGGCTATAATCATTATACGATCTGGTTCAGATTTTGCACTGTAGAAGATATGGTCATCCTCACCGATTCTGCGTTTTTGGTTTTATCGTATCTTTAAAAATGTGGATGCCACAGATTTTCGTCCTTTGTGGGGGCGGAAGTGGGCGGGGCGAAGTTTTGAAATATTTTTTTAGCCGTGACATATCACGGAAATCTGGATCCAAAACATCGTTGCTCTAGCTCTTATAGTCTTTGAGCACTAGGCGCTGAAGGGGACGGACGGACGGACGGACAGACGGACGGACGGACGGACGGACGGACGGACGGACGGACAGACGGACAGACAGACATGGCTCAATCGACTCGGCTATTGATGCTGATCAAGAATATATATACTTTATGGGGTCGGAAACGATTCCTTCTGGACGTTACACACATCCACTTTTACCACAAATCTAATATACCCCAATACTCATTTTGAGTATCGGGTATAAAAACCGCTCTCCTTCGTTTACCTTTTAACTTGAATTGAGGCGGCAAAGTTGAGTAACATAGGGAGACCAATATCCCTTCTTGGTACTTTTCCAAATGTTCCCTTTTGTGGATCCCAGTATTTATACCTTTTTTTTATACGTTACTCTTTCAAACCACTTCAAATCCCCCCTACCAAAATCACACTTTGGGGAAGAAGGACCAAAAGGGTGATTCCCACTTAGAGCGATTTTTAACCATGGTGCTACTGTTTGATATCTTTGGCATGGAATTTGCCGATCAGACGTCCTTGCAGATCCTCTAGCTCGTAATAGGCTTGACCCAACGGTCGCCTTACCCGGGACTTCACAAAAACGGGAGCCAACTTGGCATTAAATCCTTTCACGAAATTACTTTGCTGGAAATTTCGACGGTTAACCTCCTGTCCCACTCTGAATGATACCTCCTTACTTCGAAGGTTATACGTCTTTTCATTTCGTTCGTGCTGAGCCCTCATTGCCTCCTTTGCCGTGCCACGCATCAGGTCAAATGAGTCGTCCCTAGAAAAATGCACCCAACGATCTTCTAACATCTCTAGCTGCCTCAACAACTGATACGTGGTACCATTCGTGATCATCTGTTGCCCAAACGCCAACTGGTATGGACTCGCCTTTACGGCACTGTGCACAGCCGATCTTAACGCACATGCTACACTGCTGAGCTGCTCATCCCAGTTACCTTGGTCAGTATTTATGTAGGCTTTGATTGCTGCCAAGATAGATCTGTTAACTCGCTCGGCCGCGTTAGCCTGCGGAGCGTAAACGGCGGTGTAAGCGTGCTCTATGCCATACTTCTGAAGCAAGGAGTTGAATACATGGGACTTAAATTGGACGCCGTTGTCCGAGACTAGCTTTTCCGGCACTCCAAAGCAGTGAAATAATTGTTCCTCAATGTATGGTACGATGGCGTCGGCGGTAAATTTTCTTACGGGTTTAATAAACGGAAATTTGGAAAAATGATCTAACACCACAAATATCCCGACATTCCCACTACGACTTCTAGGATACGGTCCCAGAAAATCTACGTAGAGCTTCTGGAAGAACCGTTCTGTTTCCCCCGTTTTTGCTAGTGGCGGTCTTAAAGGTCTATTTGGATGCTTAGTACACTTACAAATTTCACACCGGTTTATGAACTCTTTGACATCTTTTAACAACGTCGGCCAATAATAGTAGCGCCGAACCTTTTCGAGCGTTTTATTTATGCCTCCGTGTGCAGATAGGGCGTGCTCGTGGGCCATTTTCAGGACCGAATCTATGAGCCCCTTGGGAATCCAAATTTTCCAACAGAGTTCATCCGCTACCCTTTCGCCTGTTGCGTGCTCGGTGCGACGATATATATGCCTGCCTACCACCTTTACATCTGGCATCTAAGCCTGACTACTCGCTAAGGGAAACGTAATCCGTCGAACTAAAGTGCTCCGACTCCAAATCGATCCTTTCTTCTGGTTCGATCTCTGACAAATCTGGGGAAAAGACCCGAGACAAGGCGTCTGGAACGATGTTTCGAGACCCTTTTCGGTGGCTAATATTAAAGGAATACCCCTGAAGTTTCAAAGCCCATCTGGCCAGTCTGCTACTCAGATCTGATTGGGACATCAGCCACTTCAAGGAGGCATGGTCGGTTATCACCGTAAATTGATGTCCCTCTACATAAGCGCGAAATTTCTTGATGCTCAGAATGGCAGCTAAGCATTCCTTTTCCGTCACCGAGTAAGCACGTTGGCACTTATTCAATTTTCGTGACATAAACGCAATTGGTACTTCATCGCCCTCTTCGTTTATCTGCGTCAGTACCCCTCCTACTCCTGAGTGACTAGCGTCGCAGTGGATAAAGAAAGGCTTTTCAAAATTCGGTGTGTGTAAGACGGGAGCTTCACACATTGAGTTCTTCAGAGCTGTGAATGCAGCTTCTGCTTCTTCGGACCAAATGAACTGGCGTTTCTGCTTCAGGGCGTCCGTCAGAGGCGCCGCAATAGCCGCAAAATTCTTTATAAATTTGTGGTATCATCCCGTCATACCCAAGAATCGACGCAACTGTTTCACCGACTTCGGAGCAGGATATTCCTTAATGGCCTCTATTTTGTCCAAGTCCATGCCTATAATACCGTGACCCACTACATGCCCCAGATAGCGGACCTCAGGCACACAGAACTTGCTCTTCTGTATATTAATTGTAAGCCCCGCTGCAGACAGCTTCTCTGCTAATACTTTTAACACACTCAGATGCCTTTCAAAGGTGTCTGACACTATAAGCAGGTCATCCAAGTATATAAACACTTCGTTTCGAAGATTGGCTGGAATAATGCGGTCCATAAGTTTGGACATAGTAGACGGCGCATTGGTAAGCCCAAACGGCATAACTTTAAACTGGTAAAGCGGCCGTCCAGGCACTGTGAATGCTGTTTTATCCCTAGAACCTTCTTCTAGCGGTATTTGCCAGTAGGCATCTTTCAGGTCGAGGCTAGTTATGTATTCTGCCTTTGGTAACCGGCTTAAGATCCCATCTATGAGCGGCATGGGATACGCGTCCTTCCGAGTCACCTCGTTCACCTTGCGGCTGTCTATACAAAGACGAACCTTCTCCGGCTTCCGGACGCACTGTTGGATTCTTCGATGACCCCTAGCGCTAACATGCGATCCAACTCCTCATACATTAATTTCTCGATAGCTGGGGACTCCCAGCTTTGCCTCCCCTACATCTATTACATGGGACAACAACGTGGTTTTTCCTAAACCATTATCCGCGAAGGACGGAAGACACTGAATGGTTTTATTCAGTTGTTCTCGTTGCACCTCCGATAAAGGACGTTGGTTTTCTGGCTTCCACACCTCATCGCAATGGTTCATCGTGTCATTAGCACTTCCTTGTGGATACAAATCGGCTGGCAATAAGCCAAATTCGGTCCAAAAGTTAATGCCCAGATACAGAGGCTGCGTTAGGGTTGGAACGATGTATAGGGTAACAGACCTGGTAACACCTTTATAGCCCACTTCCGCTTTAAGCTTCCCCACCACTCTCTGAGACTGCCCACCCGCTGTCCGAACTGTGGATGTCATGGGCTTAAATTGAAATTGGCTTTCAAGCAGCTCGCTGGCCAAATCTCCACCAATGCAACTAATAGATGCCCCTGTATCCATTAATCCAACAAGCTTTCTGTCTAATAATGTGACCTCTGCATATGGCCTGAGATCTTCTGATATTATCGACGATACCAGAGCTTTTTTCTCTAACCTTAGATTTCTGACAAATTCTTCCCGACGTACTTTAGCTCGTGCCTTCCGTTTAGACTCCCTATCCTCTTTTTCTTCCTGTGTTATTTTCTTATTAACTATGGTAAAATTATTGTTTACTATTGGGATTGGGAATTGCGTAGCAGCTTCTATCGCTACTCGGTGTTCGTCGCTTTGGACGCTGATGGTCTGCGTGCCCTTTTCAAGGGTGCACGCACTTGGGTGTTTTTTGTTGCTTGGCATTTTTGGCACGACGGCTTGTAAGTGTCAGGCTGGCCACACCCATAGCAAAAAACTACTCGCTCTGCTACGCAATCCTGGTAGCGATGACCATTACCACGGCAGTTCCAACAGACTAAGTTGAACGCTGCTATCTCCCCATCACTTTCGTCTGACTCCTCTTGCCCTGGGCTTTCTACCGCGTGAACCAACCGTCTTGGTGCTGGTCGTGGTCTAGCCACCGGATCTTTACCAACAGTTTGCATGAACAGTTCCCGAGTCTTCACCAAGTGTCTTAACTGTGCAATGCTAAAGATCTTTTCATATAGCAGTTCATGCTGTATCTCCGGCAATAAATTGGATCGGAGTGACTCCATCAGGGAACCTTCTGACAAGGGCGTTGTCAGGGTATCTGCCAGTCGGACAATCGCTTCGTAGAACTCATCAAATGATTCGTTCTCCTTCTGCTTCCTTGCAGCTCGAATGTTGACGTCTGTCCTCGCATCCTTGAATCGTACTAACAATGAAGATTTAAGGTCGGCCCAAACGACCGTCCTAACACTCTTATGGTAGCGCCAATACCAGTCACTGGCACTTCCCTCAAAGAGATTGCTCACGTATCTCGAAAGCAACTCGAAATTCCCGTCCAATGTTTGGATCGTGAGCGCTTCTACCCGATAAATGAAATCGTCGACGGAAATTCCAGTCCGCCCAGAGAACCTAAGCTTCCAATTGACTAAAATTTGACTAACACGCTCTGGTCGAATATCCACACTCATGGGGGAATTCCTGCTGGCTGTTTCGAAACCCTGAAACCCGGGCAAAGGTGTCGGCCGTCGTGCCGATCCTTCTCCAGCTTGGTTATCCCTCGAAGGAACATCCGCTGTATTTGCCAATTGGCCCATGAGAGAGCTGAGAATACCTTGAAAACCATTAGCGATCGCATTGCTTAGCATCTCGGTTTGTGTCAACGAGGCTTCAGCCATGGCTTCGGCTATCATTCGCTGAAGCTCGTTACTAGGCGGCGGATCTACCACCACTGGCGGACCAGCTTCCCTAGTTTGCGGCTGATTGGCCGAAGCAGACGTCGAAGCTCCCTGTGGAGCCCCCACATGGGCTTTACTCCTTGTATCAGGCATTTTTGGTACCAATAAGGTTCCGACGGTATCCCCAGCAGTTTCGTCTAATAAATTCAACGTCGATGACTGAAAAGACGTTTTGCAGACAGGACAAACCTTCTTAGAACCCACTTGTGCGCCAAAACAGGCCCTATGGAAAGTGTGACCACAAGACGTGGTAAGGAGCTGAGCCAAATATTCCACCTGAGCCTGGCAGATCAAGCAAACACTTTCTTGTAATTCTTCGTCTGCTAAATTCTCGCAACTGCCAAATACGGGCATAATATAAAATATAAAATATAATAATAAAGTAATTAAATAGATAAATAAAATTTAAGAAATTAATAAAAAAAAAAAAAAAAAAAATACAGTATCAAACAAAAAAAACAATCTGCTAGGACCATGCTTAAGTCAAAGGGAATAATAGGGCTTTTTTTTTTATTTTTTTTTTTTTTAAATTCCATTTAATTGCTTGTATTTACAACTTATTTTATACTTAAAGCAAACTATATTAAAGGTTAGGCTATGCAAGCCCAACATGTGTGGTACGGCCGTGAAGCAATGCTTCACACATGTGCAGGCTTCGTTTAGACTAACTGGACTCTTGTCTGGTGCTCAACAGCGCGCAGTTCCCTCATAATGGTCGCCGCGAAGCAGCTCGTCACCTCCCAGTTTTCCGGGGACAGGAGCATGCACGGCACCAAGCTCTGCTTGACTACGGCTCCACACAGCGCTTCTTCTAGCCGCTGGCGCTGCGCTGCGAACCTGCCACACGAAAATATCGCATGCTCGGCATCCTCCTCCACGTAGTGCCCGCACCAAGAGCATTCTGCGGAGTCCGCGTGCCCGAAGCGATGAAGGTAGCTTCGGAAGCAGCCGTGACCACTGAGGAGCTGAGTCAGGTAAAAGTTGACCTGCCCGTGCTTCCTGCTTACCCACGCGTCGATGGACGGGATAAGCTGGTGGGTCCAACGCCCCTTAGTGGTCGTGTCCCAGCGCTGTTGCCACCTTCTGAGACTCTCCTGTTTGCACGCCATGCGTACCTGCCTTTTCGCCGCCGCGTCCATTCCTCTGCCATGTGTTTCCTGGTAGTATGTGGACCGTTCATCCGCCAGGAAAACCAGGGGTGCTATGCCCGCGATCACGTGTGCTGCCTCGTCCGAGACCGTTCGGAAGGTACTGGTGATCCGAATCGAAGAGAGGCGGTGCGTGGCTGCCAGACCCCGTGCGTAGCTCGCTGTTCGAAGGGCCTTTGCCCAGATTGGCGCCGCATATAGCATCACCGATCTCGTGACACTCGTTAGCAGTTGTCGCCGCCATTGCTTTGGTCCTCGGGTGTTCAGCATTAGCCTCGAGAGCGCACCGTTGGTGGTCGCCGCCTTCGTGCCCATGTAGGCCAAGTGCTCCCGAAAGCAGAGACGTGTGTCCACCAGGACACCAAGGTATTTGATAGCGCGCTTAGACGCAACCAGGGTACCTGCCACTGAGATGTTGGCCGTCTCGACTTTCTTCCGGCTGGATACCAGCACTGCCTCTGTTTTGTGGGGTGCGAGTTCGAGCCCGACCAGGTTCAGCCACTGTTGAATGCGCGCTATCGTTTGGTTGCAGGTCGTTTCCACGACGGACAGGTCTTTTGCCACCACTAGGACAGCCACATCGTCTGCAAAACCCACCATGTGTACTCCGTGGGGGAGGCTGAGTCGCAAGATGCCGTCATACATTGCGTTCCACAGAGTGGGGCCAAGCACTGAACTCTGCGGGACGCCTGCCGATACCTCGTATTCCTCCGTGCCAGCCTGCGTGTCGTACAAAAGCAGCCTTCTCTCAAAGTAGCTTTGTACCATCCGCTGCAGGTACCTGGGTGTGTCGAAACTCTCCAGCGCCCTTAGGATGCAGCTCCACCTCGCCGTGTTGAACGCGTTCTTAATGTCTAGGGTGACTACTAGGCAGTACTCTTTCCCGCCGCCTTTCCACCGAGTGCCGGTAATTGCACCGGAGGCAATGTCCACCACCTTACGAACGGCGTCTATCGTGGATCGGGCCTTGCGAAAGCCGTATTGGTGCGGTGAGAGGTCGCCAGCCTCCGCGATGGAGCGTTCCAGTCGCGCGCAGACCAACTTCTCAAGCAGTTTACCCGCGGTGTCGATCAGGCAGATAGGCCTATACGACGACGCAGTCCCCGGCGGCTTGCCTGGCTTGGGAATAAGCACTAGCTTCTGTATTTTCCACCTCACTCCTTCCCGAAGGCACTGATTTAGCAGCTTCGCAAAGATGTCCGGACGCGTGGAGAGGGCTCTGTTCGGGATAGAGTCCGGCCCAGGAGCCTTGTTCGGGCTGATGCTCCTGGCTGCGCTTTCGACTTCCTCGAGTGACACCTCCTCGATGTGTGCCTGACTGTGCGGTTGCAGTGTGAGGCAACGGACATCCCCGATGTGGTCAGCCCTGTGCGGAAAGAGTTCCTCCA
This sequence comes from Drosophila miranda, assembly GCF_003369915.1. Taxonomy (NCBI): domain Eukaryota; kingdom Metazoa; phylum Arthropoda; class Insecta; order Diptera; family Drosophilidae; genus Drosophila; species Drosophila miranda. The sequence continues at coordinate 22,286,266 of NW_022881603.1, read as the reverse complement.
CGATAGATCTTGTCGTGTCGGGGTCCGATGGGGGGGCCTGCCTCTTGGCGCAAAGTTTGTTCGTCACCAACTTGTACGCCCTTCCCCATGGGTCCTGCTCCGCAGAGTCGCATAGCTTGAGAAAGCACTGGCGCTTGCTATCCCTAATGGCCGCCTTGAGGGCCCTTCTGCAGTCCCTAAACGTGGATTGCCATTGCGGAAAGGCAGTGCTTCCGCGCGAGCGCTGGTAGCGGCGTCGAGCTTGGTTGCATTCCCGGCGTAGCGCGGCAATGCCCTCGTTCCACCAGAACACAGCTTGGTGGTGGCGACCGTAGTGCTTCCTCTGCGCCATGGTGGCATTGCATGCTGCCTCCAGATGCTTCATGACATGGTTGGCCATGCATTCAGCATTTCCATTCGCCATGAGGTTGGACATAAGCTCCATGAACAGGGCCGTATTGAGCGTTTCGGCGCGATAGCATCTCCATCTGGGCGCAGCTGTCTCTACGCTACACGTCTGTTGGCCTGTGTCCCATATAATTGCCCTGTGGTCGCTCCCTGTGTAGATGTTGCTGATGCTCCAGTCCGATGAATTAAAAAGTGAGCTGCTGACAAATGTAAGGTCGATGACCGATCCTGTTCCTGCTCTGGAGAAGGTATGCTGGTTTCCCTCGTTGAGGAGCGCGATGTCCAGGGGCGCAATGATCTCCAGCAGAGCTCTACCTCTCGCATTCGTCGCCACGCTTCCCCACTCCTCAGCCCACGCGTTGAAGTCCCCTCCAATGGCTATTGGGTGACGTCCTCTAGCATCAGCCGCTAGGTTGTCTAGAGTACCTGCGAACTCGGAGAGCGTCAGGCTTGGGGCAAGGTAGACGCTGTATATCTACACACCTCCGACCTTGGCGCGCACAAACCCAGCAGCAGCGCTTGAGAGGGAAAGCTGCAATGGCGTGGCCCCGCATAGCCATATCGCGGCCTTTTTGGTGGCATCCAAGATGAACCCAGGGGACTCCCTAGTTTGATATGGCTCGCTGAGGATGGCGAGGTCAATTGCCAATTCTCTTATGGATTGGCTCAGCAGGTCTTGAGCCGCAGCGCAGTGGTTGAGGTTGAGCTGCATAACCTTCATTATTGGGCCGGCAAGCTGGGCACGCTCCTGGCTGCTGGACATCTCCTGCTAACCGCATAATGGTTCGTCTCATTGCTGTTGTTAGCGGTGCAGATGAAACACCGCGGATCGCTTTGACAGGTTGCCGCCTTGTGCCCGTTCACGCCGCATCTGAGGCAGCATCCGGTGCGATCCACCGCGCTCTTGCACCTGATTGCTAGATGCCCAAACTCCAGACACCTGTAGCATCGTCGTTGAGCTGTCCGCTCCCGGATCCTACAGCTTGTCCATCCGACTTTAAGTTTCCCCACCATGAGCAGGGCTCTTGCCTGCACGGGCGGCAGGCACACAACTGCCAGTTGCGTACCAGCGAACGATGGCCTCAGACTTTTAATGGCGCTGGTGTCCACGCTGGGGGCGTCTATCGATGCAGCTATCGCTGCTGCGATGTCCTCCTTCTCGACCAGGCTGTCGAGATCCCTGACCTCCACGCAGAGTTCTTCTGACACCGCCCTGATGCCCGTCTGCAGTCCCAGTGCCGCGCTGATATCCTCCTTGAGCTTAGCTGTGTTGCTTTTGCTCGCGCCGTTGAGCTCGAGCAGCAGCTCGCCCTTTGCCGTCCTCCGGATTCTGTTAACATTATCCCCTACCTCCTGAAGCTTGCCATCCTGGCGCCTGGTGACCATACGGAGGATGTCGCTATAGCTAAGCTCGCCCTGGGGTTGAATGATTATTGCGTCTGGCCTTGGCTCGCGCTCACGGGGCTCCCTTTTTTTCCTTACCCTAGGGCAGGGAATAATAGGGTATATCTATGTGTGTGTATGGGTATGATGTTTCCCATGTACTACATTTACTCAACTACATGCATAAAGAAATTAATAATAACCCACAACTCGTAGCTATAGGCGGTCCGGGTCTTTCGCGGTGGGTAATAGTTTTATACCACGTTTCCATCCAACGATACCAGATACCCAGCCCGATGAGTATGAGTCCATTCACAACTCCTTCCTGGCAAATTGAGGCCTTTCACCCACCGTTCCTGATCGGATAATCCAAACCGAAAAAAAAAGGAGCATTCCTCCAGCATTGGCCAGAAGGAACAGGAAGGAAAGGAAGACAAACGAATAAAGAAAGAAAGAACGAAACGAATAGTAATAAGCTCGATGCATCGGGGTGGTACCGGTGTTATATGTACTCATCATTCCGGCCTGCATCCTAGGAGCCCGCTTGGTCACTTACAACGGTGGCAATAGTTTAATAACCCACTGCGCTGATCCAGCATAAAGTGATAAAGCCAAAACAAACAAAACAGAATGACAACTAGAAAGACACATCTGTCCCTATACTGGTTGGGAATGTAAGGTCACATCTACATTCCACAATTTTCACAATCATTTGGGCCTTGCCGGTTTGTTGTCAGTTGCGACAACTCGGGCTCCACGTTGGGCGCCAAATAATAAACTAACTGTAGCATATTGGATATTACCAAACCTTCACGGAAGGCTGAGCAGGTGATGGTTCGTCTCCCGTCCGGGCACGTGCTTGTTCCGGCTTCCGTCTCATCGGCAAGAAATGGGGGGGTTTTTTTATTTCCCAGAACGGACGGGACACAGCTCTACTCCAACAATCATAATACTGACACAGTAACGTTCATTAAAATTTCACGTGCAAGCGAAGTATCGACACAAATATGTACAAGAGCAAATACACCTCACTACACACACACGGACACATACACACATACAAGTCGAGTGTCGAGTGTGACTCAGTCGAGTGTGACTCAGTGTATTCTAGTGAGTGCGGTCGTGTTTTAAATCGTTCCGTATAATTCAGTGGAAAACGTCGGAAGTTAGCCTGGAAAAGAGGCAAAGAGTTGTTAGCGCGAGCCATAGTAGTGCTGCGTTACTTACCTGCGCGGATCGCAAGTCCGCAAGCAGAGAAGCAGCCACCTGGCCAATAGTACTGGCCGAAATCCCAGTGGGACGCCGTCGAGCCCTAGGCCGAAGGGGGGGGAAGGAACAGCAGGTAAGTGCCTGTTTTCCTACTCTTCTTCGCTGTGATTCTTGGCGCCACTTGTTGGTTGCTGCCTTCTTTTTGTTTTTGGGCAAAATTGGCCAAGCACACCGCAAGTGGTGTTGGATAACGACGGAAGAACAGCTGACTAAAGGCACGGAGCTAAGTGCGGGAAAACGACAGCGTCTGGCCAATAGAGGGCGCGGCCACAGCAACCGGAGTTGCCAGATCAACGGCCAGATCGGAGATGAGCGATCAGCGGGAACAAGCTGCGGCTTGCAGCACTCCACTGACAAGCTCATTCGCCTGGGATGAGGAGAATCCCTTTCGCCGGAAAAATGCTCTGGCGCGATCGCCAAACCAGCTGGCGGAAGCAGTGGAGGAGCGCTCAAGATCCTCTCCTCCAACGCTGCAGCGCCCCCAAGAGGAGCAAGCAGACCAGAAGGAGAGGGCCATGGCGCATTTGGCGAGCTTGGGCCAAAAGGCCAGAGAGTTGAGGAAGCTGATGGTGCTCCCAAAGAGGTCCATCACGAACCCAATGAGGGATCTGGTGGATGAGATCGAATATCTGCAGCGAGAGTTGGAATCGTGCTGGCAGGCGATCTCTGCGGAGCAGGCTGTAGCCAAGGTTACACAGCCGGCAGTGACGGAGAGGGCGGGAAAGAGGGCACGGCCAGAGCCCAGGAACACCACCCACCCGTCCCCGTCCCCGTCCCCAAGGCCGAAGAAGCCAAAACATGGACCCAAAAAGTCAAAAAAAACGGAGAAGAAGCCGCAGGAAGGCCAAATGAAGGACGCCGTAGCTCGCAAGGGACCGGAGGACGCCCCAAAGGATCGAGATGTGGGGTGGGTGAAGGTCGTAGCTAGGCAAAGGCCAAAGCCAAAGCAGCAGCAACGACCAAGACCGCCACGCAGCGATGCAATAGTCATCACCGCCACCAGCACTGTCTCATATGCAGACATTCTAAGGAAGGTCAAGACAGAGCTAAGTCTTAAAAAGCTAGGGCAATCGGTGCAAGGGGTGCGACGCACGGCAAAAGGAGAGCTGTTGCTGTTGCTGGAAAAATCGGCGGACCCGAGAACCCACGAGATGCAGGCAGCAGTCAAGGAAGCGCTAGGAAGCACGGTTGAAGTAAGGAGTCTTACCGAAACTGTCATCTTGGAGGTAAGGGACATAGACGAAGTGTCCACCCAAGAGGAAGTCCTAGCGGAACTCAAAGCGCAGGCAGGGGTGGAAATCTGCGAGGCCGCAGCCACCTCCATCAGACCAGCCTATAGGAGCACGCAGACCCTGACTCTGAAAGTTCCACCGGCTATAGCAAAGCCCCTCCTGGAGAAAGGAAGAATTCGCCTGGGGTGGGGGTATTGCAGAATACGACCCAAGTCAACTCCCCGAAGATGCTACAAGTGCATGGAATTTGGCCACATCGCGCCTAATTGTAAGAGCAGCCAAGACTTCACGAAGTGCTGCTACAATTGCGCAGGAGCCGACCACCAGGCCAAAGATTGCAAAGACGAACCAAGTTGCATTCTTTGCAAGCGCCACCGGGTGAAGGACCCGAAGCACCAAACGACGAGTTCGAGGTGCCCGCAGTACCAAAAGGCGATGCAGCAAATGAAGGATAGATGAAAATCATCCAACTAAACCTCAACCACTGCGAGATGGCACAGCAGCTGCTGGACCAGACCATAAGGGAGCACCGTATTGATGTAGCAGTCATAAGCGAGCAATACCGGAATCGCAACTCGGGAGAGTGGATTGCTGACTCGAGCAAGAAGGCAGCGATATGGAGCTGTGCGAGTCCCACACAGCAACTACTGCAAACATACGTCGGAGACGGATTCGCCAGAGCCCGGATAAATGGAGTGCACATATATAGCTGCTACCTGCCCCGAGCCTCAGCCTACAGCAGGCGACGCAGGCACTGGAAAGGATTGCTGAAGATGCGCGGGAGAAACACCCTACGCTCATAGCCGGCGATTTCAACGCTTGGGCGACGGAGTGGGGATGCCCGAGAACGAACCCAAGGGGACAGGCGCTCTTAGAATGCTTTGCGACGTTGGATGCCGTACTGCTGAACACAGGCACACAGCAGACGTTCGGCAGAGCTGGAACGGGGTCTATAATAGACCTTACGTTCGTGAGCAGCAGCCTCAGCCGCAGGACAACGTGGGAAGTTAGTGGCTTATACACCGGGAGTGACCACCAAGCCCTCATATGTGAAATCCAGGAAACGGGCGCACCTACCCCGTTCATTGGTAAGCAGATCGGTTATAAGACCGAAACGCTAGAGCCGGATATGGTCCGGGCCATGTTTGAGGACTACGAGACCAACGGTACGGCTGACGAGAGAGCACGCCAACTGGCTATACATACGCTGGAAGCATGTGATGCCTCCATGCTAAGGAAAAGAAGAAGCCTGAACAACCGCAGGCCAACGTATTGGTGGAACGCTGCAATAGGTAGCGCCAGGCAGGAGTGCCAGCGGAAAAGACGACTATACCAGCGTTCGAGAGGTTCCCCGGAATTCGAGAGGCTCCAAGGAGAATATAAGGAAAGCAGACGCTACTTGAAAAGGCAGATCAAGGATGCCAAGCGCAAATGCTTCGAAAAGCTCTGCGATGACGCAGATGCGAACCCTTGGGGCTACGCATACAGGCTGGTAATGAAGAGACTGCGAGTGTTCAGTCCCCCGCCGCCAATGTGTGCAGATCTGCTGGTTAACATAGTAGAAACCCTATTTCCAGAGAAAGTGGCAGCCCAGAGGGTGATGGATAGAATACCGCCACCTGAAATAGAAGCCACCACGGGAGCAGAAGTCCTCGAAGCTCTACAACGGATCAAGAACGGCAAAGCACCAGGACCTGATGGGGTCCCAAATGCCGTTCTCCGCACGGCTATTGAGACCAATCCACAAATGTACGTGGATTTATTCAATGCGTGCATGTCCGAAGGGACCTTCCCCAGACCATGGAAGCGACAGCGGCTAGTCCTCTTACCCAAGGGGAACAAGCCGACCGAGGAGCCATCATCCTATAGACCACTCTGCATGCTCGACACAGTGGGTAAGATCCTCGAGCGCATAATCCACACCAGGCTGGAGAAGGCAGTAACGCGTCAGCTCTCACCGAGACAGCACGGGTTTCGCAAAGGCAGGTCCACGGTGGACGCAATCGGCGAGGTATGTGAGATAGCAAAGCGAGCTATCGATGGCACCCGATGGATGTACGGGACCAAAGAGTATTGCATAGTGGCAACACTCGATGTCCAAAATGCATTCAACTCTGCCAATTGGGACCACATACTAGAAGAATTGAGAAACTTTCAAATACCGCCGTATCTGCAGAATATCATCGCGGACTACCTAAGAGACCGAGTGCTCATATATGAGACGGATAAAGGGACACGTGAGCACCAAATCACTGGAGGAGTTCCCCAAGGATCGGTCCTCGGCCCGCTGCTGTGGAACATCATGTATGATGGAATCCTCAAGATGGATATGCCAATGGGCGCTACGGTGATAGGCTTTGCCGACGACATAGCAATAGTCGTAGTGGCAAAACAGAAAGAAGCGGCGGAAGAAATCTGCAACGACGCGGTAGAGAGAGCCAGAACATGGCTATCAGGGAGGGATCTCTCATTAGCCACCCACAAAACGGAGGCGGTGCTCATAAGCAGCAGGAAAGTAGTGGAGACGGTCACGATCCGAGTAGGAGACTGCACTATTAGCTCCAGTCCAAGCCTGAAGTACCTGGGGGTCATGATTGACCACAGACTCAGCTTCAAGCATCACATGGCGTATGCAAGCAGCAAGGCAGGAAAGACGGCAGTGGCCCTATCCCGCATCATGGCCAACACCGGAGGCCCGAAACAGCCAAGGCGAAAGCTACTAGCGAGCGTAGTTGGCTCAACGCTAATGTACGCTGCACCAATATGGGTTGATGCAATGAAGCATAAAACATATGCCCGAGAATGCAACGCAGTCCAGAGGCTGTGTGCCCTGAGGGTGTGTTGCGCATTCAGAACGGTATCCCAAGACGCCGCACTTGTGGTCGCAGGAATGATTCCCATCCATCTGCTGGCAAGAGAAGCCGCAGGAATCAGGGCACAGCGAACCCTGGGGACTACGGACCAGGACACCAGAGGTGCCTTAAGGCAGCGCACAATCCTGCAATGGCAAGATTCGTGGGATAACAGCAGCAAAGGGCGATGGACCCATAGGCTAATCCCAGACCTGAAGAGTTGGCTGAACCGTAGCCATGGACAAGTGGAGTATCACCTGACACAACTGCTGACAGGACACGGTTGCTTTAAAGCCTACCTGCATAGGTTTAAGCACGAGGACGACCCCTTCTGCGTGGTCTGCGCAGGGGTCATCGAAGACGCAGAGCACTGCTTCTTCGAATGTCCAAGATTTCGGCAAGAACGAGAGGATCTAAGCAACAAGCTTGGAAGAATGCCAGCGGTGTCAAACCTGGCAGAATGCCTGCTGGAGTCGGAAGGAAACTGGGCCTCGATTAGATTCATGGCCGTAACTATGGCTACCAAACTGCGTCGCGAAGAAAGAGCACGCAATGCAAGGAGATAAAGGATAAAGGAGATTATTAAGAGAAGAGCCCTACGGGCATCTCCCCCCGGCGAAGTAATATCTCGCGACAGTACCGCCGGGATCCGGGATAGGTGTGGTTGGTTTTAGAGCGGTTAGAGTCCCTCACTTCGGCTTCGGCTGAGTCGGCATGAAGCTTTCCTGTAGTCACACAAAAAAAAAAAAAAAAAAAAAAAAAAAAAAAAAACACATACAAGTCGTGCAACGGTGTTGTTGTGACCACTCATGCCCACCCTACCATGATCACCGCTCCCGGTTCATCCGGTGATCCCATAAAGAAGGCTCTTACAGCCTCCTATCCAACCCCATTACCCTCCTTTGCCCAGCATGGTCCCCGCATATAGAACTCTAGCCCCGATTCATGTTAAATCCTATATTTTATATTGAGCAATAGCACATGCATCGCACTAGTAAACTAATAAATGATTAACTCTTAATAATACACTTTAGATTGAAATTTAACTTACAAATTGAAAGAAGGGAAGGGTACATATCTCCAGCTTTTATGTTAGGCAAATAGATAATAATAATAAATAAATATGCAAAAGGGAATGTAAAAACTGTGCGCCGCGATCGTTATGGCAGGTCAGTTATTCAAGTGCATTAGCGAAAGCAACCGCAAGTAGAAAGCATAAAAGAACGTCAGAGCGACCAGCCTCGCATCTTCCCTTTTGTGCCTTGTTCTTAAGAGGGCTGGTTCTTATGCGCGGCGTAAGCGCTTATGGTTGCCAGCAGGGCATAAGGGAGAGCGCACAGCCTCTCTTAAGCGACGAAGCCCCTGACTACGTGAGGTTTTTTTTTTCGGTCATGCAATAAATAGTTGCTCATAACAAACAAACTCCAATATTTTATCTTTATGTTTTGGGATCACTTACGGCCTTCCTTTGATTTGTTTTAATAAATGCGTTGAAAAAGCGATGAAAGCGCCTCCATGGACTGCGGCAACGTTCCTAAAACGAAAGCTGGAGAAATACTTTTACAAAAAAAAAACTCACGCTCTCCTCTGCCGTTTAACCGTTGTTCATTTTCGCCCTGTCACACATTCCACTTGCTATTTCTTCCGAACAGAATTTACAAACACAACCAAAAGAAATTTACTAAGCTAATTACACTAATGACACTATAGCATAAAAATAGGAATCAGCGGTTACACTGATGGATATAAAAAAAAAACGACAGTCGTTGCCGCCGGCTTCACATCTGGGCACTCCTCGGCACTTCGTATGGGGAAACGAAAATAGGTCGAGACCCAGATCTATATTTCGGGTAGCAATTGGCTGACCGTTTACATAGCTTTAATAATTTCCGCAGAATTGGACGCGGGTATCGCGTGACAATATATCGCGGGTCCGTGACACATAAGTGGCTCGCGCCCGCAAAGCGACTGATGAGCCGATCTTTTACGCCTCCCGCTTTGTGCTGCTCGGCCTAGCGCTGGGAATTTTTGGTACGGAGCTGTAGTTGGGCGAGGAGCATAAGTCCCTTGCCGCGGGCGGAGGCCCTAATATCGGGGAAATTGTTGTTGCGAGCTTTCGTATTGGGGTTCAGACAGGTACCCAAACGATTGCCCGAAGTTTAAGCCGGTACTAACCGCCAATCTGAAAAATTAATTTCCTACAATAAAAAAAAGCACTACCCTACGCCACGAGTGTATGTGGTGTATATTAGCGACGCTGAAATACATACCAATTGAGATTGGCACTTAACACACTTTTACTTTATAAACGCACAATATTTCTTTCTTTTTGCTGTATTCAGCTGTTAAGATCTTTTCCCGCTTTTTATTCCTCTTTTTTTTTCTTTATACTTGGACTGGACAAAAATAGCACGTCTGTCTTCGCCAACAGTTTTTCTTCCAAGAGACCGAGGCTAGATCTGCACAGTCTGAGACCCCCAGTACAGCGTTAAACTTGAGAATCCTCCATTTTCGAATTGACGCCGTAATTATTTTACAAGTTTCAACTCAAAAAACAGAAAAAAACCGCTCTCCTTCGTTTACCTTTTAACTTGAATTGAGGCGGCAAAGTTGAGTAACATAGGGAGACCAATATCCCTTCTTGGTACTTTTCCAAATGTTCCCTCTTGTGGATCCCAGTATTTATACCTTTTTTTTATACGTTACTCTTTCAAACCACTTCAAGGGTTGACTCGCCTTCACGGGGTCAAGAGTTCAGAGCCGGATCCGCGCTAGTCGGGAGCGTTACTCAACCGAGCCTGCACCACCAACTTCATGGCGACGAATCAGGAAGCGTACCTAGGAGAACTGCCAGTTTTTAACGGGACGGGGGCGGCCTCATCATTAGCCTAGAAGCTATTTCAGCAGGATTTCACTCCGCTTACTGAAGTTCTAGAATACTGACGCCGTCAGCCCAACAACGTCTTTCCGTGCCGGTGTTTCCAGTTTTATAATCAAGGCTGTACTGGTTTCGGCCTTGATGCCGTGTTTTGTCGCCTCCTGCGACAGGCAGCGGCTCGCCGTGGTGGTTACTATTATTAGGTTCCACTACCTTTAGTACGACTGCCTCCTAGTACGTCCCATATCACCAATAGTACCGTGTCCAAAAACTTAATTTTGGCACTGTGTAGCCACCTTAATACAGTGGCGTCCTCTGGTGGGGGAACATAATCTATGCTACATGTAGGTGTAGCAGATGTAGGAGTAGATAACCCTAGATCAGCATGAGCACGCCCTCTGCCGGTGGCTCATTGGTTCCGCTGCAGTGCACTGGTCGGCAGCTGATATATCGATCAGCTGGCCTGACGAGTAACACTTGCAGTGAAGAACAAGAGCAAGACGGCCGGGCCGAAAAGTTACAATTAAAACAACAAAGAATATCGAGTGCTGAAAGAGCAGGGAGAACAAGAAAGGAGGGCAAACTCACCTGTCGGATGGACAGCAGCTGACTGATGTGCAACTCAAATAAGTGAAGTTTATATGGGAATAGCCCAAACGAATGCAAGAATAACCCTCAAATAACATACAATCTTAGCGAAAATTGGTAGATAAACAGAGAAAAGTGTCTTCTACACTTTCCTTGGCCTCAAGTTTGCCTTGCATACCCATCTTTTGTATAGGGTATATCTTTGCCGAGACAAAACGAGCCCCAATTAAACAAAAAAACTTTAATATTATTCTGCAATGCCGAATCGGTCTTTTTTTATTGAGGCTTCGCTCGAATTGCGTCAGGAATTTGCTGTCTAAGAGTAAAAATGTTTTGGGTTTTCGAACCCCAGAGCAACGGCATAAACAGAAACTGAAAGAAATAATCAATAAACATTTACAATATCAAAGCAGCGACAAGAATTTCGTACGATTGCGATAGATCTTGTGTTACACCCAACCCGCAGCAGATCAGATCCATGAAATTAGTTCGACCTTCGATGGAACTTTGATTTTTATACCCGATACTCAAAATGAGTATTGGGGTATATTAGATTTGTGGTAAAAGTGGATGTGTGTAACGTCCAGAAGGAATCGTTTCCGACCCCATAAAGTATATATATTCTTGATCAGCATCAATAGCCGAGTCGATTGAGCCATGTCTGTCTGTCCGTCTGTCCGTCCGTCCGTCTGTCCGTCCGTCCGTCTGTCCGTCTGTCCGTCCGCTTCAGCGCCTAGTGCTCAAAGACTATAAGAGCTAGAGCAACGATGTTTTGGATCCAGATTTCCGTGATATGTCACTGCTACAAGAAAATTTCAAAACTTTGCCCCGCCCACTTCCGCCCCCACAAAGGGCGAAAATCTGTGGCATCCACAATTTCGACGATACGAGAAAACCAAAAACGCAGAATCGTTGAAGATATATATATCTTTTAGAGTGCAAAATCTGAACCAGATCGTATAATTATTATATCCAGAATCAAGAAAACAATTTCATTCTTTCTCGCTCTGTCTCTCTCTAACACACAGGTTTCATGGTCGGTTTTGCCAATTGCAAAATATGAGTTCAAGGATCTCAGAACCTATAAGAGCCAGTGCAACCAAATTTGGTGTTCGGTCAAACTCCTTTAAGGAACAAGTATTCAAATGATCCTCGTAAAATAGAGAGCCTACGCTCACTTTTTGTATTTACTCACCATTATTGTACTTCATTATTATTGTAATTATTGTAATTCACCACTGTATTCTCTCTCTTATGCTCAGTACTCAAGCACTAAGATTTGTAATAAATAGTTATTCCCTAATACTCAACTGGATCGATCGATTTTTCTCTTTCTTGTATAGACTTTGATTCGTTTGCAGAAAAAACTAACACACCCCCATCCGTGAATTAACATTAATGCGGAAAACGGGGCATGTGTGTTATGTTAATTCTTCTGTGAACAATTAAACTAATCGCAATCTACAAAGGCAACAATTACAACATTCGCTCGTCTCGCAGCTGCAATCGAAAGTTCCGAAAACCGTATCAGAATTGTTCGTCTAGATCGCGGGATCGTTGTCCTCGCCTTGCTCTCGCCGTTCTCGCTTAATTTTATCATTCGCTTGTCACCCACAACGCATTCAACGGCGCTTGCATTCTCGGTTCGTTCGCTTTGTAGCTACCTGCTTTGGTCCATCGATCAACGCATTCTTTCTATTGGAATTCCACCGCTTCACTTTCGTTTTACTTTCGTTGCCGCTGCTGGAACTTTTGCTTTTGCTCTAGCTGCTGCTGCTAGACGAATGGAGAAACTGACAGTGGCGTTCCAAAAGCTGTGTGCATGCTAGCCAGGTTTGCAAAGTTTTGTAGTCCTGCGATTCCTTCCACTTGTTCCGAGTTTGCTGATCACACTTTTCCATTATAATATATATAACCATAGCGTGAACAATGTTCTCAGGTTTGCCGATGGACTCCAGCGAGCTTAATATAGCGGATGCCTTATCCACTAGGCTGTGAAGCTGCTGACTGTTTGACCTTTCCACAGGTTGTAGTGCAAACAATGCCTCAATACCTTCTAAAAATATAAGAGTAGGATTATCAAAACGGCCTTTGAGTTTTGCTAGGGCCTTCGGATAGTTTTCGCTTGTAACCTGGAATGCCTGAATTGTATCTAATGCCGGCCCCGTGAGGCAGGTCAGCAAATAATTAAACTTTTCTATATTAGACAATCCAGACTCACGCACAACAATTTGCTCGAACGAGTGAATGAAATTCTTATAGCTTGCATATGTTCCGTCGAAAGTGGGTAGCGACAACCTTGGTAATGATGACTTCACTGGCGGTGGGTGGTAGTCCGGCGCAACAATGCTGGCGTTCAGATCTCCTCCCATTTTTTCCCTTATGGCTAGCTTGATTGCTATGTATGTATCCTCTAAATCTGACCGTCCTTCATCATTCGGACTAAGGTCTTCAATATTAGCTTGGACATTTAAAACATTCTTGAAATACGTTTCTAAGATGTTCAACCGATAGCGAAGCTCATCATTGCATATCGGGGTTTCCGATTTAGCATCTACCACAGATTTGATCCGAGTTATATTTCGTTTTATATTGCTCCGTTGGCGTTTTAAGTCTTCGAGCGTCGTCATTTTGTTGTGTAGTGTAATTACGCTGACACAGAACTAGAGCTTCCAAAAATAACAACAACAAAAAAACGCAGCAAGCAGACGAAAGACGAAAGGCTGAATCCAATAAATCAAATCGTCATTCTAATCACCAAATAAACTCGTCGTTTGCTATCACTAATCCGTCTTGTACACTTTGTTCTAGTTCTGGCCATAAGATCTCTAATTGCCCTCAGTTCAAGGCTATGAACAGCAACCAACGGTACGACAATGCAAAACGCCTCGGTCTCTGCATCAATTGTCTTGGAAATGGTCATAGAGTGGCGCAATGTTCATCGACTCATCGTTGCCGATCCTGTAATCGGAATTATCATTCATCTTTGCATCACTCTCAGCCGCAAAAGCCACCCCAATCATCAGCAGGACAATCTTCAACTACTGAACCGGTACTCCAACCAGCGCAACCCTCCTGGCAAACAGCTCATCAAGCTGCTTCACATTCTCATATGGAGATCGCAGCAGATGATCAAATTTTGTTGGCAACAGCTATGGTTTTGGTAAAGGATGCCACAGGTGAATACAAACTCGGTAGAGCGTTGCTTGATTCATGCTCTCAGGTTAATTTTGTAACCGAAACCTTTGCACAAAAGCTTCGCCTTCGTCGTGAAAAACACCACATTGGAATTCGCAGTATAGGAGACTCCCTTACTAGTTTGAAGGCTCGTACGACTACCTCTATTAAGTCACGTACTTCCGGCTATCAGCTCACTCTCCAGCTTGGAATCACATCCCATATTGCCTACCAGCCAGATAGTGAGATCGACATATCGAATTGGAACCTACCAGCTAACACTCCATTGGCTGACGAATCGTTCTATAGGACTAAACGTATTGATTTGTTACTGGGGACCGAAGCCTTCTATGGAGCTCTAGCTGTTGGCCAGATTCGCATTGGTCCAAATCTTCCCACTTTGCAGAAGACTCTTTTTGGTTGGGTTGTTGCTGGGAGGTACCAGCGGCAATATAGCAGACAGCCACCATTGTGCTTGGCGACTGTAGAAGAGTCGATCGACAAGAATTTGCAGCAATTATGGAAAGTGGACTCATTTGTCGATCCAAGCGCTAGAATGCTCCCAAATCATCGTCGCTGTGAGGACCATTTCAGGGACACAACACATCAGGATGTCAGTGGGCGGATTGTCGTTCGCTTGCTATTTCAAGAAGATCCAAGTTGTCTTGGAAGTTCCTTCGATACAGCTCGAACTCGATTTTTTGCCATTGAGAGACGTCCCGCTCGTCTACCGGAAATTCGCTCGCACTATATCTCGTTCATGCAGGAATATGAAAGTCTCGGCCATATGTCCCTCGTACTGAATCCTAACTTGGAAGAACCGCATTATTATATACCCCACCATTTCGTTCTGAAACCAAGCAGTACCTCGACGAAACTCAGAGTTGTCTTTGACGCCTCTTGCCGTACAACATCTCAAAGGTCACTTAACGATCTACTTTTAGTCGGCCCTACCATTCAGGATGAGTTGTACTTGCAATTGCTGCGGTTCCGCATGCATAGGTTCGGCATCACAGCCGACGTCACAAAAATGTACAGGCAGGTACTTGTGAGTGAGAAGGATAGAAAATTCCAGTACATTTTGTGGCGAGCATCTCCAAATACGGATCTTCAAACCTACCAACTCAATACAGTGACATATGGGACTGCGTCTGCCCCATTTCTCGCAACTCGTAGTTTGCATTACTTGGCTGAGGATTGTAAGGATGCATGGCCATTAGGGGCTGCTGCTGTTAAAACTGCATTTTATGTTGATGACCTTTTGTGTGGGGCTGATGATATAGATACACTCTTCAAACTAAAAACTGAAATCACATCAACTCTCGCTCGTGGTCAGTTTCCATTATGCAAGTGGCATTCAAATCATCCAGGCGTGATGGAAGACGAATCTACCAAGGAATTAAACATTTCAGAAAACTCAGTCAGCAGCACACTCGGCTTAACTTGGCATCAACGAAGAGATGCATTTAGTTTCACATTTAATCCAAAGGAAGTCTATCCCACTACCACAAAACGAACAATTTTGTCTACTGCGTCGTCGCTATTCGATCCAATCGGTCTGCTATCACCGTTAGTCATTGTCTCTAAGATCATTCTTCAGGAGTTGTGGCTTTTGAAACTCGACTGGGACGAGTCTGTCCCCCAGAATTTAAGCCACGCATGGAGCAAGTGTTTGGAATCGCTGAATTCACTGTCGTCACTAGCGGTACCTCGTTTTTGTTTGCAGCCTGATACTAGGAGCATTCAAATACATGGATTTTGCGACGCATCGATTCGGGCATACGGCTGCTGTGTTTATGTGCGCACGGAGAATTCGCTTGGACAGGTCACAGTGAAATTGTTCACTTCTAAGTCTAGAGTAGCACCAGTGAAGAAACAGTCTCTTCCGAAGCTTTAACTATGCGGCGCACATCTACTTTCTCAGTTGTATAACAAAGTCAAGGCCATATTCAGTAAACACACTATCACATCTTATTTTTGGAGCGACTCACAGCTCGTATTGCATTGGTTGCAACAACACTCAGTCACCTTATCGACCTTTGTTGGAAATCGAGTGTCCGATATTCAGGATTTAACGTCTGATGGAAAATGGCGCTATGTGCCAACACATCAAAACCCTGCTGATATTCTGTCGCGAGGCTGTAACGTGAGCGAGTTGATTAAGTCTCCATGGTTTTCGGGTCCTACGTTTCTAGTCGAAGATTCACTAAACTGGCCCGCCACTGGTGGAAAACTTGATATTGACATGGACGTGGTTAACTCGGAGAATCGGAAAAGTTTGTTTGCTGCCGTACACGAGACAAATCATATCCTCAACATCGTCGATAATATCAGCTCGTACACTCACAGTCTGCGTCTCATTGCTTGGATGATTAGGTTCATAAGGAGATGTCGGAAGCAATCGACGTTTACCACAACCTCACCGACGCCAGATGAACTTCGTTTTGCTTCACATTGCCTTATTTGGAACATTCAACAAACTCATTTTGTAGAGGACATCCGTTTACTTCAGAAGCAAAAACCATTAAAAAGCAGCTTAAAGTTTCTTACTCCCTTTTTAGAAGTCGTGAACGGATTCGAACTTATCAAGGTTGGTGGACGTTTGGAATACTCACCCCTACAAGACGGTCAAAAACATCCGTTGCTGCTGCCTAGTCAGTCCAAATTTGTATGGAACTATATTCGCCATTTGCATCTTCGGAACTATCACGCTGGACCTAAAGCCCTAGTCGCTCTCATTCGTTTGGAGTATTGGATCGTTTACGCCAGAGACTTGGCACGTAGAATTGTTCGCTCCTGTGTACACTGCGTTCGCTACAGACCGAAGCTGCTACAACAACTCATGGGCTCATTACCGCCTACGCGACTCGCTCCGGCTCGACCCTTTGAACGCTGTGGAGTTGACTTTTGTGGACCCATCAACACATATCTACGCATTCGAGGAAAAGGACCTACAAAAGCATACATAGCCGTGTTCGTCTCACCAAGGCCGTTCACATCGAAGTAGTCTCTGATTTGTCAACAAAGGCGTTCTTAAACGCATTGAAACGGATGGGAGGTCGTCGCAAGCTGCCGACAGACATCTTCTGCGATAATGCCACTAACTTTGTAGGGGCATCGAATCAACTGCAGGAACTAAAAAAGTTTATGTTTTTAAAGCAGACCCAAGATGAAATCTATAAATTTTGCGCATCTGACTTTATTAATTTCCATTTTATTCCCCCCAGGGCACCTCATTTCGGAGGCCTTTGGGAAGCGGCAGTCAAGAGTGCAAAGGGGCTGTTAAATCGTACGCTGGCCAACACCAGGTTCACCTGGTCGTCGAGATAGAATCGATCCTCAACCCGCGCCCGCTATCGCCGCTTTCGTCAGACCCAAATGTCTATAGCACTCTCACGGCTGGTCATCTCTTGGTTGGCGAATCATTGTGATCACTACCTGAAAGGTCCCTCGAGAATATCAAGCTGTCAAGTATGGACCGCTACGATGCGATTACGGCCGTCAAGCAACGGTTTTGGGAGCAATGGTCTGCTGACTATGTCAACGAATTGCGATCGCGCACGAAGTGGACAGCACCCTGAACGAACCTCACCGAGGGCACGTTGGTCATCATCCATGAGGACAACCTGCCACCGCTACGCTGGAAACTAGGCCGAGTGCAGGCTACTGTGCTTGGGAAGGATGGACTTGTACGGGTGGTGCACCTCCGCACTGCAAATGGAACATGTTGCAGGCCAATACACAAGTTGGCAATTCTTCCGGAGGTTTGAAAGCAGTCCTTTCAACGGGGCCGGGATGTTCGGTCAAACTCCTTTAAGGAACAAGTATTCAAATGACCCTCGTAAAATAGAGAGCCTACGCTCACTTTTTGTATTTACTCACCATTATTGTACTAAATTCACCACTGTATTCTCTCTCTTATGCTCAGTACTCAAGCACTAAGATTTGTAATAAATATTTATTCCCTAATACTCAACTGGATCGATCGATTTTTCTCTTTCTTGTATAGACTTTGATTCGTTTGCAGAAAAAACTAACACACCCGCATCCGTGAATTAACATTAATGCGGAAAACGCTCTGAGTACAAACATTTGGTATCCACACTCCTGTGATATCGGACCTTGACCGTTTTGTGTCAAAATTTCGCCACACCCCCTTCCGCCCCGCAAAGGACGAAAATCTGGGGCATCCACAAATCTCAGAGACTATTAACTATTATTAACTAACTATTAGATCTCACTATAAAACGTATATCTCAAAATTTCGCCACACTTTCTTCCGCCCACACAAAGGACGAAAATCTGTTGCATCCACAATATTGCAGATTCGAGAAAACTAAAAACGCAGAATCATAGATAATGATTGCTGAATCTGGATCAGATCAGATCATTTTTATAGCCAATAGGAACAAATCAATTTGCAGTGGCTACGCAGCGCCCGACGTCACGCTCAGACTGATTTTCTGTCTCTCTCGCACGCACTCTTTGTCGCGTCGGTTAATATTAGCGGCGTCTGCCGGAGGAGAGCCATACTAACTTAGTATCGGGTATAACTGTAGAGTTGCGGTGTCCGCAGCAACTCACAACGTTCCCCCTCGTTTCTTAATGATTTGCGTGGCTGCGATGTGTCTGTTATGAATTAAAATTTTTATACCCGATACTCAAAATGAGTATTGGGGTATATTAGATTTGTGGTTAAAGTGGATGTGTGTAACGTCCAGAAGGAATCGTTTCCGACCTCATAAAGTATATATATTCTTGATCAGCATCAATATCCGAGTCGATTGAGCCATGTCTGTCTGTCCGTCTGTCCGTCCGTCCGTCTGTCCGTCTGTCCGTCCCCTTCAGCGCCTAGTGCTCAAAGACTATAAGAGCGAGAGCAACGATGTTTTGGATCCAGATTTCTGTGATATGTCACTGCTACAAGAATATTTCAAAACTTTGCCCCGCCCATTTCCGCCCCCACAAAGGGCGAAAATCTGTGGCATCCACAATTTTAAAGATAGGAGAAAACCAAAAACGTAGAATTGTAGAGAATGACCATATCTTTAAGACTGCGGAATCTGAATTGGATCGTATTATTTTTATAGCCAGCATCAAGAAAACAATTTCATTTTTTCTCGCCCTGTCTCTCTCTAACACACACGTAGCATAGGCGGCTTTGCTTAGAGTAAAACATTAGCGCCTAGATCTCAGAGACTACAAAAGCTAGAGCAACCAAATTTGGTATCTACACTCCTAATATATCGGACCGAGACGAGTTTGTTTCAAAATTTCGCCACACCCCCTTCCGCCCACGTAAAGGACGAAAATCTGGGGCATCAACAAATCTCAGAGACTATTAAGGCTAGAGTAACCAAATTTGGTATCCGCAATCCTATTAGATCTTACTATAAAACGTGTATCTCAAAATTTCGCCCCACCCCCTTCCGCCCACACAAAGGACGAAAATCTGTTGCATCCACAATATTGCACATTCGAAAGAACTAAAAACGCAGAATCATAGATAACGACCATATATATCAGATTGCTGAATCTGGACCAGATCAGATCATTTTTATAGCCAAAAGGAACAAATCAATTTGCACGGGCTACGCAGCGCCCGACGTCACGCTCAGACTGATTTTCTGTCTCTCTCGCACGCACTCTTTGTCGTGTCGTTTAATATTAGCAGCGTCTGCCGGAGGAGAGCCATACTGACTTAGTATCGGGTATAACTGTAGATTTGCTGTGTCCGCAGCAACTCACAACGTTCCCCCTCGTTTTTCTTGGTTTTTTAGTGGCTAAAATGTAATGCAATTAACATTTTTTACATATATTGTGGTGTTTGTATGTACTTTTAAACGCAACAATTTCTCATTGGCCTGGGAAGGTTTTTTGGCCAATGAAATGCTCATAAACTTGGAAATTGAAAGCGTTTCTTTGTGGTATGCGGAGTAGGAGCCAGTGCTGGGAATATACTTCATTATGCATTAAATATATTTGATTTTGCGAGGGTATCCTATTGTGGTAAAGGGGTTGTGAATATATGACTATACTACGGCTATTTCAATCGAATGTAGCTGTAGATTTTGGGTGAACTAGAATAGTTATTGACGTGTGAAGTTTGGCATATATAACATGTAAAGAACAGGTTTAGACGAGCAGAACGAACAAATATTTATAGTAAGTCCGTCGATCCCCAATGCAAGGGGATTTGTGACGCGAAGTTGTGAAAATCACTTATCGATTGCATTGGCTTTCGCCTGATATTGCGTCTTTGGCTTTTGCCATGGGAAAGTTCTCTCTGTCTCCCTCCCTTTCTGTGTGACTATTGGCCAAAGCCTAATGGCCAAGTCGATAACCGCAACGCAACGCAATCGGGCGTGTCGGCTGCGGCGGACGCAGTGACTGTCGCTGTCAATGAACTTCGTGGCTAAATTACGTGCCTGCAATTATTCTTTGGAAAAAGAAGGAGGCCCTCGCCGAATAAAAGACTCGAAAATCTTTAGTTTGCATATGTGCATATATGCATTCAAATGCTGTGTTGCGCAATGAGAACTCCCTCGGTCGTACGGTCGTACGGTCGTTTTGGTCGTTTGGTCGCCTGCTGCTTCATCAATATTTAAATTTTTTGGAAAGATTTTTATGGGTCTACGTGTAGATCACATTTGCGACATTTGCTCCCCTCCATAAAGTGCCGTTAAGAGTCCCGAACAGCGTGGAGCAGAGTGGAGTGGAGCTGAGTGGAAATTCAATTAGCGACACCCACAGCAATGGCACTGGGCCTCGGACTCGTACGCGAACTCGGACGACTCTGAGGCTGACAGGTCATTATGGGAAACAGAAAACTTAAAAAGCAATTTAGTTTTATGATAGAACTCAAATTGACACCAAAAATAGTGATTGCCGTTCGCTCCATTTCGAATGGGAATCTCAATTGAAAAGGCTTTTAGAAATTGTCATTGAAATGTGCGGCAGCGTCGTCGCACTTTGGAGGGAAATAAAAAAGTGAAATAAACTCAGACCGAAATGAAATCAAATGAAATGAAAACAGGAGAAAGACGAAAGAAATGTGTGCATTATGCATATTAAATGCTTTCACTTTCGTTTCAGAAACAAAACCATAGACGAAAAAGTGGATTAAAATGTATGATTTTTATTGGGCACTTTTTTTGGCACTGACTTGCGTGAATGCCCCCTCCAACCGATCTCTGGGCCACAATTGAAATGCAAAACGAGCAGTGCATCTATTTCTATATTTATTTCTATGGCCATTCGGATTCGGCCATGGTCAGCTGTAGTCTGTTGGCTGTTGGCTGTCCGTCCCCCGTTCGCGTTTGATTGTCAACCAGTACGAGTCGTTGTCTGCCTTGTGCTCAATCATTATTGCCCGTTGCATGTTTTATAACACATCGAGAGATGATGATGATCATGATCACATGCACTTGGCATTGCATTACTCGTGTACGACTATTCGCAAGGGGTTTAATAACTCTCCGGTGATTCGATGAGACCCGCGTTCGTGTCTAGAGTCTAGACATTGTCTGTGTCCCGGTGATTGATTCCCACAAATGCAAATGAGCTGCGGCGAGAACAGCAGGACAGTCAAATGAAATGCAATCAATGATTGTTCCCTGCTTTCAGCCAGATCCATAAGCCACGGCACCGGCCATTATTATGCGTCCGGCTTGTACTTGTGCTTGGGCTTTTGCTTTTGCTTTCATACGTGGCCTCAAGGCCGACACTGTCCAGGCCAGGGTCTGGCTCTGGTCCGTCCTCTTCTTGGGTCTCCTCTGGGGTCCTCCTCTGATCTCTGGACAAAGCGTTAACTAAGCAGCCGCATATTGCTTTGTTGTTCTCGATCGCATGACGAATTCCCCAACAAAGAAAACAAAGACCACAAATATGCATCGATCCGAGCCCTACCCCCTGCCCTGCCCTGCACTCTGTGGCCTTTTGCGGCTTGCCTCTTTTTGCACGTTCTTCAGGGAAAACAACCCAAAGAAATCCAAGAAAACCAGAGGAGAGGAGAATATGATAATGGTAGAGGATGAGGACGAGGAAGCTGGTGCTTCTTGGGAGTACCTTCTGGTAAACAATTTTTAATCAACTCCCTTAGCTCACGGACAAACCAATTAGCAATTTAACCAAATGAAATGCAAACCCAAGCGAACAAATTTCAATTTCGAATGCACAAAAGAGATAAAAGAGCTGAAAGAGCCGATTGCGGATGGTGGATCATAAATAAACATAAGGAAAACCAAACAAACGCCCAGAGACAACCTGCATTCCTCTGCCGTATACTATATATAAAGGTAATCATGCTATTATACACAATATATGCTTTTGTAGTTGGAACATTTTGGGTCAGCCACTGTTGCATAAATCAGAGCAACAGAGCAACAGCCACATTTATAACGAGGGGGAACGTTGTGAGCTGCTGCGGACACCACAACTCTAGTTAACCGCAGTTATACCCGATACTAAGTTAGTATGGCTCTCCTCCGGCAGACGCCGCTAATATTAAACGACACGACAAAGAGTGCGTGCGAGAGAGACAGAAAATCAGTCTGAGCGTGACGTCGGGCGCTGCGTAGCCACTGCAAATTGATTTGTTCCTTTTGGCTACAAAAATGATTCGATCTAATCGAGATTCAGCAATCTGATAGATATGGTCATTGTCTATGATTCTGCGTTTTTAGTTTTCTCGAATGTGCAATATTGTGGATGCAACAGATTTTCGTTCTTTGTGGGGGCGGAAGGGGGTGGGGCGAAATTCTGAGATACACGTTCTATAGTAAGATCTAATAGGAGTGCGGATACCAAATTTGGTTACTCTAGCCTTAATAGTCTCTGAGATTTTTGAATATCCCCAGATTTTCGTCCTTTGCGGGGGCGGAAGGGGGTGTGGCGAAATTTTGAAACAAACTCGTCTCGGTCCGATATATTAGGAGTGTGGATACCAAATTTGGTTGCTCTAGCTTTTGTAGTCTCTGAGATCTAGGCGCTAATGTTTTACTCTAAGCAAAGCCGCCTATGCTACGTGTGTGTTAGAGAGAGACAGGGCGAGAAAAAATGAAATTGTTTTCTTGATGCTGGCTATAAAAATAATACGATCCAATTCAGATTCCGCAGTCTTAAAGATATGGTCATTCTCTACAATTCTACGTTTTTGGTTTTCTCATATCTTAAAAATTGTGGATGCCACAGATTTTCGCCCTTTGTGGGGGCGGAAGTGGGCGGGGCAAAGTTTTGAAATATTCTTGTAGCAGTGACATATCACAGAAATCTGGATCCAAAACATCGTTGCTCTCGCTCTTATAGTCTTTGAGCACTAGGCGCTGAAGGGGACGGACAGACGGACAGACGGACGGACGGACAGACGGACAGACAGACATGGCTCAATCGACTCGGCTATTGATGCTGATCAAGAATATATATACTTTATGAGGTCGGAAACGATTCCTTCTGGACGTTACACACATCCACTTTTACCACAAATCTAATATACCCCAATACTCATTTTGAGTATCGGGTATAAAAATTTTAATTCATAACAGACACAAAATAAAATAAAACGAGGGGGAACGTTGTGAGTTGCTGCGGACACCGCAACTCTACAGTTATACCCGATACTAAGTCAGTATGGCTCTCCTCCGGCAGACGCCGCTAATATTAAACGACACGACAAAGAGTGCGTGCGAGAGAGACAGAAAATCAGTCTGAGCGTGACGTCGGGCGCTGCGTAGCCACTGCAAATTGATTTGTTCCTATTGGCTATAAAAATGATCTGATCTGATCCAGATTCAATAATCTGTTAAATATGGTCATTATCTATGATTCTGCGCTTTTAGTTTTCTCGAATGTGCCATATTGTGGATGCAACAGATTTTCGTCTTTTGTGTGGGCGGAAGGGGGTGGGGCGAAATTCTGAGATACACGTTTTATAGTAAGATCTAATAGGAGTGCGGATACCAAATTTGGTTACTCTAGCCTTAATAGTCTCTGAGATTTTTGAATATCCCCAGATTTTCGTCCTTTGCGGGGGCGGAAGGGGGTGTGGCGAAATTTTGAAACAACCTCGTCTCGGTCCGATATATTAGGAGTGTGGATACCAAATTTGGTTGCTCTAGCTTTTGTAGTCTCTGAGATCTAGGCGCTAATGTTTTACTCTAAGCAAAGCCGCCTATGCTACGTGTGTGTTAGAGAGAGACAGGGCGAGAAAAAATGAAATTGTTTTCTTGATGCTGGCTATAAAAATAATACGATCCAATTCAGATTCCGCAGTCTTAAAGATATGGTCATTCTCTACAATTCTACGTTTTTGGTTTTCTCATATCTTAAAAATTGTGGATGCCACAGATTTTCGCCCTTTGTGGGGGCGGAAATGGGCGGGGCAAAGTTTTGAAATATTCTTGTAGCAGTGACATATCACAGAAATCTGGATCCAAAACATCGTTGCTCTCGCTCTTATAGTCTTTGAGCACTAGGCGCTGAAGGGGACGGACAGACGGACAGACGGACGGACGGACAGACGGACAGACGGACAGACAGACATGGCTCAATCGACTCGGCTATTGATGCTGATCAAGAATATATATACTTTATGAGGTCGGAAACGATTCCTTCTGGACGTTACACACATCCACTTTAACCACAAATCTAATATACCCCAATACTCATTTTGAGTATCGGGTATAAAAATTTTAATTCATAACAGACACAAAATAAAATAAAACGAGGGGGAACGTTGTGAGTTGCTGCGGACACCGCAACTCTACAGTTATACCCGATACTAAGTCAGTATGGCTCTCCTCCGGCAGACGCTGCTAATATTAAACGACACGACAAAGAGTGCGTGCGAGAGAGACAGAAAATCAGTCTGAGCGTGACGTCGGGCGCTGCGTAGCCACTGCAAATTGATTTGTTCCTATTGGCTATAAAAATGATCTGATCTGATCCAGATTCAGCAATCTGATAGATATGGTCATTATCTATGATTCTGCGTTTTTAGTTTTCTCGAATGTGCCATATTGTGGATGCAACAGATTTTCGTCTTTTGTGTGGGCGGAAGGGGGTGGGGCGAAATTTTGAGATACACGTTTTATAGTAAGATCTAACAGGAGTGCGGATACCAAATTTGGTTACTCTAGCCCTAATAGTCTCTGAGATTTTTGAATATCCCCAGATTTTCGTCCTTTGCGGGGGCGGAAGGAAGTGTGGCGAAATTTTGAAACAAACTCGTCTCGGTCCGATATATTAGGAGTGTGGATACCAAATTTGGTTGCTCTAGCTTTTGTAGTCTCTGAGATCTAGGCGCTAATGTTTTACTCTAAGCAAAACCGCCTATGCTACGTGTGTGTTAGAGAGAGACAGGGCGAGAAAAAATGAAATTGTTTTCTTGATGCTGGCTATAAAAATAATACGATCCAATTCAGATTCCGCAGTCTTAAAGATATGGTCATTCTCTACAATTCTATGTTTTTGGTTTTCTCATATCTTTAAAATTGTGGATGCCACAGATTTTCGCCCTTTGTGGGGGCGGAAGTGGGCGGGGCAAAGTTTTGAAATTCTTGTAGCAGTGACATATCACAGAAGTCTGGATCCAAAACATCGTTGCTCTCGCTCTTATAGTCTTTGAGCACTAGGCGCTGAAGGGGACGGACAGACGGACAGACGGACGGACGGACAGACGGACAGACAGACATGGCTCAATCGACTCGGCTATTGATGCTGATCAAGAATATATATACTTTATGGGGTCGGAAACGATTCCTTCTGGACGTTACACACATCCACTTTTACCACAAATCTAATATACCCCAATACTCATTTTGAGTATCGGGTATAACAACTGAAAATTTCACAAATTAACTTTATAGCACGAAAATTTCTCGGACGCCAGACGCGAAGATGATATATCAGACGGACACACAGCACACACATGTACGAGTGTGTATAAAAATTAATAATTATGAGCCGCAAAGTGGCCAAAAGGTGAATAAGTCTGGCTTCCTGCTTGCCGGCTACTGGCTACTGTCGAAACCCGATTGGGGATCGCTTGGATCTCCTCCGTAGGGTCTTTGGCCTGGGCCTGGGCCTGGGCCTGGGCCCGGGCCTGATTCGATTTTCAGTCTCTGCTCTTGAGCCATGCACGAAAATTGCTTTGACACAAATAAAAACGAGGGGGAACGTTGTGAGTTGCTGCGGACACCGCAACTCAACAGTTATACCCGATACTAAGTCAGTATGGCTCTCCTCCGGCAGACGCTGCTAATATTAAACGACACGACAAAGAGTGCGTGCCAGAGAGACAGAAAATCAGTCTGAGCGTGACGTCGGGCGCTGCGTAGCCAGTGCAAATTGATTTGTTCCTTTTGGCTATAAAAATTAGATAATTTTTAGATAATCAGATGATCTGGTCCAGATTCAGCAATCTGATAAATATGGTCGTTATCTATGATTCTGCGTTTTTAGTTTTCTCGAATGTGCAATATTGTGGATGCAACAGATTTTCGTCCTTTGTGGGGGCGGAAGTTGGTGGGACGAAATTCTGAGATATACGTTTTATAGTGAGATCTAACAGAAGTGCGGATACCAAATTTGGTTACTCTAGCCTTAATAGTCTCTGAGATTTGTGGATGCCCCAGATTTTCGTCCTTTGCGGGGGCGGAAGGGGGTGTGGCGAAATTTGGACACGAAACGGTCAAGGTCCGATATCACAGGAGTGTGGATACCAAATTTGGTTGCTCTGGCTTTTATCCTTGAAATCATATTTTGCAATTGGCAAAACCGACCATGAAACCTGTGTGTTAGAGAGAGACAGAGCGAGAAAGAATGAAATTGTTTTCTTGATTCTGGTTATAATAATTATACGATCTGGTTCAGATTTTGCACTCTAGAAGATATAGTCATCTTCTACGATTCTGCGTTTTTAGTTTTCTCGTATCGTCGAAATTGTGGATGCCACAGATTTTCGCCCTTTGTGGGGGCGGAAGTGGGCGGGGCAAAGTTTTGAAATATTCTTGTAGCAGTGACATATCACAGAAGTCTGGGTCCAAAACATCGTTGCTCTCGCTCTTATAGTCTTTGAGCACTAGGCGCTGAAGGGGACGGACAGACGGACAGACAGACATGACTCAATCGACTCGGCTATTGATGCTGATCAAGAATATATATACTTTATGGGGTCTAATATACCCCAATACTCATTTTGAGTATCGGGTATAAAAAAACCAAAAACCAGCTAGAAACGAGGGGGAACGTTGTGAGTTGCTGCGGACACCGCAACTCTACAGTTATACCCGATACTAAGTCAGTATGGCTCTCCTCCGGCAGACGCTGCTAATATTAAACGACACGACAAAGAGTGCGTGCGAGAGAGACAGAAAATCAGTCTGAGCGTGACGTTGGGCGCTGCGTAGCCACTGCAAATTGATTTGTTCCTTTTGGCTATAAAAATTATCTGATCTGGTCCAGATTCAGCAATCTAATAGATATGGTCGTTATCTATGATTCTGCGTTTTTAGGTTTCTCGAATCTGCAATATTGTGGATGCAACAGATTTTCGTCCTTTGTGGGGGCGGAAGGGGGTGCGGCGAAATTCTGAGATATACGTTTTATAGTGAGATCTAACAGAAGTACGGATACCAAATTTGGTTACTCTAGCCCTAATAGTCTCTGAGATTTGTGGATGCCCCAGATTTTCGTCCTTTACGTGGGCGGAAGGGGGTGTGGCGAAATTTGGACACGAAACGGTCAAGGTTCGATATCACAGGAGTGTGGATACCAAATTTGGTTGCTCTGGCTCTTATAGGTTCTGAACCAAATTAGGCAAACAATTTAAACATGTGCTTTGCGGCCGTCCCGCCGGGAAACCCGGGCCAAGTGCTGCTCCGATTTTAATTTGGGTTTTTGGACGTCTTTGGTTTTGTTTTTTTTGCGCATGTTTTGATTTTTATACCCGATACTCAAAATGAGTATTGGGGTATATTAGATTTGTGGTAAAAGTGGATGTGTGTAACGTCCAGAAGGAATCGTTTCCGACCCCATAAAGTATATATATTCTTGATCAGCATCAATAGCCGAGTCGATTGAGCCATGTCTGTCTGTCCGTCCGTCCGTCTGTCCGTCTGTCCGTCCGTCCGTCTGTCCGTCTGTCCGTCCCCTTCAGCGCCTAGTGCTCAAAGACTATAAGAGCTAGAGCAACGATGTTTTGTATCCAGACTTCTGTGATATGTCACTACTACAAAAATATTTCAAAACTTCGCCCCGCCCACTTCCGCCCCCACAAAGGACGAAAATCTGTGGCATCCACATTTTTAAAGATACGATAGAACCAAAAACGCAGAATAGTAGAGGATGACTATATGTTTTAGAATGTAAGATCTCAACCAGATCGTATATTCTTTCTTTCTCATTCTTTCTCGCTCTGTCTCTCTCTAACACACAGGTTGCAAGGTCGGTTTTGCCGATTGCAAAATATGAGTTCAAGGATCTCAGAACCTATAAGAGCCAGAGCAATCAAATTTGGTATCCACACTCCTGTGATATCGGACCTTGACCGTTTCGTGTCCAAATTTCGCCACAACCCCTTCCGCCCCCGCAAAGGTCGAAAATCTGGGGCATCCACAAATCACAGAGAATATTAAGGCTAGAGTAACCAAATTTGGTATCCGCACTTCTGTTAGATCTCACTATAAAACGTTTATCTCAGAATTTCGCCCCACCCCCTTTCGCCCCCACAAAGGACGAAAATCTGTTGCATCCACAATATGGCACATTCGAGAAAACTAAAAACGCAGAATCATAGATAACGACCATATATATCAGATTGCTGAATCTGGACCAGATCAGATCATTTTTATAGCCAAAAGGAACAAATCAATTTGCACTGGCTACGCAGCGCCCGACGTCACGCTCAGACTGATTTTCTGTCTCTCTGGCACGCACTCTTTGTCGTGTCGTTTAATATTAGCAGCGTCTGCCGGAGGAGAGCCATACTGACTTAGTATCGGGTATAACTGTAGAGTTGCGGTGTCCGCAGCAACTCACAACGTTCCCCCTCGTTTTTCTTGGTTTTTTAGTGGCTAAAATGTAATGCAATTAACATTTTTTACATATATTGTGCTGTTTGTATGTACTTTTAAACGCAACAATTTCTCATTGGCCTGGGAAGGTTTTTTGGCCAATGAAATGCTCATAAACTTGGAAATTGAAAGCGTTTCTTTGTGGTATGCGGAGTAGGAGCCAGTGCTGGGAATATACTTCATTATGCATTAAATATATTTGATTTTGCGAGGGTATCCTATTGTGGTAAAGGGGTTGTGAATATATGACTATACTACGGCTATTTCAATCGAATGTAGCTGTAGATTTTGGGTGAACTAGAATAGTTATTGACGTGTGAAGTTTGGCATATATAACATGTAAAGAACAGGTTTAGACGAGCAGAACGAACAAATATTTATAGTAAGTCCGTCGATCCCCAAAGCAAGGGGATTTGTGAGGCGAAGTTGTGAAAATCACTTATCGATTGCATTGGCTTTCGCCTGATATTGCGTCTTTGGCTTTTGCCATGGGAAAGTTCTCTCTGTCTCCCTCCCTTTCTGTGTGACTATTGGCCAAAGCCTAATGGCCAAGTCGATAACCGCAACGCAACGCAATCGGGCGTGTCGGCTGCGGCGGACGCAGTGACTGTCGCTGTCAATGAACTTCGTGGCTAAATTACGTGCCTGCAATTATTCTTTGGAAAAAGAAGGAGGCCCTCGCCGAATAAAAGACTCGAAAATCTTTAGTTTGCATATGTGCATATATGCATTCAAATGCTGTGTTGCGCAATGAGAACTCCCTCGGTCGTACGGTCGTACGGTCGTTTTGGTCGTTTGGTCGCCTGCTGCTTCAACAATATTTAAATTTTTTGGAAAGATTTTTATGGGTCTACGTGTAGATCACATTTGCGACATTTGCTCCCCTCCATAAAGTGCCGTTAAGAGTCCCGAACAGCGTGGAGCAGAGTGGAGTGGAGCTGAGTGGAAATTCAATTAGCGACACCCACAGCAATGGCACTGGGCCTCGGACTCGTACGCGAACTCGGACGACTCTGAGGCTGACAGGTCATTATGGGAAACAGAAAACTTAAAAAGCAATTTAGTTTTATGATAGAACTCAAATTGACACCAAAAATAGTGATTGCCGTTCGCTCCATTTCGAATGGGAATCTCAATTGAAAAGGCTTTTAGAAATTGTCATTGAAATGTGCGGCAGCGTCGTCGCACTTTGGAGGGAAATAAAAAAGTGAAATAAACTCAGACCGAAATGAAATCAAATGAAATGAAAACAGGAGAAAGACGAAAGAAATGTGTGCATTATGCATATTAAATGCTTTCACTTTCGTTTCAGAAACAAAACCATAGACGAAAAAGTGGATTAAAATGTATGATTTTTATTGGGCACTTTTTTTGGCACTGACTTGCGTGAATGCCCCCTCCAACCGATCTCTGGGCCACAATTGAAATGCAAAACGAGCAGTGCATCTATTTCTATATTTATTTCTATGGCCATTCGGATTCGTCCATGGTCAGCTGTAGTCTGTTGGCTGTTGGCTGTCCGTCCCCCGTTCGCGTTTGATTGTCAACCAGTACGAGTCGTTGTCTGCCTTGTGCTCAATCATTATTGCCCGTTGCATGTTTTATAACACATCGAGAGATGATGATGATCATGATCACATGCACTTGGCATTGCATTACTCGTGTACGACTATTCGCAAGGGGTTTAATAACTCTCCGGTGATTCGATGAGACCCGCGTTCGTGTCTAGAGTCTAGACATTGTCTGTGTCCCGGTGATTGATTCCCACAAATGCAAATGAGCTGCGGCGAGAACAGCAGGACAGTCAAATGAAATGCAATCAATGATTGTTCCCTGCTTTCAGCCAGATCCATAAGCCACGGCACCGGCCATTATTATGCGTCCGGCTTGTACTTGTGCTTGGGCTTTTGCTTTTGCTTTCATACGTGGCCTCAAGGCCGACACTGTCCAGGCCAGGGTCTGGCTCTGGTCCGTCCTCTTCTTGGGTCTCCTCTGGGGTCCTCCTCTGATCTCTGGACAAAGCGTTAACTAAGCAGCCGCATATTGCTTTGTTGTTTTCGATCGCATGACGAATTCCCCAACAAAGAAAAGAAAGACCACAAATATGCATCGATCCGAGCCCTACCCCCTGCCCTGCCCTGCACTCTGTGGCCTTTTGCGGCTTGCCTCTTTTTGCACGTTCTTCAGGGAAAACAACCCAAAGAAATCCAAGAAAACCAGAGGAGAGGAGAAGATGATAATGGTAGAGGATGAGGACGAGGAAGCTGGTGCTTCTTGGGAGTACCTTCTGGTAAACAATTTTCAATCAACTCCCTTAGCTCACGGACAAACCAATTTGCAATTTAACCAAATGAAATACAAACCCAAGCGAACAAATTTCAATTTCGAATGCACAAAAGAGCTAAAAGAGCTGAAAGAGCCGATTGCGGATGGTGGATCATAAATAAACATAAGGAAAACCAAACAAACGCCCAGAGACAACCTGCATTCCTCTGCCGTATACTATATATAAAGGTAATCATGCTATTATACACAATATATGCTTTTGTAGTTGGAACATTTTGGGTCAGCCACTGTTGCATAAATCAGAGCAACAGAGCAACAGCCACATTTATAACGAGGGGGAACGTTGTGAGTTGCTGCGGACACCGCAACTCTAGTTAACCGCAGTTATACCCGATACTAAGTTAGTATGGCTCTCCTCCGGCAGACGCCGCTAATATTAAACGACACGACAAAGAGTGCGTGCGAGAGAGACAGAAAATCAGTCTGAGCGTGACGTCGGGCGCTGCGTAGCCACTGCAAATTGATTTGTTCCTTTTGACTACAAAAATGATTCGATCTAATCGAGATTCAGCAATCTGATAGATATGGTCATTGTCTATGATTCTGCGTTTTTAGTTTTCTCGAATGTGCAATATTGTGGATGGAACAGATTTTCGTTCTTTGTGGGGGCGGAAGGGGGTGGGGCGAAATTCTGAGATATACGTTTATAGTGAGATCTAACAGAAGTGCGGATACCAAATTTGGTTACTCTAGCCTTAATAGTCTCTGAGATTTGTGGATGCCCCAGATTTTCGTCCTTTGCGTGGGCGGAAGGGGGTGTGGCGAAATTTGGACACAAAACGGTCAAAGTCCGATATCACAGGAGTGTGGATACCAAATTTGATTGCTCTGGCTCTTATAGGTTCTGAGATCCTTGAACTCATATTTTGCAATTGGCAAAACCGACCATGAAACCTGTGTGTTAGAGAGAGACAGAGCGAGAAAGAACGAAATTGTTTTCTTGATTCTGGCTATATTAATTATACGATCTGGTTGAGATTTTACATTCTAGAATATATAGTCATCCTCTACGATTCTGCGTTTTTGGTTTTATCGTATCTTTAAAAATGTGGATGCCACAGACTTTCGTCTTTTGTGGGGGCGGAAGTGAGCGGGGCGAAGTTTTGAAATATTTTTGTAGCAGTGACATATCACAGAAGTCTGGATCCAAAACATCGTTGCTCTAGCTCTTATAGACTTTGAGCACTAGGCGCTGAAGGGGACGGACGGACGGACGGACGGACGGACGGACAGACGGACAGACAGACAGGGCTCAATCGACTCGGCTATTGATGCTGATCAAGAATATATATACTTTATTGGGTCGGAAACGATTCCTTCTGGACGTTACACACATCCACTTTTACCACAAATCTAATATACAACAATACTCATTTTGAGTATCGGGTATAAAAACCAATATGTCAGGCGGGCCTCTAATTTGTTGGCTAATCAGCTGCAGAGTCTCCCAAGAATCGGACGGACGGACGGATGGACGGACGGACGGACGGACGGACGGACGGACGGACGGACAGACGGACAGACAGACAGGGCTCAATCGACTCGGCTATTGATGCTGATCAAGAATATATATACTTTATGGGGTCGGAAACGATTCCTTCAGGACGTTACACACATCCACTTTTACCACAAATCTAATATACCCCAATACTCATTTTGAGTATCGGGTATAAAAACCAATATGTCAGGCGGGCCTCTAATTTGTTCGCCAATCAGCTGCAGAGTCTCCCAAGAATCTGTGTAAATGGAACGGCGCCTCTGTGGGTGCTGTTGGTGGATCGTCATTATCGGTGTATCTTTTATCAATAAACCGTTAATTATCAAAGCCCCTAACTGCAGTTGGCTCTGTGGCAGCGAGGCAAATAATACGCGGATGTATTTCTGTATTTTATTTTATTCCGTTGTACTCTGCTGTGCTGTGCTGTGCTGTGCCCCCAACACACAAAAACTAGGAGTGCCACTCATCAGCCAGAGCAAGACGGACCAGGCCAGCGAGCGAGCGAGCGGCCGCATGGGGCAACGCTCGAGATCGCCACGTCCAAGGTTTTGTAAACACCCCAGCCATTGGGAGAGTGTGGGCGTGGGTTGGGTCTGGGTTTGGGGTCGGGCTCTGGGCTCTGGGATTGGAATTGAAATTGAATTGGGTCTGTGAATTGGGTGTTCCGCTCCACGAAATCCTCAAATCCACAAATTGTGGTTTATATAAGAATATTTCAAGAACAACAAAGGACTATTATGGCAACACTCAAAGATCTCTCCGGTCTCCGGAGACAAAGGGCCCAAGAACCCAACCCAAATCCAAGATGAGTTTTACTTGAGCATTGTTTTTGCTTGTGCAGCATGAGCCGAGACAAAATCTCATAGGAGTGACCTTGTAATGGAACATTTTCTGTGGCACGTAAGAGGAGGAGAGGCTCCCCCGAATAGTTCCTCGGTTTTCCATTGTTTTTCTGCACTAGTTCGTTCTGAAGACTACTGGGGCCTTGTGATGTCACTAGAAACAGAGGGGGTTTGCTTTTCCAGCGCGTGACACCAAAAAACAATAGAAGCAGCGCCCCGCCTCCCCCGCTTCTTATTGAAATCGCCATCAGAAATCGATCAATCGATTGGGGCCTGTTGCGGGGCTCGGAACTACAGCTCAATTCTGAATTTGCCAGCAGCGGGAGAATATCTGAACTTCTTTGCTGTGAACTTCTCGCAGGGAATTTGCATAAATAATTGCTGATTGATGCAAATTCAGTATGCTCTACTGAAGTCGTATCCAATACGGATCGGGTCGGTGTTGGTTTCTTTTGGGGCCAGCCTTGATTGCTGACTGATTTGTACCTTTGCTCAGAATAAATATCATTGTTTACTCTCGCTTATTCGAGATCCATTAATATGTATGCTAAAGGTCCCATTCGCTCTGGTCTGGCCAATTAAATTGGTCCGAAACATAAGCTTAAGCGTGTCCCCGTCAAACCATCGCAGATCATTCATCAATCTCTCACTTTCGTTCCGAAAAGTGTGTACTTGAATACGCGTATGTATCTATATCTCCATCTGTGTCTGTACGTGTACATATGTATGTGTACATATCTACAGTACCAGTGCCAACGTTGGCACGACCATCGCATGGATCGGTCTCTGTCTCACAGTATCCTCTGTCTGATGCAGTTCTGCATGCTACTTTTACGACATCATTCGGCTATTTCCAGATCTCAGAAGTTTGTTGGGAAATTGCACTTCATAAAGACTTTGCAATTAAGAGCTAATAAAGGAAGGTACTCGTAACGCACATCTCTGAAATTTATGATCCAACCAAGACACTTCCCTAATAAATAACTTTTTAATTTTATCATTAAAAACAACAGCAAAAAACTGGTAAAGAATTCTTTGTCACTCTCTCCCCGCCCTCCCCTCTGTTTCTTGCACTGTCTTTTTCTCACTTTTTGTTGAGAAATTTCGTGCGATTAAGAAATTAAGAGCCGCTTCGCATGCTTTTCTTTTCTCTCTCGCTCGAAGAGGACCTCGCCGGATCTTGGCTAACAAGTAGAAACCCGTAGATACATATGTGTGTGCCTGGCCTCTTCACACTCATGTGTGTCCACTGTGTTTTGCTCTCTTTCGACTGAAATTAGTTGGCTAAAAACAAGGAGAAATCCGTATTCAGGGCAGTTCCTTCAATAGCCGCAACACTTTGGCATTCGGGGGCGGACACCGGACCGCCGGATCGGAGAGCGGCTTTTGTGTAATATCTAAAAACCCAACAAACAAAACAAAAAACCAAAAAAAAACGAGGGGGAACGTTGTGAGTTGCTGCGGACACCGCAACTCTACGGTTATACCCGATACTAAGTCAGTATGGCTCTCCTCCGGCAGACGCCGCTAATATTAAACGACACGACAAAGAGTGCGTGCGAGAGAGACAGAAAATCAGTCTGAGCGTGACGTCGGGCGCTACGTAGCCACTGCAAATTGATTTGTTCCTATTGGCTATAAAAATGATCTGATCTGATCCAGATTCAGCAATCTGATAGATATGGTCATTATCTATGATTCTGCGTTTTTAGTTATCTCGAATCTGCAATATTGTGGATGCAACAGATTTTCGTTCTTTGTGTGGGCGGAAGGGGGTGGGGCGAAATTTTGAGATACACGTTTTATAGAAAGATCTAACAGGAGTGCGGATACCAAATTTGGTTACTCTAGCCTTAATAGTCTCTAAGATTTTTGAATATCCGCAGATTTTCGTCCTTTGCGGGGGCGGAAAGGGGTGTGCCGAAATTTTGAAACAAACTCGTCTCGGTCCGATATGATACCAAATTTGGTTGCTCTAGCTTTTGTAGTCTCTGAGATCTAGGCGCTAATGTTTTACTCTAAGCAAAGCCGCCTATGCTACGTGTGTGTTAGAGAGAGACAGGGCGAGAAAAAATGAAATTGTTTTCTTGATGCTGGCTATAAAAATAATGCGATCCAATTCAGATTCCGCAGTCTTAAAGATATGGTCATTCTCTACAATTCTACGTTTTTGGTTTTCTCATATCTTTAAAATTGTGGATGCCACAGATTTTCGTTCTTTGTGGGGGCGGAAGTGGGCGGGGCGAAGTTTTGAAATATTTTTGTAGCAGTGACATATCACAGAAGTCTGGATCCAAGACATCGTTGCTCTAGCTCTTATAGTCTTTGAGCACTAGGCGCTGAAGGGGACGGACAGACGGACAGACGGACGGACGGACACACAGACAGGGCTCAATCGACTCGGCTATTGATGCTGATCAAGAATATATATACTTTATGGGGTCGGAAACGATTTCTTCTGGACGTTACACACATCCACTTTTACCACAAATCTAATGTAGTGTATTGACACTCAGACTTAAGCACGCGTTGTCTTCAAGATTCTCTTTTATTCTATCTCACTTGGATGGTGTGACCGTATATAGATATTAATATAATACCTAACACGCCTCTCCTTAGATGTTTAATATACATGTCATTTACAAATCTATTTTCTTATAACAATTTGATTTGTGTACTTAATCTAATTAGCGTATATAAAATTTATGTGATTTCGTATTTTTCTTTCTTCTTAATCTGTTTAGTATTTGTTTCAGTGTTTAATTTGTACATAATTTGATTTCATAATTCCTTTCTTTATATTATTTTATTGTTAAATACGCTTTACTACCTTCCCTGCCACACGTGGTCTCAACTCTCTCCTGGTGGGTGTTGGTTGAGAAACTATTTGTTCATTGTTGGTTTTGGAATTGTCATCTACTGAACAATTGCTTTCGACATCAGGTGTTTTCGCATTAGGCGATGTATGATTGTTAGTGCTTTGGTTTCTAATTTGATCCAGGTGACGTTTTATTTCTCTGTTATTGTTCGCCAAAATACAACAATACGAACGCGGGCCCAGTTGTTGTTTTACAGTTGCCTGAGTCCAGCTTGCTTTGTTAGGATTTTTGTAGTCCCTAACCATAACTTTTTGACCCTTTAAAAATTCTGTGCTTCGTCTACCTTTGTGATTTACAACACACTCAGTCTGTTTTCTATTTATTATGCTTTCGACCGTAGGTGGTTTTAACAACGAAAATCTTGTTTTTAGTGTACGACCAAAAAATAATTTAGCAGGAGATTCGCCCGTAGTACAATGAATCGTATTTCGGTAATCGATCAAAAATCTATTTAAAATTGTATTAAAATCTTGTCTTTCATTAGCCTTTATGTTTGCATATAGTGATTTCTTAACAGTCTTTACAAAATTTTCTGCTTGACCATTAGTCGCTGGATGTCCTGGAGCAGTAAAAATGTGATTAACACCATTGTTTTTCATAAACGTTTTAAAATCATCAGAAGTAAACTGTCGTCCATTGTCACTAACTAACACGTCTGGTAAACCATATCGACAAAATACTTCTCTAAGCTTGTTGATAGTAAACAATGAAGTTATTTCCTTCGTTTTGAATACTTCTGCCCATTTTGTATAAGAATCTATAATAACCAATAAATGAAAACCTCTAATTGGTCCTGCAAAGTCTATGTGTACTCGACTCCAAGCCTTTCCTGTGGATTTCCACGGTATTAACAGACTCTTTTCTGGACTTGATTGTAGTTCCTGACAAGGAATACAATCTCGAATTAATTTCTCAATTTCAGAATCCATGCAAGGCCACCACACATAAGAACGTGCTAACATTTTGGTTTTTACTATTCCCAAATGCGATGCATGAAATTCTGCTAAAATAGCTTGTCTCAGTTTGGTTGGAATTACTACTCTGTGTCCCCATAAGATACAATCATATTCCACTGAAAGTTCATTTGTTTTAGAGATGTAGGCAGAAAACTCGCTGCCTTTTA
This sequence comes from Drosophila miranda, assembly GCF_003369915.1. Taxonomy (NCBI): domain Eukaryota; kingdom Metazoa; phylum Arthropoda; class Insecta; order Diptera; family Drosophilidae; genus Drosophila; species Drosophila miranda. Next base: position 22,248,741 of record NW_022881603.1, on the reverse strand, counting down.
ATCTTGTCTTCGAACCAGTGTTAATTGCCTCACAAACTTTTGATAATATTGGGTCACGTCGTGTTTCACGAGCTATTTCTTTGAAGCTAATTTTGAACACCTTTTCGGACTGTATAAAATGTATGTAATTATAGTCTTCGTTTGGTACAGCCGTTTCCCATTGAGGCATTCTTGAGAGTCCATCTGCTATATTTAAGGTCCCCTTTATGTGTTCAACTGTATATTGAAAACCTGACAAAGTCAGTGCCCATCTTTGCATTCGTGCAGAGGCCATCAATGGAAGTCCTTTCAGGTCTCCAAATATGCTTAGTAATGGTTTGTGATCTGTTCGAAGGATGAACTTGTTTCCTAAAAGATACTGTCTTAATTTACTCACACAGAACACTATAGCCAGGGCCTCTTTCTCGATTGTACTGTAATTATGCTCGCTTTTGGATAATGCTCTTGATACAAATGCTATTGGTTTGATATCTTCATTGCATTTATGTGATAAAACACCTGAAACTGCATGACTGCTAGCATCAGTCGTTAATACTAACGGTTGATCTGGGTTGTAGCGAACTAAAAATTGTTCGGAAGTTACTTCTTTCTTTACCTCTTCATATGCACTCTGACATTCGCGTGTCCAATTAAATTTTGTATTTTTCTTTAATAATGCATATAAAGGACTCATTATCTGAGCGAAATTATTGATAAACTTTGAATAATAATTTACCATGCCTATGAAAGCTCTAAGCTGTGATACGTTTTCCGGAGCCGGTGCAAACAATACACTCGCAACTCTATCATTGTTTTTGCTCAGTCCTATCCTGTCAATTGAAAATCCTAGGTAACAAATTTTGGATTTAAAGAACTCACATTTCTTGTCATTTAATTTAAGTCCAACTGATTTCAGTTTTCTAAGTACAGCTTTTAGGTTTGAAATATGTTCTTGAAGATCTCGTCCTGTAACTGTTATGTCATCTTGATAAACCACAACTCCTCGCATACCCTGAAACAACCCTTCCATTGTTTTTTGAAAAATAGCTGCTGCAGTTTTTATACCAAATGGTAAGCGTTTAACTTTCAATAGTCCAATATGTGTGCTCCAAGTACACAAATTTTGAGATTGCTCATCTAAATTTAGCTGATTGTAAGCATTTGACAGGTCAAGTTTTGAATACAGTGTACCCCCTTCAAGCGCTGCAAAAATGTAGTCTATTCGAGGTAGTGGATACTTTACGTCGACTAAAGACCGTTTAATGTAACCTTATAGTCACCACAAATTCGTATGTCACCGTTTGGTTTTAAAATCGGTACCAAAGGTGTTGCCCATTCAGAACTAACAACTTGCTCTAAAATTCCATCATCTATGAATTTTCGTAACTGCACTTCAATCTTTTCTTTCCATGCTAATGGTACTGACCTAGGCTTGAAAAATATTGGTTTTGCATCTTCTTTTAATAGTAACGATATCGTATTCGTAGTATATGAACCTAAACGAGGCTCAAAAACTTCAGCAAACTCCGATTTAATCTGTTCTGTAATTACAGAATTTGGTTCATTTACGTACACATTGTTCACCTGCATTAACTCAAAATTAAAAGCTCTCAAAAATGTTCTACCTAGCAAAGGTGGACTCACTGCATTGGTTACAACAACAACAATTTGTTTTTTTAGACCTCGATATTCGATCGTTGCATCGTACTCACCAATAACTTTGATTGAATCTCCATTGTAATCTACATATGGAACTAGACATTTTCTAAGTGGTCTGCTGGTATTTAAGCTTTCGTAAAATGTTTTTGGAACCAATGTGCACGGTGCACCAGTGTCGCAAGCAATTTTCGTTATGTTTCCATCAATTTTTACAGGTAAATAATATACTCCATTAGTTGAGGTTGTATCAACGCTATAGATAGAAAAGTTATAATTATCATTATCAAAATTATTATCAGAATAGGTGTCATGTTTTATTTGAGATACATAATTTACGGATTTTTTTGATTTATTTTTACAAATGCTCGCCAAGTGACCTATTTTTCCACAGCTGTGACATTTGCATGCCTTATACTTGCAATTGTTTGAGTTATGATTTCGCCAGCCACAGTGTGTGCATGGCTGCTGCTTCTTTTCTCTGCCAGCGTCGCAGTCGTTTTCGCCGTCGCCGTCACCGTCGCTTCTGCCGCCTCTGTAACTCACGTTTCGGTTGCCCTTGAAATGACTTCTGCCGTTGCTCTTTGCTTGATCTCTGTTCTCGCCTCTTTGCCTCTGCCATTGACTAGTCCCGTTCTTTTGATGCATGTAGTTGACGTTGTGTTCTGTCTTCCTTGTGCTGATCTTCGTCTCCATGATCATCGCCTTCTTGAGTGCATCAGCCAGAGTTAGATTTTCGTCTTCTTCACATATTCTTTCATATATAGGGTTGGGAAGGCTCATCACAAATTGGTTTAATACAAACGCTTCCAGATTTGAGCCAAATTTGCATTCCAATGCCAATTGTTTAACTCGAGCATACCACTCCGCTACAGTCTCATCTTCACTTTTTGTGGACATGTGAAATTTTTTTCTTTCTCTGAATATGAGTGTAGGTGGTGTGTAGTGTGTTTTTAAAATTTCACATAATTCTTTGTATGCTTTTGATACGGGTGATACCGGATTGCACAAACTATGTAGTACAGTGTAAGCCGCTGTACCGATCGACTTCAACAAAACTGCCTTTTTTGTGTTTTCCTCTTTCACATTCAATTCGCACAAATGTATGTCGAATTTTTCCTTCCAAATGCAGAACGTTTCTTGGTGTGGCGAAAACTCAGCAATTGTTGCCATTTGATAGAATGTTGGTGCTTCATTTTTCGTCATGTTGCTATTCATATATTATATGCACTTTTAACATGTGTATGTATATTAATACGTTTTATTTTATGCTCGTCGCCAATTATGTAGTGTATTGACACTCAGACTTAAGCACGCGTTGTCTTCAAGATTCTCTTTTATTCTATCTCACTTGGATGGTGTGACCGTATATAGATATTAATATAATACCTAACATCTAATATACCCCAATACTCATTTTGAGTATCGGGTATCAAAAGCAAATGGCTCAAAGACTCCCCCTGTCCCGTGCACCTACCCATGCCCCGTGCCCCCCATCCATTGCCTCCCCTATCCACTCACCCCTCTAAATGGTGATCCGGCCATGGCGGACGTGTTGCGCATACGCCTGAGGGCAATACAATTTTGGGTCCGACGTCTATTGTGTCTTTTGCCATACAACTTACAAATTGCCATACAATTTATATGCCAAGTGGGATGAGAGTGAAAATGTCATTGGCAGATGTGTCGCCGATATTAGCCACCTGCCCCCGCATCCTCTTTGATCTCCCCCCCCCCCCCCCCCCCCCACAATCCACCCCAACATCTACAACCATCTACAACTGCCTCCGGTGTCGTCCCCTATGCAACATTCATAAGACAAAAGGCCCGCACTTGACTGGATAATATGTTTGCGCTGATTGTAACAAAGTTAAGTGTTCCTCCCCTCTGGAATGGTAGAGTATACACAGAATGGTGTCTCTGGGAATGTAATTTCTCTATATACAAAGGTAGGGTATCAGCGGAGAGTCTCTGGGGAGTGCTAGGGGAGTCTCTAGGAAAGGGTGGTACACGCAATATTTACAAGCTTGTTGCTGTCGTAGCCGAGTGCACACCCAGACACAAACATGTGGTGCAGGGCACAGACTGCTGTTGCTGCTGGTGCTACTGTTGCTACTGTTTCTACTGCCGCTGTGTTCTGCCCCCTGGTGGCAGGCATCTTTTTAGCTGTAATTATGATGGGCTGGTGCTGGTGCTGGGGCTGGGACCATCGTTTAGCCATCACAAGTTAATTACCCCGTTTCAGACCGTTTCAATGGGACAGGCCGACCGACCGACCACTTTCGACACTTTCAATGGGCTGGGCAGTGCTGGAGAGGAGCAGGGGCATCTGATCGAGGCATTCTTCTGCTTCTACTGCTGCTGCATTTCCCAAGTTGTCTATTATTGGTGTTTGGCTCGGGGCCCTCGAGCGAAAAGCGCCATTAAATCGATTTTACATTAAAAATATTGCACAAGGCATCATTGTTGTTGTTGCTGCCAGAATTAATGGATCATAATTATTGCTGAGCGGCAGCCAGGCAGCCAGTCAGCAATCAGCCACAGACCGAAACACCACTAGCCACAACAGATATCTCCATCCAACCATCCATCCATCTATCCGCCAAACAGTAGCTGAAGCATTAGAAAAGAAAACAAGAAACCAATAGGAGAGGCTGCCCCGCAATTGAGGACCGATCACGAGGCAGAAGACGATGCGGGATTATCGCGGAGGAAAAGTTTTCTGGGGAAAATCTAAAGCAGAAGCAATAGCAGAGGCAGCAGCAAAAGTGGCAACAATCGGTACGAGTGGATTCTCATGATGGGAAGATGCCTATCGAAACCACTGTACGAGATGGCAGATGGGAGATGGAATATGGCCAGCCACTTAGCCAACATTCAACATTCAGGCACTTTCAATGGAAGATAGTTCTCTAACTTTTCTTTTTATACCCGATACTCAAAATGAGTATTGGGGTATATTAGATTTGTGGTAAAAGTGGATGTGTGTAACGTCCACAAGGAATCGTTTCCGACCCCATAAAGTATATATATTCTTGATCAGCATCAATAGCCGAGTCGATTGAGCCATGTCTGTCTGTCCGTCTGTCCGTCCGTCCGTCTGTCCGTCCCCTTCAGCGCCTAGTGCTCAAAGACTATAAGAGCTAGATCAACGATGTTTTGTATCCAGACTTCTGTGATATGTCACTGCTACAAAAATATTTCAAAACTTCGCCCCGCCCACTTCCGTCCCACAAAGGACGAAAATCTGTGGCATCCACATTTTTAAAGATACGATAAAGCCAAAAACGCAGAATCGTAGAGGATGACTATATGTTCTAGAGTGTAAAATCTCAACCAGATCGTATAATTATTATAGCCAGAATCAAGAAAACAATTTCATTCTTTCTCGCTCTGTCTCTCTCTAACACACAGGTTTCATGGTCGGCTTTGCCAATTGCAAAATATGAGTTCAAGGATCTCAGAACCTATAAGAGCCAGAGCAACCAAATTTGGTATCCACACTCCTGTGATATCGGACCTTGACCGTTTCGTGTCCAAATTTCGCCCCACCCCCTTCCGCCCCCGCAAAGGACGAAAATCTGGGGATATTCAAAAATCTCAAAGACTATTAAGGCTAGAGTAACCAAATTTGGTATCCGCACTCCTGTTAGATCTTACTATAAAACGTGTATCTCAAAATTTCACCCCACCCCCTTCCGCCCCCACAAAGGCCGAAAATCTGTTGCATCTACAATATTGAGGATACGAGAAAACTAAAAACGCAGAATCATAGATAATGATCATATATATCAGATTGCTGAATCTGGATCAGATCAGATCATTTTTATAGCCAAAAGGATCAAATCAATTTGCAGTGGCTACGCAGCGCCCTACGTCACGCTCAGACTGATTTTCTGTCTCTCTCGCACGCACTCTTTGTCGTGTCGTTTAATATTAGCGGCGTCTGCCGGAGGAGAGCCATACTGACTAAGTATTGGGTATAACTGTAGAGTTGCGGTGTCCGCAGCAACTCACAACGTTCCCCCTCGTCTTTTTTACTGCTTTGGATGTTGCCACAGCCACTGCCACTGCTGCTGTTGCCACTGCTGCTGTTGCTGTTGCATTGTTGCTTTGTGTTTTACTTGTAGTTTTCCAAGAGAAATTTATTGCATAGTTTGACGGACGATGATGTGTGGCTGTCTCTGCCTAAATACCAAAGAAAAAGAGTCTTTTGGCCCTGGTCGCATCTTCAGTTGCATGCCACTATCTCTCCTGTCTCTCTCTCTCTCTCCCTCCATCCGACCCTGTGGGCATTGAGCGATTTGTTCTGGCTACAATGTTGACCTCCACTCGACTCCTCCTCCTCCTCCTCCTGTGGTGCAAGCCTCCGCAAAGAAAGCGGACGACCATCTGTTTCTACTGTATTTTGTTGCGGTTGTTGTTTTTGTTGTATGTTGACTTGACGTCATTTTGCGGCAAGTGAAAATGTGTGCGATGCGATGCCGACAATCCGGTTTCCAGGTTTCGGTTTCGGCTGAGCTTGTGAGATGTTTATGTTGAACATTCAGCATCAGCCGTAACAGCGGCACAGCCGAGCATTTGTTTGCCTCTTTGCTGCCACTTTTTGTTGCTGTTGTTGCTGGTTTTGGCCCAATGTTAAGACGAGAGATGTTAAAAACGTGATTTCCATGCGTCGCCAGCGTTGTCGTCGTAGTCGGCATATTTAAATAAAATACTTTTACTATCAATGAAAACTAGTCGTCCACCGGCGGCAGCAACAGCCAAACAGCTCGTTATATTCGCTGATCAAAAATTATAGTGCAACAACGGCGCCAGTCGTTGGCAGTTCCTTGTTGCAGTTGTAGTTGTTGTTGTTGTTGTCGTTGTGGCAAGTGCCAGTGGCATACGCAATGCGCCACGCAGTGTAGAGGCCACTGACCAAGGAGATCTGCACCCCAGATGACACTGCAGCAGCAGCGCAGCACCACCACCAGCACCACCCCACCGCAAACCATTGACTATGCCAGGCAGTCGTCGCGCAAGGCCACTGACCCCCACCAAAAGCGGGTGGATCATGGGTGAATAGTATCAAAGACTATACAATACCAAGATGTCGCATGAGCGACCAAAAAGCTGTTCTATGGCGGGTCCCAACATCTCCGCCGAAAGAGCATTATCGGGTATTATACAATATTAGCGGGCGCAAAAAAAAACACAGAGTTATTTTTGAATTCGGCATAAATCAGAGATTAATGTGAATCATAACATAATCATAATAAAGGTGTTATAGTTGGGGCTATAGTTGTTTTTGGGGGGGTGTGTGCTGGTAATAGGCTTATGTCAGATCTCCGACCGGAGTACTGGTCTTATCTATGTTTCTTGGTCGAGATTACAAGATGGTAACCAAGAGATTAGTGTTGGGTAAACATCGTTCAATTTACTGAATAAGTTCGTTCGTTCATTTTTATGCAGTGAACTAGGTCGTTCTTTTAGTTCGTTCCTTTTTGTTCATCTTATTCGTTCTTTTTCGTTCATCGTTCTTTTTTGTTCATCGTTCTTTTCCGTTCGTTCTTTTTTATTCATCGTTCTTTTTTGTTCATCGTTCTTTTTTTTCATTGTCCCTTTAGTTCGTTCTTTTTTGTTCTTTGGCCTGTTTTGTTTATCGGTCTTTGTTTGAGATGCCAAGCTTTTTTGGCACCTATGTGTTTCAAAAATAAAAAGAGATTTCGGGTTAAACTTTATAATTCGTATTTAATCTTGGTGGCTTAGCGGAAGCCGATTGCTATTGCCAGATAAACCTTATGCAAGATCGATATGCAACCAATGCGCAGAGGGGTTAGCATAGAACTAAACTATAGACGACGGCGTTAGATCAAAGTGATTGCCGAAGTGGCGGCAGCAGATCAAAGTAGTTGCCGAAGTGGCGGCGGCAGAGAGCCCCTTTAGCGGGAGAGCGCAGCAGCTCTGCAGAACGTCAACGTTTTACAACATAGGCGGCTCTCTCTGCTCATACAATAATAATGTTAAAGTTACGGTTATTCTTCAGCGGCTGGCCCGAACAGTCTTTTTGTTCTTAGTTCAATTTTAAAGTCTCATATCTAGTTTTAAGCTTATATGTAAATAATGCACTACAATTCATTGACGTTTTAACTTCTTAAATTTATTTTAATTCGTACTTAGTACTTGATATCGTTAGGACACAACCAACAGTTTCAATTAAGTATCTCGTTTTCCATTTTTTATGTTTCAGAAGTCGGGGCTGAAAAACAATAATCAATTTTACTTATGTTGTCCATTATAATTTTAAAACCTATAAAATGTAAAAACATAAGGCTTTCAACCTTATTGGGCGTCAAAAGCGTTCGTCTTTTGCGGACTATTTCTCCTGCTGCAGAAAATAGGCGCTCACATGGCACCGACGTGGCCACCAAACAAAGACGTTTCAACGCATATTCGTATAGTCGTGGATATACATTTTTTCGCTGCGTCCACCAGATCAAAGGGTCCTGCTTTCTATTGATGTCCTCTTCTGCTAGGTATTTATCTACCTCTCTAATGGCAGCAGCCGTGTTACAGCTTGGCTTTGTTATTTGGTTATACTGCTTGTCATACTCGTCCCAAATGCCACTTTTGGTTGGCGACGTTTTGACGGTTTCGATTTGTGAAGACAGATCATCAGCAACATTATCAACCAATCCTGTTTGAGCGGTCTTACATTGTAGAGCTGCAACTGTTTTTTCATAGCATTCATCGGACCTAAAACCCCGTTTTTTAAATCTTGGGTCTAGTATGGTGCTCTCTGCATACAAAATATTATTTTCCAAATCCCCAAAACGTACGGTCAACTGCTCTTTGAGTTTTTCTACGACTGCCCGTAGAAAATCATCTTTTGGAATAGCTTTGGCTATGGATTGATGCAGCAATGTGGCCATTATAATAACATTTGATAAGGTGACATTTTTCTCTGCTGAAATTTCAGTTGTTATTTCAGAAAATGGCTTCAGCACTGGCAATACACCATCAATAATTTCCCATTCTGCCTGGGTCAGGGCGTAGAAGGGAAATGACCACCATAACTCCATCTTTTAAAATAGACAAGCGCTGAAACATTTTGTATGTTGAGTTCCAACGTGTAGGCACATCTTGTGTCAGCTCAAGGTCGGGAAGATTTAATTGGCTATTAATTTCTTTGAGCTTCTTGAATCCGGATGAGCTGCGATTGAAAAATTCTACAATTGCCTTTGCTTTGACCCTTACACTGTCAATTGGTCCCAGTGCTTTCTGTACAATGATGTTCAAAGTGTGGGCAAAGCATGGAATATGGCGCCAATTTCCCAATTTTATCGCTGATACGATATTGGCAGCATTGTCTGATGCAATTGCAGTAATTTTATCTAAAATTTTCCAATCAGGTGCAACACTCTGAAGAAAAGAGCAAAGATTGAGGCTTGTGTGCCTCTCTCTTCCCTTTCACATTGGCAATTAACTCACAGTGTATATTTGGAAGTAGCACATTAGACAGCGTTTTACGTGTGGGCAACTTATATCCAGGGCAATTTGAAACGTCCTCTATCAGCTTCTTAAAATCCGGCTCCTCCACGATCCGGAGAGAATGATGGCCTTTGGAAATCATTCGCACTAACTGTTTGTCTAATTGCTCACTTTTACGCGCTGTCGGTGGCTTCTGAACAAATGCAGTTATTTCTTGCTGCGATGTTGTGGCGGCAGAATAACTGGCTTCAGTACTTCCTTGTCGTTCAATTTCATCGAGAGAAGCTGGGTGTTTCAACTTCAAATGCCGTGTTAAATTGCTCTGTGAACCTCCGGCTATACTCAAATCCGACTTGCAGTACTTGCACTTTGCCTTTTTGTCATCTATGGCATCGAAGTGATTCCATAAAGCACTAAATTTACGTTTAAGCATCATTTCAAAACAGTTTAAATTTCTTTTCAACTTTCTTGCCAGAGTCCGCCACAACAAAATGTGAAAAGAGCTGCCATACCAACTCAAAAATAGCGAACAAAACGAAATGAGCAAAACAAAAAGAGCTGCCATACCAGCTCAAACATAGCGAACATGAGGAACAAAAACGAACAAAAACGAACGATGAACAAAAAAGAACGACAGATGAACAAAAAAGAACGATGAACAAAAAAGAACGAACGGAAAAGAACGATGAACAAAAAAGAACGATGAACGAAAAAGAACGAATAAGATGAACCTATTCAGTTCGTTCACTTCCATGAATAGTTCATTTTTGTTCGTTCGTTCATGAACAACCCAACACTACAAGAGATATGAGGCGTTATCTCTTCTGTTTGACTTGCACTGTGTTGGAAGTGTTCTGTGGACCTACTTTGTAACCAAATATGTTCATGTTCTGCTCTCTGTTTTCTGCTCTGTTCTGGGATCCATCTTTAGATCTTTTTAGTCTGTGATGTCATCCGCTGATACATTTACGAGTACTTTCTGTCATATGCAAATCTATGCTAATGCAACAGCTTGAAGCTGGAAGGAAGCCTTTGCCTTGGCCAAATTGACAACAGAAACACACACATTTTCTTCATCTTACTTAACCGCGAAGGCGAACGGAAGTGATTAAGAATGGCAGATAGTGGCCCCTGTCTCCCTCTAACCATCTCTCTCGGCTGTCAAAGAAAGTGAAGAAGAAGTCGAAATGAGGGAGGTGGAGATGAATAGACGCTTATGCAAATGCTAACTAGTCCGATGAAAGAGCCACTAGAGATACATCTGCCTCTGCTGTTACACAGATACATCCGCAGTCACAGCAGCAGCAGCACAAGCGGCAGATCTGCCACAGCTGTTTTGTCTAGCTGTGAGCGCTCTGTGATGTAAGCCAGTCCAAAATGTTGCCGCTTCACGAAAAGCTCTTTCTCCACTCCACTCCATTCCGGACGACCGACCGACCGACCGACCGACCGACCGACTGCTCTTAATTTATGCAAATGCGACAACATTTCTTCGACGGCTTTCTTCAGATGCAAAACACTTTGAACCCGAAAACCCCGCGAAAATCTGCACAAAATCTTTACAAAATTCAGTGAGAGTGAAAAAAATAAACGCCTAACCACCTCACAAATTAGTTTAGCACTTTTGAAAGTTGTCAGAGAGGTATAGAGGGACGGAGGAGGAGGGATGTGATCCCAGGGAAGCGGACGTACGGACATACCCGTCATACGCCTTGCACACTAAAATGAGTGCCCGGGCCCGGGCCGACTCCGACTTTGTCTAGAGTGAAACATAAAACTCTTTATAATTGCACTGTAAACATTTCACTTTCGTTTTTATTTCGCCTGTTTTGGGCTTTGTCTTGGAAATCATTTACTTTACACAAAATGTCGTCTCCGCGCGTCGTGCACAGAATAATTTCCGTGCCGGCTATCTCTCTCTCGCTCTGTCTCTGCGCTTTCCCCATCACTCGAAGATATGTGGGTGCCTGAAAGATAAAAGATTGTTTGTGCATATCGTGAAACGAGAGAGGGAGACTCTGAGCGGCTCTGAGGAATCAATTAGCATCTGTCCAGATTATGGGCCCCACATTTGCATTAATGAGGCGTGTGTCTTGTTTCTTTTCGCTAAGGAGACAACTGCCAAATCGTGGCAGCTACTGTCGATAACCCCCACGAATGACCCCCGGGTGCTGCTTGGGGCTGCTTGGGGACGCTGACATTTCCTCTGGTACTACCCAGGCATTGCAACACACAAAAGTTACACGCAACTAATGCTTGCAACTAATGATATGAATTTCGCTTCGATTCTTTGCAGATCGAATTCCAAGGCCAAGTATCTGCCGCGCCAGAGCCTGGAGAAGCTGAACAACACGGACCCGGACCATGGCATCTACAAGCGCACGCTAACCTCCAACGAGGACCTGGTGGTCCACCCGAAGCCCACCTATGTGGTGAGCGGTAAGCTGCCCAACAATCTGCCAGATGTCCTGCCACTGGGCGTGAAGCTGCAGCAGCAGCCGGCGAAGCCACAGCCCGGCTCTCCTAGCGGAGAGGGTAACGTGACTCTGCGCTACGGCTCCAACAATAACCTCGCAACGAAATCAACCACGAATGACACACCTCCCTACACTATGATCTATGGCCAGGCGATGGCGGGTGGCGGGCAGCGATACTCCACGCCGCCACTGGGACACGGATACGGAAAGGCTACGCCCCAGCACTACACGAGATCTCAGTCGTACGACGTGAAGCAGACCTCCGTCCTGCCCGCACAGAAACAGCTCATGTCCCAGTCACATGTGGACCTGAAGCAAGCCGTCTATGACCTCGAGACGACGCTGGAGGAGGGGATCCTGCCACCGCCAACGCCGACACCCACCGAAACACCGACGCCAACGCCGCCGCGCCTCTCGCCGGCCACATCCAACTCGGACTGCAGCCTGAGCTCGCACAACAGTTCGCTGGAGTGCAGCATTATTCCTAACACGAATGCGAACACGGTTCCTAATCCCGAGGCACACATCTTCCGCGCCGAGGTGATCAGCACCACTCTGACAACGAGCGCACCTCCCAAGCCCGTAATGAACCGCCAGGATTCTCTGAGAGAGAACATCGAGAAGATCACCCAGCTGCAGTCGCAGCTAATGTCAGCGCATCTGTACGACTCCGGCTTGCTTGGTGGCTACACCAGCACCAAGTTGGCAAACACCAGTCCCAGTCCCAGCACAGAGTTCCATCAACAGTCGCTGCAGCCGCCGCCGAGTCCGACCAGTCCACCGCCCGTCGAGGAAGACCCAATCGATGCGCAAGGTGCGGCAAACGAAGGGCTGCAGCTGATGCAACGCAGCGAACTCGTGCTGATGGTCAATGTCAAGCCCACCACCATGGACATGGGCTGCCAAACGGATGAGGTGGCGAACTGGGACACCAATCTGGTGGCGGGACGGGAGGAGCAACAGACGCGGACCACACTGCAGCCGCGCCAGCGTCAGGCCGTTGAGCTAGACTACGAGAACCTGAGCAGTGAGCTCTTGCAGCTGCTGGCGCCTAACGACAAGCTCGTCGACATCCTCACACCAAAGAGCTACAGGCCCACCTCCCACTATGTTAGTAATCTGTACAATCCGAATGTGCCACTGCGTCTGACCAAGAGGGACGTGGGCACGTCCACCCTGATGCGAATGAAAGCGGCGGCGGCACCCACAGAGACCACCAAGGTGGTCAGTGTTGAGCTGCAGCTCGGCGATGCGAGTGGCGAGGGAGCGAATGTCATCAAACAGAAGCTGGTGAGTACCCTCTGAAGCTTCTATCAGGTATTTTTTACTAATTTATCCATGAACTCGCCTCTAGGATGAGCTGATCAAACGGTTGAACCAAAAAATTGGTGCCCTCAAGCATGAGCAGCAAACCATTGGCGAGGAGTGCTCGACGAACGACAAACTGGGTCAGGATCTTTTTGCCAAGCTGGCGGAGAGTGTTCGCCCCAGCCAGTCATCCAAGTTCCGGACCTACATCGACGATGTGGGTCACATCACGAGTCTGCTGCTTTCCCTGTCCGAACGTCTGGCCCATACCGAGTGCAGCCTAGAATCACGTCAGCAGGATAAGGTGGGTACCATCATGGCAATCTTCATGTAAACATTTTCTAATGTATGCTTTACACATCTCCAATCCCCAGACCGTGCTGGAATCGAAGCGGACGCGTCTGTACGAGCAACTGGAGGAGGCGCAGCGCCTCAAGTCGGACATCGATCGACGCGGTACCAGCATTGCTGGCCTCCTGGGCAAACATCTCAGCGCAGATCTGTGCGCAGACTACGATTACTTTATCAATATGAAGGTCAAGCTGATTGCCGACGCACGCGACCTGGCAGACAGGATCAAAGGCAGCGAGGAGCAGCTGGGCGCCCTCACCGATGCGCTAGTCCAAAGCGATTGCTAAGTTTCCCCGACTGCCGGCCAATTTTCCCAGCTGTCAACTCTCAGTTGAGAGCCGTCCGAGAGAATTATCCAGCCGTCCGCAATATGTATTAGTTTAAAACGATGTGCTTAATTTCAACACCCACACTATATAGTAATGTATAATTGTATGTTCATTTGTGATTTTCAACTAGCTTGTAGGTTAATTATTCTATGTATCGGCCGCCTAAGCGTAAGCATTTTTTACCTCTTTATCAAAGCAAAGATAAACATTATGCATTAATAAACATATAAAAACTACAACGAAATTTTCTTGGAGGAGGAAAAGAACGTTACCAAATTGTCCTGCCTAAAAATATTGTTTTAGCAGCAAATTGGCACTGCACCTGTATGAGATTACTCGACACACACTATGGGATAAGCCGAGGTTGAATATCGAATTCGACACCACTTTTAAAACCTTCTTTAATGGATTCGGCTATTAATCAAAACAATATCTCTAGCGTTCATTTTCACTTAAACTATTTATTTATTTACAGCTGCAGTCAAAAGATTACTTATTTATTGTTGTGCTGATTTTACTTTGCGTGCAACTGTTATTTTTAATTCCATTTTGAGCTTACCACTATCGCCAAACACTGCGGTTATATCGATAGATAGTGATGGGAGTTACTTAGATAAAAATCATTTTACAGTGTAGAAAAAAGTTTTTTTTGTTCACGTTGTTACGAACCTTTGTTTTTCTTTGGGGCAAGGCCGGCTAGCCAGTCATCCCAGGGCTGGATACTTCCCAAGCCCTCAGGTCGCACAACAACCAACTGATTGGACATCTCGAACAAAATGAAACAACAAAAATAACCGACAAAAAAAAACTGAAAAAAACGGACTCTACTCGACAAACAACATTACAGTCTTCTCTCAACACAGACTTGGACCAGGTCGAGGTGTCGATGTTTTACCCCCGACGCACCCACCCTACCTGAGATCTGAATCACACGTTCCGGATCTCCCTGCCATTGGCAAAAGCCTTACCCTCTCGTTGCTGTGGCTCCTCTTCCCCCCATACGAAACGCTTAACAATTCATTTCTTCGTTATAATCTTCACTTCATTTCCTATTTTCACACGATATCATTTCTAAACTAGGCCTGCCTATTCATCCCCCCCTCATCTTAGTACTACTGGCGGTTAATAAATAATTAGATTAATAGGAATAAATAATATAATAAATATAAATAAATAGGTTACATATATATAATAAATATGGACGGACTTAAATTACATATACTTATAACTAGAGACGTCTAACAAAAATAATTAATGGGAGTAAATAAGTTGATGTGCTTTTTTTTCTTCTCCCTAAGTGGGCGAGGGTCCCGCACTACGTGGCCAGGTCTGATCCTTCGAGACCAGCAGGAACAACAGGCCAGGGTGGCGGAGCTGTGACCTATTCCCTACGGCCAACAAAAAAATAAATTTGGGGTTTCTTTACTCCCCCTTTGGAGCGGACTCACTCTTATGCTTCCTGGTCCTGGTTCCTGGTCTTTCCCTGATCTGGATCCCCTGGAATCACATTTATTTATCTTTTATTCATTTTTTTGCAGGGTGATGGCCACTACTCCATCCTCATCCCACTCACTTTTTCTTTCAGAACAAAAAAAATCGCTAAGTCACTAGGTCCGGCGCGCATGCTCCTCCGTTGCGGGAACTTTTTTTTCTGAACCCCCTCTTGGCTGTTCTGTTTAATGCTCCCGGCTGCCGATCCCCATCGCTCTCTGTTCTATCGCCCTTGAACTAGGTTCAAGGGCATGGCCTGATTCGGGCTGCTGTCGGCTCTCTTTTCTTTTGGGTGTGGGTGAGTTGGCTTCGGGACTCCGTTATGGGATGAGATCGGAAATCCTCTCACAACGGCTCCGGAGAGCGCGCGGAACTCTAACTCTCCAGGACCAGGTGGCCACTCTTCGCTAACCTTTCCCCTTAAATTTTGGCCCTGCCACCCTGTTCAAAAAAATACCTTCCTCTCAGCGCTTCTAGGGTCTCGCCTATCGATATCTTCGCATGCAACACCTAGCGAAAATTCGAGCGACCATGGCCGCGGAGAATTATTTGCAAACATCGAAGAGCTTCACCAAAAATGCTGGCATTCTCGGACATTACAGTGCCTAGGAGGATCTTGCAGCGCCCAACGTAGGCTTACACCCACGTATCTGATAATCCTTAAGTGAGTGTTTTTAACTCTGAAGTCCCCAGTCTGCAATTTTCGCTACAATTTTAGGTCTTTGGCGTGAAAAATCCCCACCGGCCTCCCCGACAGATCCTCCAGCTCGTAGGCGTTATTCCCTACTGGACGTTCGCCTCTGCATTTTAGAAATTTCCGGGCGAACTTGGCGTTGTAGCTTTTGCCAAAGTCGCTGAGGGTGAAGTTGCGCCTGTAGACTTCTTGGCCAGGTCTGGCGAAAAAGACTCGGGCCCGTTTGTTATAACGCTGGCTGCTCCGCTCATACGCTTGGTGTAGGCTGCGTTTAATTTGCTCGCGAATGAGGTGTCGCTTATCCGCGGGATCTAATGCGTGCACTTCGTGTTCCGTCAAAGACTGCAGCTTCCTCGCCAGCTTATAGCAGTTCCCATTCAGGAACATCTGCTGTCCAAATACAGCGAAGAACGGCGTGACGCCTGTGGCTTCGTGCACGGAGTCACGGATTGACACTTCGATCTCCGGTAGGTAGATGTCCCAGTCCCTGTGATCCTTCTCCAGATACGTCCTTATTGCAGCGAGTATCGTCCGATTTACTCTCTCGGCTGCATTGCTTTGCGGCGAGTATACTGCTGTGCGCATGTGTCGGATCCCGAAGCCGCTGACCATGTCCATGAAAGTCTTCGACAGGAACTGCTTTCCGTTGTCGGAGTGGATCACCTCTGGCACCCCGAATTTGTAAAAGACCTCTTGCACCAGGAATTGAATGACGTTCGCCGCGGTCGCCTCTCTCATCGCCTTCAAGAAGGTGAATTTCGAAAAGTGGTCTACGACGACGAAAATCCAAGCCTGTCCCCTTTTCGACCTGGGATACTTTCCAAGGAAGTCTATGTAGAGCTTTTGGAATGGCCTCTCCGTGGTTACTTCCTGACCGATCCCGACTTGGCTCCGGTAATTGGGTGCTTTGGATTCGGACGTATTCCCGCACTTGTGCCGTCATCGCCGGCCAGTAGTAGTGCCTTTTTAATCTATGCAAGGTCTTCTTCATTCCACCGTGTCCAGCTGTGTGGTCTTCGTGGGCCTTTGCGATGAGGGTTTTCGTCAATGCCGCGGGAATCCATAATTTCCACATGGAACCTTCCACTTGGTCGTCGATTTGCGCGAAGGCCATTCGCTTGAATACTAGGTCCCCGTCTATTCGCAGGTCAGGCAATACTTCTTTGTTCCTGCAGATTTCTTCTTTCAGCTCCTGGTATTCCGTTGACTTGAATTCCGTCGTCTGGAATCCGAGGATTTCCGTTGGGTCTAGAACCACCTCCTCGATGCAGCGTGATAGTGTATCCGCCACTATATTTTCGACTCCCTTGCGGTGTTCGATCTCAAAGTCGAACCTCTGCAGCCGCAATGACCATCTCGCTAGACGCCCATTCAGGTCCTTGAGTGACATTAGCCACTTGAGGCTGGCGTGATCAGTAATTACCGTGAACGGCATCAATTCCACATATGGCCTGAATCTCTCTATCGCCAATACCGCAGCTAAACATTCTTTCTCCGTTACAGAATAATTTATTTGGTGTTTGTTCAGCTTGGAAGAAAAGAATGCCACTGGACGCTCTGCTTTGTCGTCATCCAGCTGGAAAAGCACTGCTCCCACTCCAAAATTTGAGGCGTCGCACTGGATGTAAAAATGGCGTTTGAAGTCGGCATGGACTAATACAGGAGCCGTGGTGAGGGCCTTTTTCAGGGATTCTATGGCCGCCCTCGCTTCCGTTGGCAAGGAAAACTTCCCGCGCGCATGCTTCTTCAGAGCATCTGTTAACGGTACAGCGACGGTTGCGAAGTCCTTGATGAAGCGCCTATACCATCCTGCGGTTCCTATGAAGCTCCGTAGCTCCTTCACTGAACTTGGGTTCGGGATCTTTTGTATAGCCACAACCCTATCGGGATCCATTTGCAGCGTGCCACCTCCGATGATAAACCCTAGGTATTTTAGCGACTTAAAGCAGAATTTGGATTTTTTTAAGCCTATCGTCAAATTCGCTCTTTTCAGGCACTGGGCCACCAATCGCAGATACCGCAGATGCGTCTGGAAGTCCGGGGCTATCACCAAAAGATCGTCCAAATAAACGAAAACGTTTGATCGGAGCTGAGTTGGAATTACCTTATCCATCACTCTGCATAACCTCTGGGCAGCGTTACACAGACCGAAGGGCATCATCACGAATTGATACAGCGGACGGCCTGCGACGGTAAATGCGGTGCACTTCCGGCTTTCTGGGTCCAGTTTAATCTGCCAGAATGCGAATTTGAGGTAGACGCTAGAAATGTAGTATGTCTGGTCAATCCTGGATAGTATACCCTCGATACTAGGAAGAGGGTAAGCATCTTTTACGGTGAGTTGGTTCAGTTTCCGCGCGTCCAAACAGAATCTATTTTTGTTTGGCTTTCGCACCACCGTCGTCCGATTGCTCCATGGACTATCGCTAACTTCGATCACTCCTAGCTCCAGCATTTTATCCACCTCGGTCCAGATCACCTCCTGCATCGCTGGGGATTGAGGGTAATGCCGATCTTTAAATGGTTCTGCGCCCTCGATCAACTGGATCCGATGCTGCTCTACCGTCGTTGTTCCCAATCCGGCATCCTCATAGGTCAGAAACTCCTTCTTTACCTTCTCCAGCTCTTCGGTTTCCGTGTCTTCCAGGGCCCAAGCTTCCACTTCCACGTCCTCCGGGCGATGTTCGGCGTACTGGCTGATTTGTGACATTTGGATCTCGCCTACTTGGACCTCGCTGGATCTACTGGACTCTTCTCCGAGGACTGTGGGAGCCAGCGCGAAGGATCTCCAGAAATCTATGCCCAAGTACATGGCTTGCTCTAGGTACGGGCATACGTAAAACAAGATCTCTTTGTTCATTCCGTTATATCTTACGCAGAGTTTGGTTTTGCCGATTATGGACCTGTCTTCTCCAGAGGCTGTCTTGATGATCGAGACATAATTGTCCATTTCCACCTCAAGGTCGGCAAGGAGTTCACGGCTGCCCTTTCCTAAGACACTAACGGATGCCCCAGTATCTAGGAGTCCAGCAATCCGATGTCCTCTTATCTGCACTTCGGCAAACACTCTGGGATCGCGTCCTGCTCCTCGTCTGACTGCCTCGGCCACCTCTTTGCGAGTCTGTCGCCTTTCCTTAAATCTGGAACGGGCCTTTTGGAGTCTACGACTGACACCGCGCATCCCCTCCAGCTGCCTGTCATCAAAGATTTGGTTTCGAATTTGTATGTATCTCCTCATCCTTTCTTCGGCCGGTACAAACTTCAAACTATTTTTATTTAATTTATTCGGGCTATTATTCTTAAATTCTATATTCATTAGTGGACCATCGTTCATTTCTTCGCGGGCTTCTGTCCCGAGCGCTGATCTCCCGCTTTCATCATGCCCGCTCGTGCGTTTCCCGAGCAATTGGGACACGTTGGAGTAAACATTTCTGGTTTCCCGCAGCGGTAACAGAATATTTTGCGTTCCTTCGCCACGCAGTCTCGGAATCCGTGGTCGAACTGGCCGCAATTCCAGCAACACAGCCTGGGTTTGTTCGCCAGGTGAGTTTCTTCCACCATCCTTGCTTCGTCTTCATCCAGAAACTCCGTTTCCGGCTCTAGCTCCTCCACTCGCTTCCCGGCTGATTGGAATTTCGGCACAGGACGGAACGTCGACTTCTGCTCGCGTCCGCGAAAGTGGTACTCCACTTCCAGGCACTCTTCCCTCAGCTGCTCCACGTTCCGGACTCGGATCGCGTAAACGTAGCGGGCGATCTCATCATCGAGCCCCTTCTTCAAGACTCGCACCATTTCGGACTCAACCAAAGGTGTGGTGAGTCTAGCCGCCAGTCTGCGCATCGCTCTAAAATATTCTTCCACAGATTCGCCAGATTGTTGCCTTCGCTCATGCAAGGTGCGTAGCCGCTCGAACTCGCCACCCACTGCTCGGAACCGGGACACCAACTCGTCCTTCAAATCCTCCCATCCTTCCGGAGGCCGTTCTCGGACAAATTGCCAATACCACTCCGCCGCTTGTCCTTTGACGAGATGGTGAAAGTTGTCAAGGACCTCGTCCCACGACCGTCGGTTCTGCCTACGGAGGAACTCGACCCTGAACACGAAGTCCTGCACCGTCATCTTATTTGGATCTCCATCTCCGTCGAAGTGGATTTCCCATTTGTCGACGCGCCCCCATCTCGCTCCTCTCCAATCATCTCTCCTTTCATATGGTGGCAGATCTGTTGGACCTCCGCCGTCTCCTGATGTCTCCCGTCTCTGCCTTCCAGCACCTGGATCCAGGTCCGCATCGGCTATTCCTCGGCGCCAGTTCTGGCTCAACCTCGCCGGCTTCCTTGGAGGCGACTGTGAATTCCATGCGTCATCGTCCTTGGGTCTTTTGGGCATGGTCCCTGTGTTCGGCTTCTGCCTGAGGTGAGCTAGAGGCTGCTGATCGCCATTATTATTATCGTTGTTTTCACCCTGGTCTCTTTCCAATCTCAGATCTTGGATCAATTCCACGTTCTGGCGAAGAGGCGCCATCACCTCTGTTATGGCCCCCATCAGCTCCATAAAGCCGCGACGGATCTCCTCCTGCAACGTCCTACTCAGAGTATCTGCCATGCTGCCTCTCCACGTCTCCTGTGCTTGCGCTATGGCGACATTTACTCCTGAGAGAATCTCGGAGGGCAGTGCGTTCGATTGGCCTGGCAAATTCCAGCTGTCGTCTTCACGCCCCTCAGCGCCCTGTGTGTCCCCGCCTTGCATCTGTCCTTGGAGGTTACCTGGTGGAGGAGTCCTGCGAGTCATTTTCTGCTTAGACCGCAAGTTGTACGCGCTCATCAACCTAGCCCTGTATTTCCCTACCTCGAACTATCCTACTTATCTTTTTATTCAATACAATTAATTATCTACTCTTCTTTCAGAACAATCGCATAAACACTACCTATAACGCCAACTCACTGATCTTCAGCACAAAAACGTTTAATACGGCAAAAACACTAATAAGGGGGAAAGGAACCACAACTACTACTAGGGCCAACTCTGCACATGGTGTTCTACGTCTTTTCCTGTCCAACGTCTAAAATTTGGCGAGCGCTGTTGACTGATCTTATCTTCCTTGAAAGATTAAGAGTCAAGGGCGCTCACTTCCCTACAGTCGCTGTTTCCGCCTACTTCCCTACTGAATGTTCGTTGCGGGATGTTGTAGCTGCTCCGAGTGCAACGCGTGGCCGACATCTGTCCCCACGGGCCACTCAGAACAAAAAATCTCCTTGAGAATCTACTCTCCCGACTCCATCCAGCGGTAAGCAGGGGAAGCGAAAAACAGAAATCTTTCTGACCATTCCTAACTTCGGGTATTTCTTTTTCTTCAGGTTCTCCTTTTGCACACCAGGCACCGGGCCGGTTGCTAACTGGCTTTTGGATTCTCCTCTGCCAGTGCCAAACCAAATCCCCTCTTGAGATTGCCTGCTTCCCGTTGTCAGATAAGTGCCGAAACATCCAACATCAAAAAAAACTATTTACTTTGTGGATTTTTTTCTTGCATCCTCAGGTCCCTCCGCGCCGTGCTTCTGTGAGCCAACTCGTCGAGTCCCTCACAGGCCACCGGAACACCGATGGACCCCAGATTGCAGAATACCACTCGAGATCTATCTTCTCTGCTGGATATTTATAATTTCTTCGACGTCCGTATGATTCGCATCCGTACTCTCCCTCTTTGATGGTCGAGCCAGGACTGCGAGTCCACTTCCCTGTCTCAGATTGGGCGCCATTATTGTTACGAACCTTTGTTTTTCTTTGGGGCAAGGCCGGCTAGCCAGTCATCCCAGGGCTGGATACTTCCCAAGCCCTCAGGTCGCACAACAACCAACTGATTGGACATCTCGAACAAAATGAAACAACAAAAATAACCGACAAAAAAAAACTGAAAAAAACGGACTCTACTCGACAAACAACATTACAGTCTTCCCTCAACACAGACTTGGACCAGGTCGAGGTGTCGATGTTTTACCCCCGACGCACCCACCCTACCTGAGATCTGAATCACACGTTCCGGATCTCCCTGCCATTGGCAAAAGCCTTACCCTCTCGTTGCTGTGGCTCCTCTTCCCCCCATACGAAACGCTTAACAATTCATTTCTTCGTTATAATCTTCACTTCATTTCCTATTTTCACACGATATCATTTCTAAACTAGGCCTGCCTATTCATCCCCCCTCATCTTAGTACTACTGGCGGTTAATAAATAATTAGATTAATAGGAATAAATAATATAATAAATATAAATAAATAGGTTACATATATATAATAAATATGGACGGACTTAAATTACATATACTTATAACTAGAGACGTCTAACAAAAATAATTAATGGGAGTAAATAAGTTGATGTGCTTTTTTTTCTTCTCCCTAAGTGGGCGAGGGTCCCGCACTACGTGGCCAGGTCTGATCCTTCGAGACCAGCAGGAACAACAGGCCAGGGGGGCGGAGCTGTGACCTATTCCCTACGGCCAACAAAAAAATAAATTTGGGGTTTCTTTACTCCCCCTTTGGAGCGGACTCACTCTTATGCTTCCTGGTCCTGGTTCCTGGTCTTTCCCTGATCTGGATCCCCTGGAATCACATTTATTTATCTTTTATTCATTTTTTTGCAGGGTGATGGCCACTACTCCATCCTCATCCCACTCACTTTTTCTTTCAGAACAAAAAAAATCGCTAAGTCACTAGGTCCGGCGCGCATGCTCCTCCGTTGCGGGAACTTTTTTTTCTGAACCCCCTCTTGGCTGTTCTGTTTAATGCTCCCGGCTGCCGATCCCCATCGCTCTCTGTTCTATCGCCCTTGAACTAGGTTCAAGGGCATGGCCTGATTCGGGCTGCTGTCGGCTCTCTTTTCTTTTGGGTGTGGGTGAGTTGGCTTCGGGACTCCGTTATGGGATGAGATCGGAAATCCTCTCACAACGGCTCCGGAGAGCGCGCGGAACTCTAACTCTCCAGGACCAGGTGGCCACTCTTCGCTAACCTTTCCCCTTAAATTTTGGCCCTGCCACCCTGTTCAAAAAAATACCTTCCTCTCAGCGCTTCTAGGGTCTCGCCTATCGATATCTTCGCATGCAACAACGTTTAAATCTAATTGTATATACATTCCCTTAAAGAGTGACTTTAAAGTGAGCCAATCTAGTAGAAAATTGATACATCAATTGGATAAAACGATTTTTTAGCGTTGAGGGTCCTTGCTAGTTAATAATTTAAGACCGTAAAAAATATGTAAAATATTTAATGTATTAAATATTATTATTCTGTATTATTCTGACGGTCAGACCGTAAAATGTATAGACACTTTCCGGTAATGCTTTTGATATGTAGTTAATATGTTCAAATGTGTAGTTACCACGTACAAATGAATTTACTAGAAATGGTTGTTGACCTATTTTGTTGAAACCTGATTTTACAAATATTCCAATAAAGATAAGAACTTAAAATTAGCCAGTCCTGGTGAAAATTGATTCATTAATCAGATAAAATTATG
Source organism: Drosophila miranda (assembly GCF_003369915.1). Classification (NCBI taxonomy): domain Eukaryota; kingdom Metazoa; phylum Arthropoda; class Insecta; order Diptera; family Drosophilidae; genus Drosophila; species Drosophila miranda. The sequence goes on along the minus strand of NW_022881603.1, from coordinate 22,225,477 downwards.
TCTTCAGGTATGAAGATCCAAACTAGCAAGTAATATCAAATAGAATATCAAAATCGAGGAATATGGTCTCCAATCCTTGAAGGATTAATAATCCATAGCAATGGAATTAGCAGGAAAACAAGTCAAGTATTTATAACAAGCCAGTCAAGTAGGAAATTGATTCATTAATGGGATAAAATTATGTGGGCAGGGCTGAGAATTCTACCTAGTTATTAATATTTGACGGAATATCAAAAACGAGCAATATATATGATGGAACTTGGATAGTTCGTCAGTATATTTACGGTATATTTTGGAATATTTTTGAGAGCTGGTCGCACTGGCAGTCAAGTCTGAAAAAAAAACAAGTTTTGTCAACAAAGCATGTCGCTTAGAGGTTGTTCAACACTGGTATGGCGCGTACCTAAAATTGTTTGCGGAAGGAAAAAATTAACATATTTCAAGACGTTCGCTGATAGTTTTAATCAAAAAGACATTTTCCGAAGCTTCTGGGGGTGCCTCACACGCCTACGAAGACGGCGCGAAGAAATTCCCAAAGCTTCATCAATTAAGTCGAAAAACCTGGAATTTACTGCATGGAATAACTCTTAAAACGGCTCTTGGAACTCCGTCTGGACCCTGAGAAGCATGGCAAGCATAGGAAAGACAAGGATGGCCACGGAGAAGGCGACGGGAGTTAAAATTCGCATGGAAACGCTGAAAAAAAGGGAAGGAGAAGCTAAATCCGCCATGCGGGTAGGAGTAAAGATGGCGGCAAAAACGGCTCCGCAGCTGTTGGCTTCTAAACTGCTGTGCAAGAAACCAAACTTGTCGACGAACGTGTCGACAAACATGTCCACCAACACGACAACAAGCATGACATCAAACATTTCTACGACGAAAGAGAGAGAGAAGACTGACGCGGTTTGTGTGGCTTCCGTGAGTACGAAAAACGGAAGTAACCGCAAAATCATCGTTAACAAGTATTATGAGGGGCATAAAGGCCCATACATTGTTTGTATCGACAAAATGAGTGCGAATAATGCCAGAATTGTTATAAACCAGTTTGATCTATCCGATCTACTGCTGAAACAGGGCATTAGCGATATCGAGGAGGTTGCTAGAATGGGCTATGGCAGGTGCAAGATTGTGTGCGGGTCGGCGGAGTGTGCAAACGGGCTAGTGGAAAACAGTGTTTTCGCTGCTCAAGGGTACTCAACCCGAATCTTTAGGCACTTCGTCCAAAAAGCAGGGTTAATTTTTGGGATCCCCGGGCACTACTCGGAGGAACAGCTAGCGGAGCTTGTAACCTCGGATATCCCAATTGAGGTGATAGTTCGGATTACGCGAAGGGATAGAGCATCGGGGGAACGTGTACCTACTGGCAGGGTGAAACTCTGGTTCAGAGGAGAGCAGTTACCAACCAAAATCAATTTTCTATATTCTAAAGTAGAAGTGAAACCTTTTGTTCTGCTTATTCAATGTTTTAGGTGTTTTAGGTTTGGCCATCTGGCGCAACATTGCAAGAGTGGAGCGAAATGTTTCAAATGCGGACAAGATCACAGCAAAGATATTATCTGCTCAGGGCTGGTCTGTGCTAACTGCAAGGGGGAACATGCTGCCACCCACCCGCAGTGTGAGGCCAGGAAAAAAGCGTACGCCATTCAAAAGTGCATGACACTGGAAAACCTAACTAGAGTTGAGGTCAAGGCTAGATATCCGATCCTTTTTGATAGAGCTTCCCCCAACCTAAGGGAACAAGGGGAATTTCCTAGACCCAGTTGGCAATCTAACCGCTCCCCTGAATTCTTAAATAACAGCTTAGAGTCCGCCAAGGAAATTCATTCTGTCACCTCTTTCGCGGAAGTGACCAAATCCAATAGGGTTGCCGCCCGGAACGCAGAGGCGGCCAAGGCAGCAGCCAACATGGCAGAGTGGAAGAACTCAATAAACTCAGACTACGTCCAAATGAGCGAGAAATTTGTGAGATCTTCATCCGTGGCATCTTCTCTGGCCCAGGATAAGCTAAACGCACTAGGAGCCAAGCTCACAGCGTTCCTGATTGATCCAAACAACATCATTAAAGGGGATTCTTTAGCGAATAAATTTATTAAGGAAATTAGAGAATTTGTCAATGCTTCCAACGCAGAACTAGATAGGCGTCAGATTGCCCAAGGGATGGCAGTTGGTTCTCAAAACATCCAACAATGAAGATTCTTCAGCTAAATATTCAAAGTCTGACACACAACAACAACAAACAGCTCCTCTCAATGTTCCTAGACAAGAACGCAATAGATATTGCCATCCTCTCAGAGATTTGGGTGTTGAACAACGCGGACTGCAGCATTTTAGACTATAACTTTTTCTGCAGGCCCAGAGAGGACGGCTACGGCGGGGTTGGCATCTACGTCAGGAAAAACATTCAATTCAGCATTTTAAAAATAGAGAACGACTTGGAAATTTTAGGAATAAAAACATTAAACCTCAAGAGCAATTTCAATATTTTTAGCATATATGCACCGCCATCAACAACAGTTTAACAGTTTAAATCGGGCACAAAAAAGTTTTTCGAATTCGCGGCTTCGCTTGACATACCCTCAATAGTGGGCGGGGACTTCAACGCTAGGTCTTCTATCTGGGGAAGTCCGATCTGTGATCGCAAGGGTCGCAGCATTGAGAATTCCACCCGGGAGGCCGGATTTATCTGCCTAAACGACGGTTCGCCAACCTTCTCCAGGAGCCCATCTCAATTCTCCGTTCTTGACCTTTCTTTTTCGAACTACAGAAATGGAACTATTAACTGGCAAGTCCTCAAAACCCCCCTCAAAATGCCCCCCTCCAAGGCAAGAAGATCCTTCACAACAGAATAGCCCGGATTCTGGGTGCAAGTGATTTCTCAAATCTGGAGGAGCTCAATGAAAAAGTGAAATCCCTGACCTTAAAAAACACGGTCACATTCCCAAGCAAGAACAAGTACGTTGCTAAGAAATGGTGGAACGAGGAAACGGAAAAACTTTTTCGCGTGAGAAACGCTTGCAGGCAAAAATTCTACCTCACCAAAAAATTGGCTGATGCCAGAGCAACCTTAGAAGCTGACAAAAATCTACAAAATCACGTAAAAAATCTTAGAAAGCGCAACTTTTCCAAGTTTATAGAAGAGGTCTCCTCATCGCCCTCTATGTGGAGCAGGGTGAAGAACATCAAAAAATACGGTCAAATCAAAAATGTGGGGAACAAATGGATGAACGAAGATGACAAAAACTTTCTCAATATGGTTAAAGTAACCCCATCCACGTCAAACAGTAGGCCCCCTAAGAAAATTCCTGCCCCTTTGTTAGGACCAGACGACCCGGAACCCCTGGAACTGGAAGAATTCCTGGCCTTCCTAAAAACCAGGAACACCAATTCGGCTAGAGTCCCTGATGGCATCTCGTTCAGGATGCTTCAAAAGCTACCAAGTGGGAAAAAACAAGACATTTTTGAAATTATAAATAAAGTATGGCTGAGTGGCGTCATCCCTGAAGTCTGGCGCAGAATAAAAGTGGTACCCATCCCCAAGAAGAATGCAGACCCTACTTCCTTCCAGAACCATAGGCCGATTTGTTTGATTAACACGCTGTTTAAATCCATAGAGGGGTTGATAAAGTTGAAGTTGGACGAGCACATAGCAAACTGTGACCTGCTGCCGGTCAGGTCCTATGCCTTCAGGAGAAACAGGTCCACGGCTCTTTGCATCAACGACCTTATCAACAAAGTTCTGGCGCTGAAGGCGAGGGGTTGTCAGGTTGTCGCAGCTTGCCTAGATTTACAAAGAGCGTTCGACTGCGTAAGAGTGGACACACTCGAGCACAGGATGAGGCATATGCGGTTCAATACAAGCCTCACGGCTTGGATCTCCAGCTTCCTTAACAGACGAATTCTCATAAAGGGCAAAAGCGAGGTAGAGGTGAACAGAGGTGTTAGCCAGGGTAGCTGTCTCAGCCCAACCCTTTTTAACCTTTACACAGCCGAACTACATGATATTAACAGTCATAACTGCTTACTGTTTCAGTATGCTGATGACTTTTTCATAGTTTGTTTTCATAAAGACGTATCCATTGCGAAAGGTGTGCTGGAAGACAGTATAGATAAGTTCGAAGAAAAATGCAATAGGCTAAACCTGTCATTCAATCCGGTGAAGTCTAAAGTGATTTACTTCAACAATCGTAGAGCTGCGCTAAATATCTCGCATCAAGGAGTTGAGATCAGACAAGTAGAGCAGATCAAATACCTAGGCAGGACTATCTCAGCAAACAACTCAGCCTCTGGTCACATTGATCTGGCCATCTCGGAATCGAACAGAAACTGTGCATTTCTCAGATTACTCAGTGGGTGTCACTATGGTATCAGCCCCAAAAGAGGGCTTATATTTTACAAGGCATTTGTCAGAAGTAGGCTAGAGTACGCGTGCTCATCATTCTGCAACCTGTCCAAATCTGCCTTGGCCAAAATCAAATCCCACTGCAACCATCACCTCAGAAAGTCACTGGGTCTGATAATCTGCACTCCCGTTCCTATCATATATCACATGGCAGGAGAACTTCCCCCGGACTACAGGATGAGATTCCTGGCGGCGAAAGAGTTGGTTAAGGTGTTTGCATTTAATCTCCCAGCAAGTGAAACAGTGTCAGCAAATAGGGATTTAAACACGGGCTACGCTAAGGCATATCGGGAGTTTGGCAGCATAATAGATAGAGTTGAGGTTTTCGAGAACACAGCTTCATTTTGCACTAAAATTAGCTCCGACTTAGAATTTTTCAAGGGTTCTGCACCCAACAAGCACGCTATAGACCAGGCAGGTATCATGCTGCTCCACGGGAAAAAGAAGGATCAGCTGACAAAGGGTGGTTTTAAAATCTATTACACGGATGGGTCAGTCGCAGATGGGCATTCCAGCGCCGCTTTCCTGCACGATAGGACAGGTTTTTTAGATAGCTATTACACGCACAAAACCCTTTCCTCGTTGTCCGCCGAGCTCCTTGCTATCGAGAAGGCATTAGACCATGCTATTTTGTACAATTTTCCTCGTGTCGCGCTCCTGACAGACAGCAGAAACGGGGCCCTCATTCTGGCGAAGAACATTCAGGATAACTCTATCGCCTACAAAATCAGAGAAAAGATCCAACAAAATCCACATCTAAGAACTGTAGAGGTTCACTACATTCCCGGACACGCTAACATCCCTCAGAACACTTCAGTTGACGCAGCATCCAAAGAAGCCCACAGACGAGGAAAATACACAGTGGTTAAATGGAACCTTAAAGACGCTATGTGCGAAATACACAGAATCTTAAAAGCAGAATGGGAGAGAGAATACGCCGAGTTTGCTAGTATCAAGCACCGAGGTTACTGCTCGCTTTTCCCCTCAACATCATCCAAACCGTGGTTCCTAAATAAAACTAAGCTTAAAGCCATTGACGCAAAAAGAATCAACAGACTGCTTAGTGGTAACGCATTCGATAGGCACACTCTCGCCAAAATGCATGTAGTTCCTAGTAACATATGTGATACATGCGATAGTATCGATAACGCCTCGCATTTAATTTTCAATTGTACAAAGTACAACACAACAAGGCAAAACTTCCCATCTCTAAGAAAATATAATGATATTTACAAATTCTTTGAAAAAGAAAAAAACATCAGCGCGTACCAAACACTAATTGACTTCATCGACGAAATTGATGTAAAGCTATAAACAGTACTCCAACATCTTCTATTCTTTGACTTGGCAATTTCCACCTTCAAAAGGCGGGCGGCCAAATAAGCCGAAGAAGAAAAGGAAAGATGCTGGATCCGGGGACAGCGATTCTGATGGCAATGGAGGGCCACTGCGACCATTTGTCAAAACGGCCACCGATCTGCAGAGGATAAAATTAGAAAAACTGATGAAGCATCCTGTGAGTGCAACAATATTGATTCAGTATACGTACTAACCATTGGTTTTTAATTCCCAGGAGAAGCCAGTAATCATACCAGAGGCACGTCGCGAACGGGACTACAATGCGTCGGTACCAACATTTGTGCGAAACGTAATGGGCAGCAGTGCTGGAGCTGGATCCGGGGAGTTCCATGTTTATCGGCATTTACGTAGGAAGGAATATGCCCGCCAAAAAAATATACAGCATCAAAGCGCTCGCGAGGCTGCAGACGACGCATTCCAACAAAAAATAGATGACAACCGACGATTGGCAGAGGAGCGTACAGCCAAAAAAAGATCAAAGAGGCTCAAGAAGAAACAGCGCGCAAAAAAGCCACGAGAAGAAAAGACGAACGTAGTAAAACCGGAATCGGAGTCAAGTGGAAGTGCGTCGGAAGATGAAAATGTTGAGCAGAAGCCAGATACAGTAGATCGAAAGCCAGAGAGCCCAGATTCGCAGAAAGAGACGGCAGATCCAAAGTCAGAAATCAACGGTCCTGAACCACCAGAGACATCGGATCTCTTTGATGCTTCTGCCCCTGCGAAAAACGAGACCTGATTAGATATCTCCAATCTAAGGACTTCAGTGCAAAGAAATACATCTAGTTTATTAAAACAAAATTGCAGTTTTATTTATATGTATTATTTTAGATAGGTATATATGTTGTATATGAATTTTTCAATTTTCCACAAATAAATATGTATTGTATAATATTAATATATATATATATTTGCTTTTGAACTTATAAAAACTATTAAAATAAATTTGCAGCATTTTTCTACTATGTAAAACGTAAACGTAAATCATATTTTGAACTTAAAGCCAACTTAAACATGTAAGCATTTTGATAAATTTTGTTTTGGTTAGATGCTTCTCTCTCAAAAAAGAACTCAAAACAGAGCAGAGTGAATACGGTGAAAAGAAGAAAACAGTTTTATTTTAAAAATTACCTCATTTATGGTAAAAATTGTATATAAATCAAGTAATTCCAATTTCAAATTCCAAGTTTTCGTAAATCGTTGAAATACTTTCCTTTTCTTCGCATAACATTACTATGCTTCATTAGCAAACCTTTAAAGACTTTCAACAACATCAATATAATCTTTCCGACTGTGTGTGTGGGTGGAAAATCAATATTTATCTACTGGAACATTTTTCAGATGAATATATTTGGTTGTACAATTGCCAATACTCCGTTTCCATTCATCATTCAAGTATAGACGTAAATTTCAGCTTGTGCCTGTTTTGCTTAGCGAGCCGCTGCTTGGGAACCTAATCGTAGGTGTATATGCATAGGCATTAACGTATACATGTACTTTTTATATAGTAGGTAGGTAGTTACATAGTTAGTTAGAAGGGCGTACAATTAAATAAATAATTCTTTTCGCGATTTTGCATTCGGGTTTAAAATACACTATGTTCATTTTGCTCACGGACGCTGACACTGAAAGCGTCTAGAAAATAAACTTGCTGGAGGTGGCCGAGACTGTTTTTGTTGTTGTTTTTGTATGTGTGTGTGGTGTGTGATTTATTATAATAGCTTTATGTTTAAATTGAGAAGTAAGAAAAAGTTTTGCTGAGTTAACTTTGCTTTAACGACACTCCCAGACCTTAACTGTTTGATCCACACTGCCGCTGATGACGTACGGATGCGCCTTGTGAAAATCTGCAAGGGAATAAAATGTATACTTAATGTGTGCACAGTATTGCATTGGAGTACTTTCTCCACTAACCTATGGAGGTGCAGAAATGCTGATGTGCGTAGAGCGTCTTCATGCATCGCTTGTTCCGCAAGTCCCAGACCCTGATGGTCTTGGCATCACTGGCCGACACCAAATACTTGCCACCCGGATGGAATGCCAAGCCACGCACCCAATTGTCATGGCCATTCAGCGTGAGCAGGCACAGTCCGACGCTCACATCCCAAATTCGTATAGTTTTATCTCGAGAACCGGATGCAAGGAATGGGCCCTGGTGGTGACCTTTCTTGTTGTCCGCTCCGGCTGCTTCGTTTATTGCTGATGCTGCGGCTTCCGGAGCCCAGGCAATGCACTCCACGGTGTGCTCATGATCGCGTAATTCAACCTGTGAAAATGTAAATCTGTTGAAAGTCCATCACTTGTCAAGGATCCCTAGAATTTCTACCTTGCAGTCTTTTGAATTCGTCAGCCAAACACGTATTGTGTGATCATTTGAGCATGTGGCAAAGATGCTGCCTTCAATGTGCACTCGCACCATTCGTACCCACTCCCTATGGCCTGTATATGTCTTCACGCAGTATCTGTAGAGCGAAATTAACAGTAAAAAACTAGCATCCATCTATCGTCTCGGACTAGCAGCTTACCCGGTGGCCACCTCCCACATTTTGATGGTTCGATCACGTGAAGCAGACAGAACATAGTCGCCAGCGGGCACAAAGGCCACCGATGATACATTGTGATCGTGACCATGCATTGTTTTAACACATTCGTAGCTCTGCTGGAAATCCCACAACTTAATGGACAAGTCAGCGCTGCAGGAAGCTTTAACCAATGAAGAACCGAATCCATTAATTCGTTTTCAGAGCAGATCGATGCTATATTAACGTACCCAAGAGCTTGCCCTGAGAATCGAATGACACGTCCTGCACAGAGTCGGTATGTCCTTTTAGACTACGCTCATACTCGCCAGTTTCAAAATCCCAAATCTTAATGGTGGCATCTTCCGATGCTGAAACCATGAGGCCAAAAATTGGGTGAAATATAACCTGGAACAAACAAACATCCTTCATATATGATTCCATCGCCTTGGTTTTTATGTTTCACTTACCCTCGTTATGCTGGCTCGATGACCAGTCAGAGAGTACTTTTCTGGTGGGCGAGGTATCCATTCGCCGGGAGTGCGTTTGTTCTTTGTGGGCGCCCCCTCGATAACCTCCTTCTCAGCTTCGGTAAGCTTAGCCTCTAGTTCCATTACTTTCTTCTGTAACCGTATGACCGATGTCCACTTCTTCTCCAGTAGACCGCCAAACTTCTTCTCTGCCTCTGTGCTGACATCGGCCTCCTTGCGAAAGGTCTCAAGTGAGTCGCCGTAGCCATTTGAGCCTAGATAATCGGCAATCGCTTGGTTACTGTTTAGAGAGAGACGCGAAAGTAAATTGAATTAATAATATAAAGCAAATAGTTGATGGCTTAACTTACAGCTCCTCGCGCTGCCGCTGCGACAACACCATTTTCATACTGTTCTCCGATTTGGCTAGTTTTCTGGTATTTTTTGGTCGCTTTTTCCGTTTTTAGTTCGTGCAGTTCTGCAATGCAAAAAAGAGATGATATGTTTTGCACATGTATGAAGTATTTCTATACTGGAAACAGGAAATTAGTTTCGCAAAAGTTAAATGACAAAAATGCCAAAGAGTTTCGTTTGAGTTCTCATATAGGGCAAGTCACCTACATACATTTCGTTACGTTTTGGGATTTCGGCAAGAGCCAGAGCCCAAAGCCAAAGGGGCGGAGGCATTTGGGTCTGTTTGTTTCTTATGCTCATCTTTCGTCTAGTCATTATTATGGCGACTGCCATTAAAGTTCGCATTGTACGCGAGTCTCAGCAGGGCTCTGAGCTCTGAGCAAAAAAATTCATACATAATTGTAAAAAGGAAGTAAGAATTCTGCCTTCAGTTGGTAGCACTGCAATTGACGTGTACCGACCAGCAATGGGTTTAAGGGTCGCGCGACAATCGAAGCATTCAAATGGAATTAGACAAGGCAGCATTTATTGGCGTTTCTGTTGCTGCTGCGAGACCATTTAATTGCCTCTCAAGGTGGGGAAAAAGCAAAAGCAAATCACAGGTAACACGCAATAAAGCGACATTCGCCAAAGCAGCGAACGCATTTCGGTATCGCGTACACGAGAGATAACCAATAGACCATTGTGCAGCAGTGTTGCCAATTTAGCTTATTTAAGGCTAGATCTAGCTTATTTGAAAACGGAACAGCTTGAAAAATTATGAAAATGCTTATAGCTTTAAATCTAACCTTTTTCAATTTCACTTTGCTTAGTTTTTCCTTTTTATATCCTACATGTATTTTTTGGTATTTTTTAAGACAAATCGAACAAAAAGTATATTTGTAGTACATATTTTGGTGTATCATGGTATTTTAGAATTTATTTATGGTTTATTTTCGTTGAAAAGTTTCGGTCTATACAGAAACTTGCTTGGTGATCGTGAAATGTGTAAATGTGTAAAACATGCCAAAAACAGTTTACAAACAAAACTTTCATCGACGAGCATCGATTTCCTCAAAAATAAAATAATACCGCCTGATGCAAAGATTGATGTCTTGAAAGATGACTTGGATGAATTTGCTGTGTCTTCATTATATATGGGATATTTATTTGAAAAGGAAATTAAAGAGAAAAATTATAATAATGAAGTTAACGAAATCAGAGAGATGTGCAAGGATTTTATAAAGGAGCTAATTATCCAACTCAGAGAAAGGTAAGCTTCAATTGGATTTGATATTAAAAATAAATAATAATCTGATGCTTAATTTCAGACTTCCAGATAATTTTGAGCCATTAGAAAAACTGCAAGTTTTTGCAGCAGAAAATGTACTCAAACATAATAAAAATCATAATGATCTCATTTCCATATTGGAACACTTTAACTATAAGAATATAGATGGAATTCTTGCCCAATATGGCAAAATTCAATTAGTCCCTTGGCAAAGTACAGATGACACGATACAATTTTGGTCAGAAGTACTGACTTATAAAGATGCTGGCAAAAACAAGCCTTTTGAAGAAATCGCTTTATTTGCCATTGGCATTTTAAGTCTACCGTGGTCAAATGCTGCTATTGAACGACCCCCATCAAATGAATATTGTTAAGACCAAGCTAAGGAACAAAATGACCGTTAAATCCTTAAACTCAATATTAAATATAAGGTTTGTTTTAGAAATATTTAATTGTTTCATGAATATGACTAAAATTCTTTTGAATTTTACAGATATGGATTGCGCCGTCATGGAAAATGTTGTCACAACTATCAATTGCCGGAGAAATATTTGAATTTAATACGTTCCAGCGATAAATATACCGATTCAAGCAATTGCGAAATGGATGAAATAATAACACAATTAGAAATGTATATATCTATGTGTTGTTTTATTTTTAGCCTATTTTTTAGCCTGTTTTTTTTTACAATTTTTAGCTTATTCTAGCTTGTATTTTTGTGAAATCTAGCTTATTTTGGCGCTCAAAATCTGGCAACACTGTTGTGCAGTACGATTCGCACGCGTTGCCAACCTCCGGAAAAGCAGCCATTGACAAAGCCAATTAGCCAGACTTAACGGTTCAGCAACGAACATCAATACACAGTCGTACTTCAGGCAGAGTGGGATTTGACAACAGCACATGGGACCAGCCAGGCCGTGACGTGACTCACCCAAGGGACACAAATCGAGCGAGACTCTTGGCTCTTATCAGCTGTGCAAGAACGGCATTTACAAATATGAGTTGGTGGATGGATGCTCTCTGTTGGGACAGAACAGACAAACTACTGCGCATCTAAATATAAATGAAAATCAATGAAAAATCAACAACAGCGCTCCCTGCCAACGTCACGCGCGTGGGCTGGTCGCGTGGGGAGTGAGGGTTCCTGGGCTCTTCCAATGCCGAGCCGAGTCAACACAATTTCTGTTGTGGCAACCAACATTCCACCACTTTGGCATGCGCATTGTAACTGTATCTGGCTGTGTGTGGGCCTCTGCTCTGCTCTGAAAGAAACGGTTCCACAAAGCAGAAACAATGGACATACGGGCACCAAAGACTATACAATACCAAGATGTCGCATGAGCGACCAAAAAGCTGTTCTATGGCGGGTCCTAACTTTAGGACCCAAAAGGCACGAGGGAGCGCGCGGGGTTTCAATTCCCTTTTCGCCTGTACTTCGTCTCTACCGCGACCCCGCTGCCCATCGGTTTCGTCTGTTCGGCAACAGCACCGTCGAAGCGGTGGTCGCGGATCGCCGATGTCTTTGGAGCGGCACAGTGGGACCTTTGGCCGTCTCAGCTTGCTAAATTAGTTAGTTAGTCAATAAATATTTGCACACTGAAAAAATGTTAAACTTTGAGTGCTTATATCTCCTAAACTAAAACTATCCTGAAAATTCGATTGGAAAATTCTCTATTAGATGCGTACATTAAATTTATCTAAAGCACTCATACAATTTTTTGACCATTTCGGCTGAGTCCCCACTGTGCCGCGCCAAAGACATCAGCGACCACGCTGCCCTACGGTTTCGGCACGCAGCACTGACATGCTTTCAGTGCGCTTGTGTGTGAAGCTAAAAGCCGTATATGCTGCGGGCGAAACCGGTTTATGGCCGTGCCGACCTAGGACATACACACATATACACAACTACAAGCATATTTCTGGGTTGGCTCGAGCTCGTGCTGACCGAGGCATTGACGAAGCCGAGTAGCACTTCGGAGGCGAAGGTAGCGTAAAAGAGAATTGAAGTACTAGCCCCGCGCGCCCGTACCATGAAGCGTCAAACGAAAATTGAAAAAGCATTTGTTCCTCATGCGACATCTTGGTATTGTATAGTCTTTGGTAAAAGAGAATTGAAGTTCTAGCCCCGCGCGCCCGTACCACGAAGCGTCAAACGAAAATTGAAAAAGCATTTGTTCCTCATGCGACATCTTGGTATTGTATAGTCTTTGGTAAAAGAGAATTGAAGTTCTAGCCCCGCGCGCCCGTACCACGAAGCGTCAAAGGAAAATTGAAAAAGCATTTGTTCCTCATGCGACATCTTGGTATTGTATAGTCTTTGGTCACACGCTGCAACAGTAGAAACAGAAGTTGCAGGAAGAAAAGGGTGCCGGGCACCACAAATAATAGGAAAGAGCCGAAACCAGGTTTAATTCTCACACTTGTGCTTGCTCAAGCTATTTAATATTTGCATTTAAATGATTTCTACCTCTCAGAAGCTGTGAAACATCCCGCGCGTGGGCGTGTGATGTCAGACAATGGTTGGCAATGCGGAATTACCAGGGCTGCCGCACACCACATACTTTGACATGATGCAATCTCTCTTTCTCTCTTGATTGCTGCTGTTCTCTTTCTCTCTTTCTTACGGCAGACCTTGCACTTGCTTCTGCTTTTACAGCTCTGGCATGTGTTGTTTGTTGTTGTTAGCTCTCGCGCAATTTTTTTTTGTATTTGCGTGTTTCATTGATTAACCCACACACGCAAAGCACATGCAGCTACAACTGTTTCAAGTGCAGTAAGGAAATAATGCCGAAAAACCGATTAGACGGGATAACAGATATGAACTTTGATTTAATAGGGACAGTAATAGATTTTGGTGTAACTGGGCAAACCATGTAACACATGTATAAAACTACTATGTAATTAGAAAAAGCTCGTGAGGAAGTATTTAGATAAGTTGAGTACCGAAAGCAGAGACGCCTTTATGAGATAGAGAGCAAAAGAAAATAGATAAGGCGAGGCATATGACCCGCTAGTTTTCAAGTTTAAATAATTTTGCAGTGTCAGAAGCCGGACAGTTCGACAAGTTCGTTCCCAGGCTCAGTACTTTTCGCACATTCTGGGAAATTACAACGGCAACGGGTCTGCCCGCCGTCGTTAACAGAACTAAAATACCTAAGAGAATGCCCTGGCCATGGCCAAAGAAAAAACCCAAAACGGGAAAACTGTGAAAAAGAAAATAAAACTAGATTCTTCAGCATGTGCAGAACTGGTTTGCGTTATTTTTCAACGTTTCGCCCATGTAAAGGTGTTGGTTTGTCTTTTGGTGCATAGAACTATTGAGCAAGGAATTGAGTGTTGGTCGTTGGCGCTGCAGCTATGCCGGGGATGGGAATAGGTAAAAATCGATCAACGCTTGGTGAGGCCAGGGGGAGGACACATTCTCCAACACATGCGCAAAAATTCAATACACATACACACACTGCGCCGCGGAGCGATGTGTCATCACTTTCTGGTGGTTGTACAAATGTAATTGTTTTTTTCTTTTTTTTCCATAGTTTTTGCACCGTTTATCTATTTTTTAGTGTCTGTTTTACACATTTTGCCCAATTTGCATAACTCTTTCTTTTGCTTTTGGTTTTCTTTTCAATAACAAACACAATAACAACACACACAAACGAAAATATAAACTGTTACGACGGCCATCTTGGATAGAGAAGAGGGAGCAATGAGAGTCAAAAGGTAATATGCAAAACCGAAAATGGACAAATCCATCATCATTCTACGATCAAAAGCATCACCAATGGCTTTAAAATGCTGGCTTTATTTTTTATCTCGCCACACAACGCACACACTAACACACTAAAACTTCCAATGTCGTACGTATGACAATTTTTTCATTTTTTCTCAGTCGCTCATTACACACACCGTCACTGTTGCGAAATGGGTTTTGAGTATGCGGTTGATCGCGGCGCTTCAGCTTCTTGCTTTGATTATGTGCAACGAATACTTACACCAATTTTGTAATTCATATATTATATTTATACTTATTTTGATTTTATTTATCTGTTTTTCTTATATTTGACAATTGTTTGTTAAGCAGCGGACTAGAGCTCAGTGTGACCGCGGATTTGTCGATAAAATATACCGTCCAACCCTCAGATATACCGTCTCACTTTCAAAATATACCGAAAATATACTGACGAAGTTAAATTCTATTATACATATTCCTCGTTTTTAATATTCCGTCGAATATAACTAGCTAGATAAAACCTTCAGGTCTGCCCACTTATTTTTATCCGATTAATGAATCAATTTTCTACTTGGCTGTCTTGTTTTAAATACTTGAGTTGTTTTCCTGCTACGGCGATTGCTTTGATTGTTTTTGCCTCAATTTTGGTTCCTCACTACAATATAGCCTCCAGTATATCGGTAACAAATCGAACTTAACCCACTGAAAACACCTCTATTTAAACACTTCAACGAATTGAGGTAAATGGTGGAAAATATTAACGATTGTAAATTCTTCTTGAAGATCAATGCCATCTTCCTGTAAACCTAAAGAAACCACGATATCTCTCACCTGAACTGCGCTACAATGTTCAATGTTTATTTAATTCGGCAGAATATTAATGGGTTAATCATTCTCCGTCAAGGGTAGAAAACCATATTCCTCGTTTTTGATATTCCGTCGAATATTACTAGCTAGGTGGAATCCCAGCCCTGCCCACATAATTTTATACAATTAACGAAACTATTTTCTACTTGACTGGTTTATTTTAAATACTTGCTTTAATTGGATTTTGCCAAAAAAAAAGGTTTTAGCGAAAAAAGAAAACAACAATTTCCAATAAATTAATTTCCTTACATGGTAACTACACGCTAACTACACAGTTGATCCAAAATAACTACATTTTAAAAGTAATTACCAAAAGCGACACCTGAAGGGGAAATGTGTACATTTAAAAAATATTTGCCCTTTTTTCATATAAGCCCCATAAAAGCGCCTGTGTGTAAATATTTTTGAAAAAATTGCATTATGTTCGGTGGATGCCTCGATTTTAATATTTTAAATTAATTTTAATTTTCTGTCGAATATTACTAGCTAGATAGAACCTTCAGCTCTGCCCACAAAGTTTTATCCCATTAGTGAATAAATATTCCACAAGATATGCTACTTTTAAGTACTCCCTTTTATTGAATTGGTCTAAAATAAAGGTTTTAAAGATTAAAAAACCTTAAGTGTATACGATGTGTGAAAAAAGGTGTGTTTGGAATTTTTGTGCAAATAAAAAAGGTTTCGGGACTTAGTGGTTGCATTGAAACCAATTCATTTGGATTTTAAACATATCGCGGATAGCCGCTGACACACGAAACCTAAAACTTAATCAATTTCAGGAATCACTGTAGTGACTTATTCTGGAATTAATATGTTGAATTATTTAAATGAGTCCGGATATCACGAAATGGCACTTTTAATTAACAGTATTTGCTGTATAAAGCGGCTCTTGCCTCGCAAAGTGGTCGGCCCAATGAACATATTTTTAAACGAGGCATCAGTAGTCTGGAAGCAAGTGTCTGAGTCACTTCTTAAAAAATATTCTTTAAAGACATTTTATATTCAAACACCACAACATGAAACTCATTTAAACCGATCTCTCATTTCGTTCACCTACTCTTTCTTACGTTTGCTGTTCGCTACGGATGGTGCTCAACTCCTCTGAAGCTGGGAGCCCAGACGTGCCCCGATGATCTTGTGGCCAACTAGTCGCCGGCCCTAGCCAGACCGGCGGCCCTGTGCATACTGGACATCTGGAGGAAGTAAAGGACGGTGTCGGAAAGAGACAGTTAGTTCTCTGGATCGGGCTGAGTATGAACTATTTTTGCTGTGAAATGCTTACTTTGCTGATTCTGCAGCTTCTGCTGCTGCTGCAGCTGCTGCTAGTTGAGTGACAATCGGAGAGGGACAGATTTTGAGGTACATGCACATCAGACGATGGGCTACCGGCAATACAGGCAGGAGAAACATGCAGCAAAGAAGGGTGGCCATAGCAAATGCGTTCTTCAAATACAAAAATATAAACACAGTATTGATAGAGTGGTGCATTCAGGGGAAATCTGTACTCACTATTGGATCCACTAGGCGTTCACAAATTAAGTAAGCGCTTTGACTGTAAATGTACGCGAGGGGCTGACAATGTCCAACGTTGTTGTTCACTTCCGAGATAACTCTTTCGATATATTCTTGAAGCTGAAGGTTGACTGAAATCGAAAGGTTGTGGGCCAGTTTGTTGATGTAACTGTTGCCTTTATATCTAATAAAGTCCTCGGATCTTTGCACCGCGTCCATCAGTACTCCAATGGAGTTGCCAAAGTTATTGTTGTCGTATAGAATAAGGCTATCAATTTCATTTACTTTTTTCAATGCTTTGTTCACGGCATTCGTCAATGGTACCACTAAATATTCGTCGTACTTAGCTAGATCTGAGCTAGCCAAGTAGTAGGCAAGGCAGGCTGGAAACCCTTTAAGATATCTTGTGTTTATTTCATAAGCAAATTCTCTCGTTTTGGTCGTTAGTATGGAGTAATCCGTATGGATAAATTTTGTGCAAAGATGCTCGCTGTATAAGATGCTGTGGTATTCGGACAAATTGCCTGCACGCATTTTATTGAGGTGTACTTTATCTTCTTCCAGGATCAGTTTCAGCGTGGTTAAGTCCCCAGTGAACACTGGTGGGTCTTCAAAATCTTCGACGAATATTTCCTTGTTTAACAAGTTGTCTATATCGTAAATATTCTTCGCTCTCAGCAGCTCAAAGTGTTCCAGTCCCACCTGAACGATAGGTGGCCAGGGCTGAGGGCGACGCGTCCAGGGCGGCTCGATGGTGTATGGAGACATCGGGGGGAGCTGGAGCCGTACTGGGGATATAAGTAATAGAATAGGATTAGTTACATATATGTATTAGTAAGGGAAAAAGGGATAAATAGGAGTGAAAATATTAGAAAACGTGGATTGGGTTATGGAAATCGTGGAGCGTAGACGGAAGAGTAACGTCGAAATTTTAAATTTTGTGCTTAAAACAGAAAGTTTGAAGTGAGTACAGAAAAAAGCGGGCGAGAAAATAGGTTGTAATGCAGAAAATTTTACTCACAGCCGGCAAGGAATATAGCCACCAGAACCGGGCCAGAAGGTTTCCTGGAGAGGAACACTGGAGTTCGAGAAAGTCGACTGCAGAGAAGAAGACTGTCCAAAGTGAACCTGAGTGAGTTCGTTCCAGTTGCGCGTGTGAGCCAAGTAGCGCGGGACGTGTGAAGGGGGAGGGTGAAAGAGGACGATTTAGCTGCCAGGGCGATTCTAGCCATCGCCTTCCAGTGCGTGCCACACGTTTGGTCTCATTCACCACGTAAAAACCCCGAAACCCTATTAACACACACACACGCGCACACGTATACACGGACCTATGTACATATGTATATAAATTTAGGGCTGACCGGCCACGGCCAGCGATCGCCCACGTCGTTTGAACTTAAAGAATAAAAACACAATCGGCACTCCAAACACCGTTCCACATTAAATGTTATTTTGTTCCGTGTGTTGTCCTTTATTCAGTATTTAGTATTAGCTTAAACCGTTTAACGTAAAATCTTGGCCATTGAAAAAAATATGTAAAAACACCAACACCTTTCACGAACCTAAATCTGCGATCAGCTGTTCAGTTCCAGAAGATTAACCCTTAGTGGGTGACGCGGGGGTCCCATCAGTCCACCGTATTTGGTCGAGCGATTTGTGGAAAAATATTGTTTATTGTTTATGTCCCGGGGACCCTTAACAAGAGCTCTTGGTAGGTAAAGTCTCCGTAGGGGCCCGAGTAAAACTGGATCCACTCATCTACACATATTCCATTACGTATTGGTGAGGGTATCCCTGTTGGTTGAACGAAATTTCAGCAGTTATTTCCGTGTTTGCCTTTGTGTCGAACGTTGGTGGTGTTTGTTTTTGGTTAGTGATAATTTGGAGTATATCTATTTATTTATGAGAAAGATGAAATTGTCAATTTATGATTATTAAAGCTTGGATATATACTGAAGCATGATGCAGTAAATTTAAAATAGAGGGAGGGCGCGTGGCGTAAGCCATGGATTAGGCCAGCCGTTACCGTTCCAGCAGAGGGTGGCCAAAATGAACGTTGTGTTTGGTCACAGGTAGGGCGGGCGCGCGAAGTGATAACACCCAAGCTTCACCCACTTGATAGCCGTCTGTTTATGATTTTCTTTGTCTTTAGGTTGTTGTTAGTTTTGATGTCCCGAGAAGTAGTATGTCTCCTTTTTTGTCTACATTTGGCGGGCAAGGGGAACTACCCAGCCCTGGGGTCGACAGCTAGCCGGCATTGCCCTCTGGGAAACAAGGCAAGTGTAACAAATGGCGCCCAATTTATTTTCGAATTCGCATGAAAAAAATAATAAATTTTGTGGAGAAGACGACAGCTCGCGAAGTGCAGTTTAGCTGTCCCGGCAGAAGTCGCTGCTGCAGGCTTAAGGTGAGCGTAAAGCTGGTCCTTAATGGCGCGGGGTGATTGATGCTAGGGATGGATATACGGTGGCAGTTAACGGAAATATAAAATATGTGATAGGGACTTACGAATTACAGTTGAACATCTTGTCGCTATTCGATGTCGCAAGTGAACGTAAGTCACTGCCGTTCAAGAAAAAAATGGACAGGGAGTTTGCGACGGACACATTGCCGGGTGGACTGTGATATCGAATAAAACTGTGATGGAATGTGATATTGGAATAAGTTAGAGTAAGTCATGTAGGTAAATGTTCATTGTAGTTTCGCACCTGCTTGTTTAAAACAAAGCCGCTTTCGTGTTTTTGAACCTGTTGTCTGTCTGCCGAGAGGTGGTGAGGAGTAGGTGGCCCGGGAGTCGTAAAGACAACCCGCGATGCATCTGTTGTCACTGCAGATCGGTATGATGGATGACAGGAACAAATCACAAGCAAAGTGAGCTCATGCACCCTGAGGCTTCTCGTTTATCGGCCATCGCTTAGAGCGATGACTAGAGTAGATGACAGGCCACACAAAGGTGGTGTTCGTAATTGTAGGATATCCGTAGGGCGACTGTCAAGTGGAGCGCAGAAACTGGAGCGGGTACTGGTCCCGGCTAGTCACGTGTCCCCCCTCTTAATGAATCTTGTAAGAAGAAGAAGAACTGTTAGGAATTTTTGTTGTTAGGTTTTGTGTTGTGTTGAATGTGTTTGAAGTTTGAGTGTCTTAGGTGTCGACCGAATATACATGTACATATGTTATTATTTACTTATTTATTCAAATATTTAATTGCATATATCTCGTTAACGGCGCTAGTTGGCGCAATATTTATATCGGTATTTATTTATTTATTTATCGGAGTATTTATTGGTCCGAAGCGTGGTGTTATTTATGCTTGCTAGTTATTTCTTTGGTTATTTATTTCTTTATTTATATATATTATCTAGTTTAGGATTTTCCCTTTTTTTTGTAGTATAGGTGTTGCTCGGTGCAGATGCCACAAGAAGGGGGTAGTCGACAGAATCATACGCGATCACGCGTAAACAAAACAGTGGACCAGATAGGAGAAGTGTCAGGGGCGATGTTTGATCAAGATCGGGAGGAACTTGGAGCTGTGGGGGGGTTGCCAAGAACACCGGTCCAGGCCAGGTCAGAAAATTGGCCAATGTCCGATCCTACACCCACGCTTGCTTCTGAACTGGCATCAGCAGTCAACGTATCGTTGGCTCAGGCTCATGCGACACACAGGGCAGCGAACACTGACTCGATTAGTCGGGTGTTGCAGGAGGAGTTGCGTAAGGGGTTTATCGAGATGATGCACCAACTCAACGTGGTACTCCAGCCGGTTAGACAGCTGCAGCAGCAGAAGGAACCACGAGCAAGAGTATCGAGGAGCAATCCCGAAAAGGAAGCCGTCTAGCACGACTGATGCGCCGATTCCGCCACCAAAACCATTTTTGGCTCGCTCGGGGCGAGGTGGTATTGGTCCGGAACCGTCTTCAGGAGTAGGACCGACCGCATCCAGTGAGCAGCATCAACGGGGTGGGCAACAAGCGCGAAATTGGCGAAACCCGATAGCACTCAGACACTCGGGTCAGGGTCGTGGCGAGGGTAGGAGAGCTGGTGGGATTCCTCGAGAAGATCCGCATCCAAATCCCCCGGGTTATAGACCTTGGCCACGGTGGGGCCGATTCGAAAAATGGGACGTGACGTTCGACGGAGACAGCAACAAAATGACAGTCGAGGATTTTGTGTTCCGAATTGAATTCCTACAAGCCCAATGCCGCTGTCCGTGGGATGAAGTTCTAAAGGGATTTCATCACCTGGTTACAGGAAACGCGCGGGAATGGTACTGGCAGTACATTCGTGATCATGGCGGTGGTGTTTGGCAGGAACTAAGGGGCGACTTAATTGCTCGTTTCCGAGGCACGGCGTCCGAGTTCGACCGCATGAGAGAACTGCGAGAAAGAATGCAGCGGTCAAACGAGAGTGTGGAAGACTTTTTCCATGTCATGAGAAAGCTCGCGTCGAGGTTGGAGATGCCACCACCTGAAAAGGAGATGGTAAAAATCGTCAAAAAGGCACTCACAGATGAGATAGCGAGTTTCGTCTACGGCTTACGGGTTTATTCCTTAGACCAACTGCGGGATGAGTGCGTGGAAATAGAGGCACATCTGAAGAGGAAGGCTCGATGTTCGTGGCGAGGAGCACCCAAAGCCACAAACTATGGTCGCGGGGCGAATGCGAACGTCAGCGAGGTCGCGCAGGATCGGTCGAGTAGCGATGAAGAGGCAGAGGTCATTGAGGAAGCGCAAGTGACACAGCGTGTTCCACAGAAGTTGATTTGCTGGAACTGCGGGCAGACCGATCATGGCTTTAGGGACTGTATGGCATCGGAGAGGCGAATTTTCTGCTACCGGTGTGGAAAGCCCGATGCATATTGTCCAACCTGTCCGAATTGCGCGGGAAACGTGAAGAGGGGTGCGACAAGCAGGCGAATCACGCTCACAGAAGGGGCCTGCGCAGAGAAAGTAGAAGAAAATAAAAATGAATTAGATAGACGTAAATTGCATGCTAGGTTAAGGAACTTATCATATGAAGAGCGCTTAAGAAATTATTTAGAAACCAGAAATAGAATATTTTCTGAACTACGAGTGGATGGTATGCGAGCACGGTCGGTGCGGGTGAGAAAGGCGAGATCCCGGTTTAAGCAAAGGCGAGCTATGAGGAGGCAGGCTTCAGTAAAGCGTTGTTGCAAGAAAGACCCGAGAGTTTTCGCAGAAATCTCTATAATGGGCGAGGCCGTGCGAGGCCTGTTGGATTCAGGCGCTACACACAGCATGCTAGGGTGTAATGGTCAGGAATTCCTGGAGAAGCTGGGCGTGGCGGCTCGTCGATATTCTTCTATAGTGAAGGTAGCGAATTGGGAAGATCGCGCAATCGTTGGCCGAGTAGAATTACCGGTGAAATACAAGGGAGAGGTAAAAAGATTAACGTTTTTCGTATGCCCTTTCTTGGAACAGGAAATTTACTTGTGGGTAGACTTTTGGCGGGGATTCTCATTGGCTCCTGAGGTGATTGGAGAAGGTCCAGTAGGGGCATCTCACAGATTAGTGGAAGAAGAAGTCGCTCACTATGTGGAAGGCCCGGAGAAGGAGATAGTGCAGGAAGAATGGGAGTTGTCAGAAGAGCAAAAGGCAGCCTTGGATTAGGTGAAGGCAGTGTTTCTGACTTTCGAAGCCGTAGGCCTGGGGAGGACGTCGAGAGAGACTCACAAAATTCAGTTGGTGGAGAAGGCCGAGCCTGTGAAGGATCGACATTACCCGCTGTCGCCAGCGATGCAGGAAGTGGTGTGTGGTGAGGTGGACAAAATGTTGGCTTTGAGAGTCATCGAGTACAGTGATAGTCCGTGGATCAACCGTACCACCGTGGTGCGAAGGCCGGGAAAAAATCGTTTCTGTCTCGATGCCCGAAAGCTCAACAAAGTAACCATCAAGGACGCTTACCCACTTCCTAGCATCGAGGGGATTTTGTCGCGTCTCGATCAGACGATATATATCTCCAGCGTCGACTTAAAATTCGCTTTTTGGCAAATCGAGCTGGACGAGCAGAGCCGACCATATACGGCGTTCACGGTGCCGGGACGGCCTCTGTACCAGTTCCGTATGATGCCCTTTGGCCTCTGCAACGCCGCACAACGCCTATGTAGACTGGTCGATAAGGTGATTCCGGTTGAGATGCGTTGAAACGTCTATGCGTATCTCGACGACTTGCTGATTATAGCTGAGGACTTCCAAACGCACGTGAAGATTCTGCGACAGGTTGCCGAGCGTCTACGAGAAGCAAATTTAACGATTGGGCTGAGCAAATCTCATTTTTGCTATAAAAACATTAAATACCTGGGATTTATAGTGGGAGGAGGAGCGCTGAAGATGGATCCGGATCGTGTGTCGGCCATTTTGCGCATTCCCGAGCCGCAATCTGTTCGAGAATTGCGTAGTTTCCTGGGAACTGCGGGCTGGTACCGGCGCTTTATGAAAAACTATGCTGAGATGGCCGGTCCGCTCACAGACGCCCTGAAAAAGTCGGGAAATGGAAAGTTTAAATTGACGGAGGAGGCAAAACGAGCCATGGGGGAGCTAAAAGCTGCACTCACCTCGGCACCAGTCCTGGTACACGCGGATTTCAAGCGGCACTTCTACATACAGTGCGACGCCTCACATTATGGGTTAGGAGCCGTACTCTTCCAACGGGATGACGAGCAGAACGAGAGGCCCATAGCGTTTTTCTCTGCCAAACTGAATTGCCACCAAAAAAACTACTCGGTGACAGAGAAGGAGTGTCTGGCAGCCCTCATGGCGATCCTTAAGATCCGTCCGTACGTAGAGCTTATACCGTTTACAGTCATAACTGACCACGCCAGTCTCAAATGGCTCATGACCATGAAGAACCTGGATGGTCGCTTAGCTCGTTGGTCCCTTCAACTGCAGGCCTTCGATTTCGGCATAGAACACCGGAAAGGAGCGGACAATGTAGTGGCAGATACATTGTCGCGCAGTATTGAAGAGCTGGAAGTGGATAATATCAGGAGTTAAGGAAGGTGTTCAGCCACAGACATGTATTTAATGAATATTAGGAATATACAGTTCAATCTCATACACAAATACTCATAAATAAAATTGTCCATGTCATTTCATGTAACTGAATATGACGACACGAAAAATACATTAGCAACTAAGTATAGACAATAGCACTTGTAAACTCGAACCCACCAAAAGGTATCAAGCAATAAACTATCTACTTTATTGCCGCCAAGTACCTAAGTAAATGCACTGAAATATAACCGCCGCACAGAGTAAATGTACCCAATCTAAAAATACACTCACAAGGAGCCTGTGCGTTCCTTCCCATAGAATAAGAATACCACTGCTAGCTATATAAGGAGATGCATGTGTTCAATAAAAATCAGTATCAGAAACAGTACCATAGCTGCCTGTCACTCATCTTCCATCGCAATCATCAGAGGCTGTCGCCGTGTCTTCAGATCCTCACTTGCGCACCGTAGGATACCCACTCCGCAGTCCATCTGGTTCAAGTTCTAGTTGCGACGACCAAACTGTAGACGGTTTATGTACCGTATGCAACCCAGCTTCCTACACACACACACACACATTAACATTTGGTGACCCCGACCTTGGTCATCCTTTCAAACTGTCTAACAAGCTACAGTGAAAGGATTCGATCTGGACATCAGATTGAAGCAGTCAACAGGACATCTTCAATAAAAATTTGGCATCAGGCCATACACTTACGGTAGCATCTCCTACCAATAAGTATCACTTTGGCAAATCGGACATATTCAGGTTATCAGCCAACAGAAAAACAGCTATAGAATTCGATTACCACCAAGGCAATAAATTTTTGTTGTTCCGTGCGTTCCATAAATTGGAAACAGCACAAATCCCTCCATCCAACACATCACCTGTACTATTACCTTTCTGACCAAGAACGGTTGCGATTCGGAGCGTATCCAGCTGCAAAGCAAATAAAACACTCCCAACGGGTCAAAAGTAATAAGTACAAACAGATAGAATGGAGACACTTATGGAGGCAGAAGCTGCCGCTACAATGGCAATGGATGTGCAGCAAGAGATTGGTGAGGAAATATCGAGGTGCATTCGGAACTTTAAAAAAGATTCCCAAGAACGAAAGCAAACGGCCTCTTATTTTCAAGCCAAAATATCAGCACTCGAAAATGCGTGGAATCGCTTCAACAAAAACGACTCCAAACTTCGCGATACAGACAAAACGGATAAATACGTAAAATTCCGTTAAGACTTACGTACAACATGTAAGCAACACATTACGATCTTTACCGAATGCATGGATAAGCTATCACAGACGTCTAGTGCTCGTGGGGAACGTCAAATCATCTTTAAAGAAAAGCATGAGAATCCTCCAGTAGATCCCAAAGAAAGCGGTCTGATCCAGCAGCCCTCGAAGGATTACAGCAAACTGCTTTCACTATGTCGCCGACAAAAGGCCATAGTAGAGTCTGTTAAACGCAATCTGGAACAACTTTCAGAGGCGGAAGGACGCACATCAAGTGATTTGATAAAATCACTATGGACTCAAGCGCAGGAAGTCCACTTCACAATTCATGAGGAATACGAGGACCCAGTGGAAGGAGGATATGACATGGAATCCTACCTAACACTGGAAAGTAAGGTCCAAAGAGCATTGACAAAATCAGCCACACCAAACACGGATAACGTGCATCTTCCACGCATCAGCATCCCAAAGTCTGATGGGGATCTATTAAAATGGACCCAGTTCTTTGATCTGTTCTCATGCATGGTGCATGAGACCAACATGCCTACGGTGAAAAAGATGTGGTATCTTAAAACCACCGTTACCGGCGAGGCAGAAAGATTGATTCGACATATCGATCTAAAGGAAGAAAATTATGAAGCCGCTTGGGAAATACTAGTTGACGCATACAACAATCCCAGAGATGTTTCGAACACGGTACTGAACCGCTTCCTCAATCACCAAACAATTAATGACGATCCCAAGTCATTAAAAGAGTTGTATATAACAACCATAGAATCGCTTGCATCACTAAAGGGATTGGGCATCAATATATCTACATGGGATCCGATATTGATTGCCATTATCAGAAACAAACTGGATGTAACAAATAAGGCCTTGTATGAGCAATCATTGGGAAGCTCAAAGAACATTCAGGCGCTGGATACGATGCTTCAGTTCTTGGAGCAAAGAATTCGGGTTCTAGGAACCAGTAAGAAGCCACCAGCATCAAGGAGAGAGCCAAAAGGCACGACATGTGCATCAGCAAACACAGGGAGAACGCGAGCACCCTTATGCACATTCTGCAAAAAAGCAAGCCATTAGCTCTACGGATGCGAAGAATTTCGCTCCAAATCTCCATTAGAACGACTAAATTGGGTACAAAAACAAAAAATGTGCGTTAATTGTTTTAGAACAAATCACAAAACAAACGCATGCCCTGGTCGAAACTGCTTCAAGTGTGACAAGAAGCACAACACGATGCTACATTTTGAAACAGCATCAGGCGCAGCTACAGAATCAAGAGGCCCGACGGTTGGTGCAGCAAGTAACAATAGTTACAATCTTCTGGCCACAGCAAAGGTGGCAGTAGAAGCCAACAACGGGCAGGTTGCTAATTTAAGAGCACTGCTAGATTAAGGATCACAGATAAACTTGATCTCTGAACGAATGGCATCAATGTTGTCACTCAAACTAAAAGACACAACATTACGGATCGAAGGAATTGGAGGTCAATCAAAGACCAGCAGAGCACGAGTAAATGTGCTCATGAAATCCCTTCACAATGGTTTTACGCAAAGAATTGAAGCTTTCGTATTACCACAGATAATAGCTGATCAACCAGCTCAGGCACTCGATTCAGATAGCTTAAACATACCAAGCAAGATCTCACTGGCAGATCCAAACTTCCATAAGCCAGGCAAAATCGACATGCTAATCGGAGCTGCTGCTACCAGATCAACAGCAGCTAAGGACAGGAGGCCCGTTGCTACAAAACACGAAACTGGGATGGATTGTGGCAGGAAAAGTCAAATCTGCCCACAATTCCTCACCCATTTGTGCAACGGGAGTAAACGAGCTCATGGAAAGATTCTGGACTCTGGACAATCTAGAGACGGAAGACAAACCACGCACTCCAGTGGAAGCACGGTGTGAAGCTCATTTTATAGAAAATCTTCAGACAGCTTTAGACGGCCGTTTTATTGTAAAGCTCCCATTTTCCGAACACCCTTCAGCCCTGGGGGAGTCATTGGAAACCGCAACAAAAAGATTCCTAGCGTTGGAGCGGCGAAGCTCAACAGAAACTTGGAAGAGTTATGTGGACTTCATGGAAGAGTATGAAGGACTAGGACATATGAAGATTGTGCCAGCATCAAAAGTTCCCAAAAGGCACTACTTCATTCCACATCATTGTGTACTCAAACCTGAGAGCACCACCACAAAGCTTCGGGTAGTATTCGATGCCTCATGCAAATCAACAAGCGGGAAATCTTTGAACGACATTCTGCAGGCTGGACCCACCGTTCAGAGCGAACTTATGTCCATTCTGCTACGATTTCGAATTCATAAGTACGTATTCACAGCGGACATAGAAAAGATGTACCGGCAAGTGTGGATGAATCCGGAGGATCAATTCCATCAGATGATAGTCTGGAGAAACAATCCATCCGAAGAGATCAGGTACTATCGCCTGAAAACAGTAACATATGGGACAACAGCTGCTCCGTTCCTAGCAACGAAATGTCTGGATCATTTGGCAATACAATACAAAGACAGACTACCAGTAGGATCAACAACATTAAAAACAGATTTCTATGTTGACGACTGTCTAACTGGAGCAAACACGATTCCAGAGGCAATTCATGTTCGACAAGAACTAAATAAGATATTGCTACCGTCCGGATTCAAATTGCGCAAGTGGTGCTCCAACAATGAGCAACTTCTCCAAGGAATCCCCAAAGAGGATATTGTAACCGATGTTAAATTAGGAGAGACACTAGAGCACTACAGCGTGAAAACTCTGGGTCTCATCTGGATGCCGAAGAAGGATACATTGTGTGGACGAACACAGAAAAGTCAGGCTACACGCATCACCAAACGGGTGGTATGTTCCGAACTGGCCCAAATCTTTCACCCACTAGGACTCTTTGCACCGGTGGTAGTAAAGGCAAAAATCTTCATGCAACAACTTTGGGAGCTCAAACTGGATTGGGATGACGAATTACCATTACAACACCAAATCGAATGGAAAGAATACCGGGACGACTTACAAACATTGAACAAAATGCAAATTTCCCGGCATATCTACGATAGTAAAATTCCAGTTACCCAAGAACTCCATACATTTGTAGATGCATCAGAACGAGCATATGGCGCAGCAGTATATGTACGCGCTACATACAAAAACAACCAAGTGTCAGTAAGACTGCTCTGTTCGAAATCACGTGTGGCGCCGACAGCCAAACAATCGCTACCACGGTTAGAACTTTGTGCTGCAGTCCTCGGTGCCGAGCTCACAAACCGAGTCCGACAGGATCTGAACATGGACATTAACACGGTTTCAGGATGGTTTTGGAGTGATTCCACCGTTGAGTTATCCTGGATAAACGCATCGTCATCAACATACCATACCTTTGTGGCAAATCGAATAGCCAAAATCCAGGCATTAACAAACCAGTCACAATGGCGTCACGTGTCATCGGCCAACAACGCAGCCGATGTCCTGTCGAGAGGAATCGCAGCAAGCAGACTGGCAGATCACAATCTGTGGTTATATGGACCATTATTCCTGCACGGATCTCGAGACAACTGGACGAAGGCACCCAACATAGAACCCAGCAATCTTGAGAGAAAAGCTAAACATGTAAGCTTGCCAATCACACCTAGCGCACTTGGGGATGAATTATATACTAGCAGACATAGCAACTCGTTTCACAAACTGCAACGCATTGTGGCATATATGTTACGCTTCTGCTACAAAACCAACAGAGCGAACACCACGACGCTCTGCGCAGAAGAACTGACTCACGCCCGCACTATAATCCTGCGAACCATACAACAAGTCGAGCTTACAGCAGAGTTAAAACAGTTCCAACGCTATAAGACTGTGGATAGAAAGAGCTCGATCATATCGTTATCTCCCTTCCTAGGAGACGATGAGCTCATCCGAGTTGGTGGTAGACTTGAAGAAGCTCTACTTCCATACAACGCAAAACACCCAGTTTTGCTGCCTTACAATGACCCAATCGTCAAAATGATTTTGCGGGAGCTACATGAGGAGAACATGCATTGTGGTGCTCAAGCATTAAGGGCAATCGCAAGACAACAATATTGGATTATCAATGACAAGACAATGGCTAGAAGCATCATCCACAGCTGTGTTAGATGCACCAAGGCTAGACCAAAGCTGATGCACCAGAACATGGGCAATCTCCCAGCACAACGAGTCACACAAGCACGCCCGTTTCTTAATGCAGGCGTCGACTACTGTGGACCAATCTCGATCCACCATAAGATCCGAGGCAAAAGACCAGATAAGGCGGACATCGCCGTGTTCTGCTGCTTTTCCACAAAGGCAGTACACCTGGAGCTGGTAAGCGACCTGACCACAGATGCATTCTTGGCCGCCCTGCGTCGATTCTTAAGCAGACGTGGGAGGTGCCAAACTATTCATTGCGACAATGCAACGAACTTTGTGGGTGCAAACAACCAGCTTAAAGAATTAGAAGACTCTATATTCAGCTCAAAGGCAAGTGCTCTGATCACGAATCATTGCAACAAAAAGCAAGTGGATTTTAAATTCATTCCTCCCAGGGCTCCATCGTTTGGCGGCCTCTGGGAAGCGGCTGTAAAATCAGCAAAAAAGCTGTTGATAACAACCACCAACACAGCCTCATTGACATTTGAAGAACTAAACACAGTGATAATCGAAATTGAAGCAATTCTCAATTCTCGACCCATCACTCCAATGTCAAATGATCCCACTGATACAACAGCGCTCACCCCAGGACACTTCTTGATTGGTGAACCATTGACAACGCCTCCTGACGTCAATACTGATCATCAAGGAAGAACATTGGTCAAGCGCTGGGAATTGGTATCGCGCCTAAAGCATTCATTCTGGAAACAATGGTCTACAGAATACCTCCAAGAATTGCAAGCTCGGCATAAATGGAAGACCGCTTCACCAAACGTACCTGAAGGATTATTAGTTTTGGTTAAGGAAGACATCATTAAGACATATCCTGGACAGGACAACCACGTATGTACGAGTGGTTGACGTTAAGACAGCATCTGGCGTATACAAGCGCCCGATCACTCGTCTAGCGCCGCTCTTTCCAGAAGATGTGGCAATCAAACGTTCCCACAACGTGATCAGTGACACCACGGCGATTGATGAGCCACCCACACAGCGAACAACAAAATTGTCACCTACATTAACATCAACATTAGTGGTGCTGTTGCTCATGCTTCCATTAGCATTGTCACAGTCAATAAATGTGACACAATTCGCAAACAAGCCTGGAATATTCTATGAGAAACTTGGAACATCAAGAATAGCAACGTCTGAGTGGACCATGATCGTATACTATGACTTGGACCCATATTGGAAGGATATGCAACTAATGTCTGCTGGAATTTCAGAGTTACGATACATGTGCCCTGAATTAAAAAATGTTCCGGCATGTAACTCCATAGTTCAACACTTTCAACATGTGCATAACGAGCTACAAGCAGGAAGCGTTTTAATGAAAACTTCTCGAAAACGCAGATCGCCGCTGGACATCATAGGAAATGTAGCAAGCAGTCTTTTTGGTGTTCTCGACGCAAAATACGCAGAAGAGATGACTCAAGTAATTGAGAAAGTGAAAACCAATGAAGACTTTCTACTACATCTGCTCCAAAACCAAACATCAATTGTCGACGCGACAATAAACGTAGTCAGAAAAGACAAAGTAACAACTGATAATCGCCTAAAAATTTTGGAACAGCATATGGCTACTATCAACCGAGAAAGAGGGTCATATCACAGCGATCATCTGACTCAAGCGTACTTAGGACTAATAGCACAATTAACCCTGCTCACAACAACTCTCCAACGAATGCTGACCGATATATCTGATGTCCTAATCGGTATTCATCATCGGAGAATAAACTTCACGCTGGTGTCTCCCGAGCAACTAATAGACCAACTAGACCAGATACGGGATCATTTGCCACAAGATCAAATGCTGCCGGTCACAACGAAGGAGGTGATTCAACTATACAGAATCATGCGAGCCGAAGGAACCCCGACTGCAAAACACGTCATCTTCAAGCTGACGCTACCGCTAGTTTCAACAGCTCAGCTCGAAGTTTTCAGCATCATCCCAATTCCGTTTTGGGATTCAACAAGCTGGAGTCTATTTGACCTCAGAACTACCATAATAACGGTGAACATCCATCGAGACCAGTTCATGGGCACTACCCAAGAGGAATTCCAACGTTGTCTTAAAGTACACAACGAGGAGTTCATCTGCTTTGACCATCAGACGATCTTCAATGTGGACAATTGCTGTGAGTTTCAACTGTTTAACAATAAAACAGAAACACTGTGTCAGGTAACACACACAAAGGCTGATACGGTGTGGCTAAAAACTCAGCATCCAAATAAATGGATCTTCGCAACGCATTCTATAACTAAACTTCAGGCAGTATGCAACGGAGTTCCGTCAACCATAACACTGGAAGGAACTGGTCTACTCTCCATGTCCCCTGGTTGCACTGCTCGCAATACTGAAGTATACCGAGAGAAGTATCAACTATGGAAACCAAGGCCATCAAATCCCGATCCAGCCATGTCATCACCCCCTATACCCCCTGCACGCCGGTTTGCCGTCGACTTGAGCGATGGTTGAACACCAGTTCAACGGCCGGGAGAATGTTCAGCCACAGACATGTATTTAATGAATATCAGGAATATACAGTTCAATCTCATACACAAATACTTATAAATAAAATTGTCCATGTCATTTTATGTAACTGAATATGACGACACGAAAAATACATTAGCAACTAAGAATAGACAATAGCACTTGTAAACTCGAACCCACCAAAAGGGATCAAGCAATAAACTATCTACTTTATTGCCGCCAAGTACCTAAGTAAATGCACTGAAATATAACCCCCGCACAGAGTAAGTGTACCCAATCTAAAAATACACTCACAAGGAGCCTGTGCGTTCCTTCCCATAGAATAAGAATACCACTGCTAGCTATATAAGGAGATGCATTTGTTCAATAAAAATCAGTATCAGAAACAGTACCATAGCTGCCTTTCACTCATCTTCCATCGCAATCATCAGAGGCTGTCGCCGTGTCTTCAGATCCTCACTTGCGCACCGTAGGATACCCACTCCGCAGTCCAACTGGTTCAAGTTCTAGTTGCGACGACCAAACTGTAGACGGTTTATGTACCGTATGCAACCTAGCTTCCTACACACACACACACATTAACAGAAGGAAATAACAAAGAACCAAGACCGCTTACCTGATCTCCAGATTGTTGACGGCATGATATTCAAGCGCATGCGCTTTGAACGATTGGATGATCAACTGGAGGGCGCCGTCTGGAAATTGTGGGTTCCGAGTTCGCTGACGGCCGTGTTGATAGACAAAGCACATTCGGAAGAGAAGACAGCGCACGGAGGAATCGCGAAAACCTTGCACTTATTGCGTAGGCAGTTTTACTGGCCGAACATGGCGATAGAGGTGCGGAATTATATCCGACGGTGCACCGTGTGCAAGGAGTCGAAAGCGCCGAATTATCGGATGCAGGTCGGGATGGGGCAAGAAGTGGTCAATGAGCGCCCGTTCCAAAAACATTATATTGATTTTTTGGGCAAATATCCGCGGTCAAAGAACGGTCAGGCGTGGAATTTATTGTAGTTGACCAGTTCTCTAAGTTCACATTCCTAAAGACCATGACCAAGGCCACAGCAAAGGAAGTTGTAAGATTCCTCGTTCACGAGGTGTTTTACAAGTTTAGAGTGCCGGAGATGATTCACTCGGACAATGGGGCTCAGTTCGTCTCGAAAACTTTTAAGGAGATGACCGATACATTCGGAGTCACTCATATGAGGACGCCAGTGTATTCTCCGCAGAGTAACGCAGCCGAACGCGTGAATCGCACAGTACTCATCGCGATTCGGGCGTATCTGGAAGACGATCACCGGGACTGGGATGTGCATCTGCCGGAGATAGAACTGGCTATTAGGAACTCGGTTCACGAGGCGACAGGCGTAACACCATTCTTTGCAGTCTTCGGGCAGCAAATGTATTTGCATGGGTCATGCTACAAGCTGGCGAAGCGACTGCGGTCAATCGGCGAGCATGACATATCGCTGCTGGAGGGTCAGGACAAGCGACAACTCATCCAAGAGAGGATTCGCGCTAGTTTACATCAGGCATACGAGCGTAGTAGGGTAAGGTACAACCAGCGAGCTCGGGTGTTTTACGCGAGGCCGGGACAAAAGGTATTCCGCCGAAATTTTGTCCTTAGTGACTTCGGAAAAGGCTTTAATGCCAAGTTCGCGCGCAAATTCATCCGATGCCGGGTAGTGCAGCCAGTAGGAGAGAACGCGTATGCTCTGGAGGACCTTAACGGCCGTCCCATAGGAGTGTACCACGCCAAAGACCTGGTAATGTAGTGAGGTGTGGGTGTGGCCTACGTTGGGCGCGGCAGAAGAATGCAGGGCACGCCGGAATCCGGTGGGCATGCCCACGCGTATGTTGTCCCTCCTGGGACTGACGACATACTCGTGGTGGTGTTCCAGTCCCACCTGAACGATAGGTGGCCAGGGCTGAGGGCGACGCTCCATCTAGCGGAATTCCAGGGAGGCTCGATGGAGTATGGTGACATCGGGGGGAGCTGGAGCCGTACTGGGGATATAAGTAATAGAATAGGATTAGTTATATGTATTAGTAAGGGAAAAAGGGATAAATAGGAGTGAAAATATTAGAAAACGTGGATTGGATTATGGAAATCGTGGAGCGTGGACGGAAGAGTAACGTCGAAATTTGAAATTTTGTGCTTAAAGCAGAAAGTTTGAAGTGAGTACAGAAAAAAGCGGGCGAGAAAATAGGTTGTAATGCAGAAAATTTTACTCACAGCCGGCAAGGAACATAGCCACCAGAACCGGGCCAGAAGGTTTCCTGGAGAGGAACACTGGAGTTCGAGAAAGTCGACTGCAGAGAAGAAGACTGTCCAACGTGAACCTGAGTGAGTTCGTTCCAGTTGCGCGTGTGTGAGCCAAGTAGCGCGGGACGTGTGAAGGGGGAGGGTGAAAGCGGACGATTTAGCTGCCAGGGCGATTCTAGCCACACCGCACGATCGTTGCATCGCCTTCCAGTGCGTGCCACACGTTTGGTCTCAAACCCCGAAACCCTATTCACACACACACACGCGCACACGTATGCACGGACCTATGTACATATATAAATTTAGGGCTGGCCGGCCACGGCCAGCGATCGCCCACGTCGTTTGAACTTAAAGAATAACGAGGGGGAACGTTGTGAGTTGCTGCGGAGACCGCAACTCTACAGTTATACCCGATACTAAGTCAGTATGGCTCTACTCCGGCAGACGCTGCTAATATTAAACGACACGACAAAGAGTGCGTGCGAGAGAGACAGAAAATCAGTCTGAGCGTGACGTCGGGTGCTGCGTAGCCAGTGCAAATTGATTTGTTCCTTTTGGCTATAAAAATGATCTGATCTGATCCAGATTCAGCAATCTGATATATATGATCATTATCTATGATTCTGCGTTTTTAGTTTTCTCGTATCCTCAATATTGTGGATGCAACAGATTTTCGTCCTTTGTGGGGGCGGAAGGGGGTGTGGCGAAATTTTGAAACGAAACGGTCAGGGTCCGATATCACAGGAGTGCGGATACCAAATTTGGTTGCTCTAGCTTTTATAGTCTCTGAGATCTAGGCGCTAATGTTTTACTCTAAGCAAAGCCGCCTATGCTACGTGTGTGTTATAGAGAGGCAGGGCGAGAAAAAATGAAATTGTTTTCTGATATAATAATTATACGATCTGGTTCAGATTTTGCACTCTAGAAGATATAGTCATCTTCTACGATTCTGCGTTTTTAGTTTTCTCGTATCGTCAAAATTGTGGATGCCACAGATTTTCGCCCTTTGTGGGGGCGGAAGTGGGCGGGGCAAAGTTTTGAAATATTCTTGTAGCAGTGACATATCACAGAAGTCTGGATCCAAAACATCGTTGCTCTAGCTCTTATAGTCTTTGAGCACTAGGCGCTGAAGGGGACGGACAGACGGACAGACGGACAAACGGACGGACGGACAGACGGACAGACGGACAGACAGACATGGCTCAATCGACTCGGCTATTGATGCTGATCAAGAATATATATACTTTATGGGGTCGGAAACGATTCCTTTTGGACGTTACACACATCCACTTTTACCACAAATCTAATATACCCCAATACTCATTTTGAGTATCGGGTATAAAAACATAATCGGCACTCCAAACACGGTTCCACATTAAATGTTATTTTGTTCCGTGTGTTGTCCTTTATTCAGTATTTAGTATTAGCTTAAACCGTTTAACGTAAAATCTTGGCAATTGAAAAAAATATGTAAAAACACCAACACCTTTCACGAACCTAAATCTGCGATCAGCTGTTCAGTTCCAGAAGATTAACCCTTAGTGGGTGACGCGGGGGTCCCATCAGTCCAACGTATTTGGTCGAGCGATATGTGGAAAAATATTGTTTATTGTTTATGTCCCGGGGACCCTTAACAAGAGCTCTTAGTAGGTAAAGTCTCCGTAGGGGCCCGAGTTAAATTAACTCCCGTAAAACTGGATCCACTCATCTACACATATTCCATTACGTATGGGTGAGGGTATACCTGTTGGTTGAACGAAATTTCAGCAGTTATTTCCGTGTTTGCCTTTGTGTCGAACGTTTTGGTGTTTCTTTTTGGCTAGTGATAATTTGGAGTATATCTATTTATTTATGAGAAAGATGAAATTGTCAATTTATGATTATTAAAGCTTGGATATATACTGAAGAATGATGCAGTAAATTTAAAATAGAGGGAGGGCGCGTGGCGTAAGCCATGGATTAGGCCAGCCGTTACCGTTCCAGCAGAGGGTGGCCGAAATGAACGTTGTGTTTGGTCACAGGTAGGGCGGGCGCGCGAAGTGATAACACCCAAGCTTCACCCACTTGATAGCCGTCTGTTTATGATTTTCTTTGTCTTTAGGTTGTTGTTAGTTTTAATGTCCCGAGAAGTAGTATGTCTCCTTTTCTGTCTACATTTGGCGGGCAAGGGGAACTACCCAGCCCTGGGGTCGACAGCTAGCCGGCATTGCCCTCTGGGAAACAAGCCAAGTGTAACAAAAGATGGACTCATTTGCATTGCATGCCCTGATTGCATCCGACACTGGCAGCGATGGTTTCGTTTCTCCCGATCTCCCCGACATGTAGCGATTGAGATCGATCACGGGGTCAAGATGGCGGAAGATGTTTTGCCCATCTTTTAATGGAGCACAAGCGCTCGTGTAAGTTATCAAACCGATCATCAAGTAAAACAGTCCAACTAGCGTGATGAACGAGAACACACAAAATATCATGTGTCCAAATATGGACACAAATGGCGGTTGCAGCAAATTCCTCGTTATGCCAAAGACTAGAGATTACTTACAGAGGTAAGCATGAGGCAGCCATGCCCTTTGAGAATACTCCAGAGGGTCCTGGCTTTGTCCGGCTAGGCCCTAAGCAGCCGCATACCAGTGCCGAAATTAGGATTACTATAATCTACCGCCGGGAAAAATGTTATGTATGTATTATTCTTTCTTAACATTTCTCTTTTATATCTATATACATATATTTTAAAGTTAGCGCAATCTGCTAAATATGGTCATTTTTTATGTTTCTGCGATTTTAGTTTTCTCGTATGATCAATATTGTGGGGGCGGGAGAAATTTTGAAATAAACTTATAACAGTGTGATACAACAGGGGTCTGGATACAAAATTAGTTTTGTCTAGCTCTTATATGTAGTCTCTAAGCACTAGGCGTCAAACAAGCCGGACGGACAGACCTAGCTTTATCGACTCGGCTACGCAGAAACAGGAGTAGGAGCAGCCATAGCAGCTGGTAATCAAGATGAAAAAGGAATCTGAGCTCTTTTAGTTATAGAAGCTAATATAACTAAAAACCCAATTATTAATATTTCATAATCATTTTTTATAACTTCTAAATAAAAAATATAGTTTCAACTCCCATAATTTAATATTCAAGCAATAGCTAACAATAAAGCTACATCTCCCACACGATTTGATAATGCTGTTAATATACCAGCATTATAAGATTTTACATTTTGAAAATAAATAACTAAACAATAAAAAAATAATCCTAAACCATCTCAACCCAATAAAATTCTAATTAAATTAGGACTAATAATTAACATTATTATTGATAAAACAAATATCAAAACTAATATAATAAATCGATTAATATTTTCATCTCTACTTATATATTCTTTTCTATAAAAAATAACTAAAGAAGCAATTATTAAAACAAAAGATATAAATAAGAAACTTATTCAATCAAATAATAAAGTTATTACAATTCTCAAAGAATTTAATGAAACCAATTCAAATTCAATAAAATAAACTATATTATTTAATAAAAAATATAAACTTAATAAAAAACAACTTAATCTAATAGAAATTAAATTAACAAATCTAATTCTACAAATTGATAAATATTTCACGATCTAAAATGAATTATTTCATATTACTAACACCACAAATTAGTATTTTTATTAAACTATTTAAATTTATAATCATAATATACATGAGTCTCTTCTTAAAATTAATAAATTTAGAGGTAATCAATGTAAAATTATTAATAAATATTCACGAATTTTCCCTCCTCTAAAAGAATACACACCAGAAAATAATTTTCCATGTTGACTAAAAGAATATATATATAAAGTGTAAGCTGCTCTAAAAAATGATAAAAATGATAATATAATTATTGTTAATCATGATCAAGAAACAATTCTATTTTTATAAAGAAATTTCTCCTAATAAATTTAATGTAGGAGGAGCTGCTATATTAGCTGAGCTTAATAAAAATCATCATAATGTTATAGCAGGTATAAAATTTAATAATCCTTTATTAATTAATAAACTTCGTCTACCTAAACGTTCATAAGATACATTAGCTAAACAAAATAATCCGGAAGAACAAAGCCCATGAGCAATTATTAATGTGTATGAACCACATAATCCTCAATAAGTTATTGTTAAAAGACCAGCTAATACAATTCCTATATGAGCAACTGAAGAATAAGCAATTAAAGCTTTTAAATCAGTTTGTCGTAAACAAATTAATCTTACTAAAACACCACCCACTAAACTAATTCTAATCCAGATAAATCTATATTTTAAATTTATTAATTGAAGAAACGAAATAACCCGTAACAAACCATAACCTCCTAATTTTAATATAATTCCAGCCAAAATTATAGAACCTGAAACAGGAGCTTCAACGTGGGCTTTTGGCAATCATAAATGAACTAAAAACATTGGTATTTTTACTAAAAAAGGACACAATATACAAAAATATAATAAATCATAATTAAATATATAATTATTTATTAAATAAAAATTTATTGAATTTACTTCATTTATTACATAAAAAATACCAATTAATATAGGTAAAGAAACTAATAAAGTGTAAAATAATAAATAAACACCAGCCTGTAAACGTTCAGGTTGATAACCTCAACCTAAAATTAAAAATAAAGTAGGAATTAAACTTCTTTCAAAAAATAAATAAAATATAAATAAATTTATTCTTCTAAATGTTAAAACTAATAATAACAATAATAAAATAACATTTAATAAAAATAAATTTTTATAATTATTATATTTATTAACACTTTCTCTAGCTAATAATATTAAAGAACAAATTCACAAACTTAACAAATTTAATCCATAAGAAAGCATATCACTCCCTAAAAAATAAGAAATTTCAGATCAATAATTTATAAAATTATTTATAATTAAAAAAATAAATCTAATAAAAAATAATACAATTTGTACCATCCAGTACATATTATTAATAAAACAAATTGGAGATAAAAATACTAAAAAAAATACTAACTTTAACATTATATAATTCTAAAAGATTGAAAATAATCATTACCATGAGTACGAATTATAGAAACTAAAATAGATAAACCAAGAGCACCTTCACATACACTAAAAGTTAAAAATATTATTCTAAAATAAATTTCATAATTTAATAAATTTAAATAAATAAATAATATAAAAAACAATATTAAAACAATAAATTCTAAACTTAATAATATAGAAAGTAAATGTTTTCGATTAGAAACAAAACAAAATAAACCTAAAATAAATAAAATTATAGGTAATCTTCAATATAAAATTATAATCATTAGTTTTAATAGTTTAATAAAAACATTGGTCTTGTAAATCAAAAATAAAATATATTTTTTTAAAACTTCAAGAGAAAAGAAATTTCTTTTTCATTAATCCTCAAAATTAATATTTTAAATAAACTACCTCTTGATATTATACAATTAATTCTATATTCATTAATTTTAACAACTTCAATTATTTTTTTAAATATAATTCATCCTTTAGCTATAGGATTAACTTTATTAATCCAAACAATTTTTATTTGCCTAATTTCAGGATTAATAACAAAAAGTTTTTGATATTCTTATATTTTATTTTTAATTTTTTTAGGAGGAATTCTGTTGGACAGAATTTCGCTGCCGTTGCAAGGGAAGTTCTTGTACCGAAAAGTAAAAACGCAACCATTCATATGTAAGGTTTATTTGTGACTAATAAATGCTCTGCTCGCAGGCAGATAGAGACCGAACGAAAGGGAGAACAAAAAGGGAGATAAGAGAACGTCGCTTCGTTACGTCTCTCACTCATACATACGTCTACATACTCATATGTCTGTCAATACATGCGTGCATTGCTAGAGATGGTCATTCTTCAACACCCTTCCTCAATGCGTGCATGCTTCCATTTAACTCAATTTAAACTTAATAATTTTGTAAATTCGACATGCTTTCTCTTAGGGAGATTCTTGGTCAAGATATCTGCAATCATATCTGTTGTACTAGCATACTTTAACTTAACTTGACCTTCTTCTACAACCTGTCGTACAAAGTGATATCTAATATCAATATGCTTGGTCCTTGAGTGATGCACTGGGTTCCTAGCCAGCTCTTGTGCGCTCAGATTATCGCCATATAAGGTAGTTGAGGTAGCTTCATCTCCACAGCCAATTTCAATGATTAAGCGACGTAAGAATATGGACTCCTTACACGCAGCCGACAGTGCCATGTATTCTGCCTCCGTGCTGCTAAGTGCCACGCTGCGTTGTTTCTCAGATCGCCAAGAAATTGGGCCACCTGCCAAAAAATAAACATAGCCCGTATACGACTTCCGGTTAGTTCGATCGCCGCCCCAATCCGCATCCACATATCCAGTAAGTGGCTGGTGACACCCTTTGTAGTGTAGTTTGAAGTTCATCGTCGCTGCCAAGTACCTCAGAACGTGCTTCACACCAGCCAGATGCTCTGCGTGCGGATCTTTGTTCCTCTGGGCCAACTTTGCAACTGAATGCAAAATGTCCGGTCTGGTTGTGAGTGCCAGCCACATCAGCTCACCAATCATGGATTGATACATGACAGGATCAACCTTTTGACACTGCTCATTAGTACAATCCACCTGGAACCCCGCATCCAACGGAGTAGCCACTGGTCTACATTTGCCCATGTCGTGAGCTTGCAATAGTTCCTTGATGTATTGCGAGTGGCCTATGGTGATAGGCCCAAGCTCACCTTCACGGTGCACCCCTAGGCTTAAAAACAGCTCTGGAACACAGTTGTCGATACATTCGAACGCATTTGAAATAGCCGATTTGATACCGAGCATGTCCTCTTTGGACTGGCATGCTATAAGTAAATCGTCAACATATACCAAGATTAACGATAAGTTACCTTTCCCTCTCTGCTGGTAGAGGCACGGCTCGTTGTCACAGGAAACAAAACCCAGATTAGTCAGGACGCCATTCAGCTTCGAATTCCATTCCCTTCCTGACTGCTTCAATCCATATATTGCCTTTTTAAGCAGCATAGCCTTCGCTGGATAAGCTCGATCAATGTACCCTTGTGGTTGCTTCATGTACACCGTATCGCTCAGGTCACTGTTGAGGTATGCCGTACATACATCCATTTGGTTGACATATAATTTCAATTCTGCTGCTAGCGCAAGAATAAATCGCACGCTCTCCAGTCTGCAGACTGGAGAAAATGTTTCCGCATAGTTTATGCCGTTCTGCTGGGAGCAACCTTTTGCCACCAGCCGCGCCTTAAAACGTTCGATTTGACCATCTTTGTCGCGTTTCAGGCTATATACCCATTTGCATCCAACTGCTCGTTGTCCTGCCGGTAAGTCTGCCAACTGCCATGTCTCGTTTGCCATTAATGCCTCATATTCGCGTTGCATCGCTTCGGACCAATGTGATGCATGAATACTGATCAACGCCTCCTCGTAGGATACTGGAATCTTTACGTCGCTGGCAACCAGAGCACCAAGAATGTTGTACTCCTTTCTCGGACGGCCAGGTTTGCCGGTCCGAATCAGCCTTGGTCTGCCAGGTCCAACGCGAGGAGCTGGCTCATCTGACTCAACCTTTTCTGTTGCGCTCTCGTACCCATCAGTACCGCTGCTACTGGGATTCAACCCGTCAACGCTTGCACCATGGCTGCTGTCTCCACCGCTGCTGTCAATGTCATCAGTATCGCCGCCTGACTGCATG
Organism: Drosophila miranda; assembly: GCF_003369915.1. Classification (NCBI taxonomy): domain Eukaryota; kingdom Metazoa; phylum Arthropoda; class Insecta; order Diptera; family Drosophilidae; genus Drosophila; species Drosophila miranda. Next base: position 22,184,038 of record NW_022881603.1, on the reverse strand, counting down.
CTAACTTCTGCCTTCGGAAGTTCGAATGTGACTGTATCCTTGTCGTCTTGGATCTCATCAAAGAGAACATCTCGCCTCTCAATCACCTGATGAGACACAGGGTCATACAGTCGATAGCCCTTAGCCGCTACTGAATATCCAATCATGCGATATTCTTTGCCTTTTGGTTGAAGTTTACTCTTCCTTGGACCCTTGTCCAAAGCTACTGCAACGGAGCCAAAAACCTTTAGATGACCAACAAAAGGTTTCTTACCAGTCCACGCTTCCATAGGCGTCATACTGGTCAGCGCCTTGGTCGGTGATCGATTCCGTACATACACAGCTGCGTTGACTGCCTCAGCCCACAAGGATTCGCCTAATCCTGACTGGACCAGCATACATCTTGACATTTCCACCAGAGTGCGGTTTGCCCTCTCAGCAACGCCGTTTTGCTGTGGAGTGTACGCCACTGTCAGCTGCCTCTCAATCCCATTAGTTTTCAGAAATTCATCAAACGATTTGTTGACAAATTCACCGCCATTGTCGCTCCGGATACATTTGAGACTTTTTCCCGTTTGCCGTTCAACCAGGGTTTTGAACTCGACGAACTTTTGGAAGACTTCATCCTTTGTCCGCAGGAAATACACAAATATACGCCTTGATTTGTCATCGATGAAGGTTAGAAAATACTTTGATCCAGCAAGCGACTGTGTGCCAAAGGGCCCGCACACATCTGCATGAACTAGTTCCAATATATCTTGAGCTCAACTGGTGGTTGCAACAGGAAATGGTTGCGCATGAATCTTGCTGACCATACATGTTTTGCAATTCATATTCGCCTGGAAAACCATATTTTCAATGCCGCGCACCATTCCTTTGCTGATCAAATCTTTCATACTACTGATGTTCAAGTGGCCGTACCGTTTATGCCACAGGGCACCATCAGCCTTAACCGCCGCAAAACAGTTGTTTTGTTTTCCTCGAAACATATACAAGTTTCCAACTCTGTTCGCCTTTACAATGCATTCGCCATTTTGGATAACTCGTGCATATTCTTGTCCAAAAGTGACGAAACATTTATTCTGTACAGCGCTGCTCACCGAGAAATAATTTCCATTCATTTCGGGCACATAGAGAACATTCTTTAACAGCAGCGTGCATATCTCTGTCTTCAGCTCTACTTCCCCTTTTCCTTCAGCTTTTAGGAAACCGGAGTCAGACAGACCAATCATTTCTATGTGTTTCTCGAACTTTGTGAAGAACTGTTTCTCACAACACATGTGGCTTGTGGCACCACTATCCAAACACCACATACTCTTTTTCAAATTATCTGCGTCCAACGCATTTAATAGACTGCACTGCTTGTTCTCCACTCTTGCTGCCCTTTCCACATTTGCGCTCTCCTTCTTACACTGAGCCTTCATATGCCCGCGCTCACCACACTTGAAACATATCATTGTATTGTTTCTCTTCTTTAGCGCTCTGTGCGCGGCCGGCTTATGTACTGCGGTATATGCCTTTGCGTATTCCTTTTGATCTTCTGTGTTTCCCTTTCGTTCGCCTTCTTCCTTCAGTTTTACGCATAGAACATCGAAAGTCGGCAGACTGTCGCGCGTCTCTATGGCGACAACGAAATTTTCGAATTGTTCTGGAAGGCTTGACAACAAAACAATTGAGCGCAGTTCATCATTTAGCTCGATTCCTACTGACCCAAGGCCATCAAGAATATCCACGAACTCATTAATGTAGCTTGAAATGCTTTGCCTTTGGTCCATGCGCTTGCTTAGCAATTTCTTGTACAGTTAAACCTTTCGTACAGGTCCACTTGGTTGATGAACACTCTTTAATTTGTTCCATGCTTCGGACGACTTACTGCAATTTTTAATGTATCCCAACTGTGAAGTTTTCACACTCAATGTGATCATGGCCAGCGCCTTTTCATCCTTGGCCTGCCAATTCACACCTTCGGGAACATTCGTTGGTAGCAGGTCACCAGATGCCACACTCCACAATTCAGCGTGCACCAACACAGACCGCATTTGAATACACCAGGAGTCATAATTTCCCTCCTCTAATTTGTCTATTTGATACATCCCGCTCATTGCTGATTATCGTTTAGTCTCTGAGTCACACCGATGTTAATAGTTCGTAACTAAAACAATCACTTTACTTTTAATTTACAAAATCCGAACCTGGGCCCATAACCTGTTGGACAGAATTTCGCTGCCGTTGCAAGGGAAGTTCTTGTACCGAAAAGTAAAAACGCAACCATTCATATGTAAGGTTTATTTGTGACTAATAAATGCTCTGCTCGCAGGCAGATAGAGACCGAACGAAAGGGAGAACAAAAAGGGAGATAAGAGAACGTCGCTTCGTTACGTCTCTCACTCATACATACGTCTACATACTCATATGTCTGTCAATACATGCGTGCATTGCTAGAGATGGTCATTCTTCAACATAAACCTTTACGAACTTCCCATCCATTATTTAAAATTGCTAATAATGCATTAGTAGATTTACCAGCCCCTATTAATATTTCAAGATGATGAAATTTTGGTTCATTATTAGGATTATGCTTAATTATTCAAATTTTAACAGGGTTATTTTTAGCAATACATTATACTGCTGATGTTAATATAGCTTTTTATAGAGTAAATCATATTTGTCGAGATGTAAATTATGGATGATTATTACGAACTTTACATGCTAACGGAGCATCATTCTTTTTTATTTGTATTTATTTACATGTAGGACGAGGAATATACTACGGATCTTATTTATTTACACCTACATGATTAGTAGGAGTGATTATTCTATTTTTAGTAATAGGAACAGCTTTTATAGGATATGTTTTACCTTGAGGACAAATATCTTTTTGAGGAGCTACTGTAATTACAAATTTATTATCCGCCGTACCTTATTTAGGTATTGATTTAGTACAATGAGTATGAGGTGGATTCGCTGTTGATAATGCAACTTTAACTCGATTTTTTACTTTTCATTTTATTTTACCTTTTATCGTATTAGCAATAACAATAATTCATTTATTATTTTTACACCAAACAGGATCTAACAATCCTATTGGTTTAAATTCTAATATTGATAAAATTCCTTTTCACCCTTATTTTACATTTAAGGATATTGTTGGTTTCATTGTAATAATCTTTTTATTAATTTCTCTTGTACTTATTAATCCTAATTTATTAGGAGACCCTGATAATTTCATTCCAGCTAATCCATTAGTTACACCAGCTCATATTCAACCTGAATGATATTTTTTATTTGCTTATGCAATTTTACGTTCAATTCCAAATAAATTAGGTGGAGTAATTGCATTAGTGTTATCAATTGCTATTTTAATAATTTTACCTTTTTCTCATCTAAGAAAATTCCGAGGAATCCAATTTTATCCTTTAAATCAAATTTTATTTTGAAATATATTAGTAACAGTAATTTTATTAACTTGAATTGGAGCCCGACCAGTTGAAGAACCTTATGTATTATTAGGACAAATTTTAACAGTAATTTATTTTCTATATTATTTAATTAATCCTTTAGTTAGAAAATGATGAGATAATTTATTAAATTAATTAGTTAATGAGCTTGAATAAGCATATGTTTTGAAAACATAAGATAGAATTTAATTTTCTATTAACTTTACTAAATTAAATTCACTATAATAAAGAAAATAATAAAATTTTAAATCCAATAAAAAATAATAAATAATTTAAAGAAAAAGATAAAAAACATTTTCAAGCCAAATATATTAATTTATCATAACGAAATCGAGGTAAAGTTCCTCGAGCCCAAATGAAAACAAAAGAAATAAAAGTAAGCTTTACATAAAATAATAAATTAAAAACATCACATCCTAAAAAAATTACACAAAATAATATTCTTATAAATAAAATTCTTGCATATTCAGCTATAAAAATTAAAGCAAACCCACCTCTTCTATATTCTACATTAAACCCTGAAACTAATTCTGACTCACCTTCAGCAAAATCAAAAGGAGTTCGATTTGTTTCAGCTAAAGAAATAGTTAACCAAACTAAAGCTATAGGAAATAAAATAATTAAAAATCAAATATAAATTTGGTAAACAAAAAAATACATAATATTATAACTACCAATCAAAAATACAAAAGATAACAAAATCAATGCTAAACTTACTTCGTAAGAAATTGTTTGAGCAACAGCTCGTAATCCACCTAATAAAGCATAATTTGAATTAGAAGACCAACCAGCAATTATTACAGTATAAACTCCTAATCTAGTACAACATAAAAAAAATAATCCTCCTAAATTAAAAGAATATAATTTAACGAAAAAAGGTATACATATTCAAACAAATAAAGATAAAAATAATGAAAAAATAGGAGAAATATAATATCTTAAATAATTAGACAAAAGAGGATAAGTTTGTTCTTTTGTAAATAATTTAATTGCATCACAAAAAGGTTGAGGAATTCCTATTAAACCTACTTTATTTGGACCTTTACGAATTTGAATATATCCTAATACTTTACGTTCTAATAAAGTTAAAAAAGCTACACTCACTAATACACAAATAATTAATAATAAACTTCCAATTAATGATAAAATAAATTCTATATAAAACAAGTACTATTTGTAATAAAAATTACATAAATAAATTCTAAATTTATTGCACTAATCTGCCAAAATAGCTTTATTTATATTAATAATATTCTTTTTTTAAATATAATTATTCTAATATTTGGTCCTTTCGTACTAAAATATTATAATTTTTTAAAGATAGAAACCAACCTGGCTTACACCGGTTTGAACTCAGATCGTGTAAGAATTTAAAAGTCGAACAGACTTAAAATTTGAACGGCTACACCCAAAATTATATCTTAATCCAACATCGAGGTCGCAATCTTTTTTATCGATATGAACTCTCCAAAAAAATTACGCTGCTATCCCTAAAGTAACTTAATTTTTTAATCATAATTAATGGATCAATTATTCATAAATTAATGTTTTTAAAAATTAAAAGTTTTTTAAATTTTAATATCACCCCAATAAAATATTTTTATTTATTAAAATAAAATTAATCTTTACAATTAAAATAAAAAAAATATAAAGATTTATAGGGTCTTCTCGTCTTTTAAATTTATTTTAGCTTTTTGACTAAAAAATAAAATTCTATAAAAAATTTAAATGAAACAGTTAATATTTCGTCCAACCATTCATTCCAGCCTTCAATTAAAAGACTAATGATTATGCTACCTTTGCACAGTCAGAATACTGCGGCCATTTAAAATTTCAGTGGGCAGGTTAGACTTTAAATTTAATTCAAAAAGACATGTTTTTGTTAAACAGGCGAACATTATTTTTGCCGAATTCTTTATTTAAACTTTTCATTAAAATTTATCTAAACAAAAAAAAATACTAATTCTATCATTATTTCTTAACTTTAAAAATTAAAATTAATATTCTAATAAATAATTAAAATATAATAAATAATTTAATTTATAAAATAAATTATAACACATTTTTTAATAATTGCTAATTCTAAGCATATATTTATTAAATTTATTTATTATTTTTAAAAATTTATTTTATAGCTTATCCCATAAAATATTAAAATTATAAATTATTAATTTAAATAAAAAAATTAATAAATTTATAATTTCTGAATTAAGTTCATTTCTTAGAAAACTAGATACCTTTAAAAACGAATAACATTTCATTTCTAATATAATATTATAAATAATTTTATTACATTAACTTATATATTATATTAACTCTTTTAAAATCGAGAAAAATATATTTATACTTTTTATTTAATAAACACTGATACACAAGGTACAATAAATTAAATTTTCTTTTAAAATAAAAATTTTTCAAATTATTTCAATTTTCTTTTACAATACTATTAAACTATTATTAAAATTATTTTTTCTTTAAACAATACTAAAACTTTAAATTTTACAGTTATTTCTAATATTTAAATTTTAAACAAAAAAAAATTAATAAATAAAAACTAATCAATCTATATTGATTTGCACAAAAATCTTTTCAATGTAAATGAAATGCTTTACTTAATAAGCTTTAAATTGTCATTCTAGATACACTTTCCAGTACATCTACTATGTTACGACTTATCTTACCTTAATAATAAGAGCGACGGGCGATGTGTACATATTTTAGAGCTAAAATCAAATTATTTATCTTTATAATTTTACTACCAAATCCACCTTCAAAAACTTTTTCATAATTTTATCCGTATAAATAATTTTATTGTAACCCATTATTACTTAAATATAAGCTACACCTCGATCTGATATAAATTTTTATTAAAATTATTGAATATTATTATTCTTATAAAATATTCTGATAACGACGGTATATAAACTGATTACAAATTTAAGTAAGGTCCATCGTGGATTATCGATTACAAAACAGGTTCCTCTGGATAGACTAAAATACCGCCAAATTTTTTAAGTTTCAAGAACATAACTATTACTACTTTAATATTTATATTTACATTTTAAATAATAGGGTATCTAATCCTAGTTTTTTAAAAAAACTTTTTAGCTTCAATTATTTTTTATACAAATATTTTGAATATAAAATTTCACTTAATAAATTCAATTTTCTTTTAATTTATAAATTTAACTAATTCTAAAAAAAATTTATTTGTATTATTAGTGTAACCGCGACTGCTGGCACCAATTTGGTCAATACTCTTTAATATTGCTATTTCTAAATTTCTTTAATTAATAATACTAATTACTGCGAATAAATAAATTATAAATATTTTTAAAATAAATATAAATTCATACAAAAATTTACATATAAATCAAATTAATAATAACGTTTTAAGCCAAAATAAAACTTTAAAATTATAATAAAAACTGTTAATAAAATTCATTAGTAAAATTTTATTTATAAAAATAATAAAATTTAATAAATAAAATTTTATAAATAAATTTTTATAAAAATAATTTTTATTAATTACTAAATCTGATAAAATCCCTGCAATAAAATAATAATTACAATTAATAAATTAATGATTTTAAATTTTAATTACTAGTAATTAATTATCTAATAATTTTATTCCCCCCGAATAAAAAATTTCTTATTAAATAAAAATTCTTGTAAAAAAAATCATAAAAATTTAATTATTTATTTATTATACTTATTATAAATTTTAATTTATATAATAATAAAAAAAAATTTCAAAATAAATAATATTTTAATAATAAAAATTAATAAAATTAAATTTATTTATAAAATTTTATAAAAATATTTAAAATTAATTAAAAAATACAATGATATATTATAAATAAATTTATAAAATTATTTAAAATTTAATAGAATTAAAAATATAATTATTTTACAATAATAATAATAAAATTATTAACATTAATTAAATATTTTTTATAAATTAAAAAAAAATTAATTAATAATAAAATTATTAATATTAATTAAATATTTTTATAAATTAAAAGAAAGTTCATTAATAATAAAATTATTGATATTAGTTAAATATTTTTATAAATTAAAAGAAAATTCATTAATAATAAAATTATTGATATTAATTAAATATTTTTATAAATTAAAAGCAAATTCATTAATAATAAGATTTCTCCTATTTTTTTTTTTTTTCTTTTAAATTTACAATTTATATAATATTATTTATTATATAAATTTACAATTTATATAATATTATTTATTAAATAAATTTATATTTTATTAATATTTCATGAATTTTATTTTTATAATATTATTAAAAATTTTTTATATACTAGTTCTAGATTAATAGATAATATATATATATATAAATGTTTAATATATTATTATATAGTTAACAATTTAAATAAAAAATTTCGCAATCCAAAAATTACTACATAACATGTAAATAAGATAATTGTTAATAATTTATCTAACATTTCTTTTATTTATATATATATATATATATGTTTATTAAATTATTATATATTTATATATTTATATATAGTTGATGATTTATATAACATATATATATATATAGAAAAAAAAAATTATTTAATTATTTTTTTTTATTTAAAAATTTGTATACTAAAATGTATTATTAATTAAAAAACTAATTATTTTTTAATTTTGTAATTTACAAAAAAAAATAATAGAACAAAAAAAAAAAAAAAAATAGGAGAAATCTTATTATTAATGAATTGCCTGATGAAAAGGGTCACCTTGATAGGGTGGATTATGTAGTATACTGCATTCATTGACAGGTTTTATTGTTTTTTTTTATAAAGACTTTATATTTAATAGAATTAAACTATTTCTAAAAGTATCAAAAACTTTTGTGCATCATACACCAAAATATATATATTTATATTAATTTTAAAAAGATAAGCTAATTAAGCTACTGGGTTCATACCCCTTTTATAAAGGTTATAATCCTTTTTTTTTAATTTTTAATAATTCTTCAAAAATTTTATTTTTAACAATTATAATTATCGGAACAATAATTACAGTTACATCTAATTCTTGGTTAGGAGCTTGAATAGGACTTGAAATTAATTTGTTATCTTTTATCCCCCTGCTAAGAGATAATAATAATTTAACTTCAACTGAAGCATCTTTAAAATATTTTTTAACCCAAGCATTAGCTTCAACTGTTTTATTATTTTCATCAATTATTTTAATATTAAAAAATAATATGAATATTGAAATTAATGAATCATTTACTTCAATAATTATTATATCTACTCTACTATTAAAAATAGGAGCTGCTCCTTTTCATTTCTGATTGAATAAATGCATTAATATTAATAACTTGACAAAAAATTGCCCCACTAATATTAATTTCTTATTTAGACATTAAAAATGTATTACTTATTAGAGTAATTTTGTCAGTAATTGTGGGAGCAATTGGTGGATTAAACCAAACATCTTTACGTAAATTAATAGCATTTTCTTCAATTAATCACTTAGGATGAATATTAATAAGTTTAATAATTAGAGAATCTATATGATTAATTTATTTCACATTTTATTCTTTTTTATCATTTATTTTAACTTTTATATTTAATATTTTTTAATTATTTCATTTAAATCAATTATTTTCTTGATTTATAAATAGAAAAGTTTTAAAATTTACTTTATTTATGAATTTTCTATCTTTAGGTGGATTACCTCCATTTTTAGGATTTTAACCTAAATGACTAGTAATTCAAGAATTAACATTTTGTAATCAATATTTTACATTAACAATTATAATAATATCAACATTAATTTCACTATTTTTTTATTTACGAATTTGTTATTCAGCATTCATGCTAAATTATTATGAAAATAATTGAACAATTAATACTCAATTTAATAATATAAACACAAATTTATATTTAATTTGTACTTTTTTTCAATTTTTGGATTATTTTTAATTTCTTTATTCTTTTTTATACTTTAAGGCTTTAAGTTAAATAAACTAATAGCCTTCAAAGCTATAAATAGGGGTAATCCTTTAAGCCTTAGTAAATTTTTACTCCTTCAAAATTGCAGTTTGATGTCATTGATGACTATAAGACTTTGATTAAGAAGAATAACTCTTATAAATAAATTTACAATCTATCGCCTAAATTTCAGCCACTTAATCGCGACAATGATTATTTTCTACAAATCATAAAGATATTGGAACATTATATTTTATTTTTGGAGCATGAGACGGTATAGTAGGAACATCTTTAAGAATTTTAATTCGAGCTGAATTGGGACATCCAGGAGCTTTAATTGGAGATGATCAAATTTATAACGTAATTGTTACAGCTCATGCATTTATTATGATTTTTTTTATAGTAATACCTATTATAATTGGTGGATTTGGAAATTGATTAGTTCCTTTAATACTAGGAGCTCCTGATATAGCTTTTCCACGAATAAATAATATAAGATTCTGACTACTACCACCTGCCCTTTCTCTTTTATTAGTAAGAAGAATAGTTGAAAGAAGAGCTAGAACTGGATGAACAGTTTACCCTCCCCTATCATCAGGAATTGCACATGGAGGTGCATCTGTTGATTTGGAAATTTTTTCTCTTTATTTAGCCGGGATTTCTTCTATTTTAGGAGCAGTAAATTTTATTACAACTGTAATTAATATACGATCTTCAGGAATTACTCTTGATCGTATACCATTATTTGTATGATCAGTTGTAATTACAGCTTTATTATTATTATTATCGTTACCAGTTTTAGCGGGAGCAATTACTATATTATTAACTGATCGAAACTTAAATACTTCTTTTTTTGACCCTGCTGGTGGTGGAGATCCAATTTTATATCAACACTTATTTTGATTTTTTGGTCACCCAGAAGTTTATATTTTAATTTTACCTGGATTCGGAATAATTTCTCATATTATTAGTCTAGAATCAGGTAAAAAGGAAACTTTTGGATCTTTAGGAATAATTTATGCTATATTAGCTATTGGATTATTAGGATTTATTGTATGAGCTCATCATATATTTACAGTAGGTATAGATGTTGATACACGAGCTTATTTTACATCTGCAACTATAATTATTGCTGTACCAACAGGAATTAAAATTTTTAGTTGATTAGCAACTCTTCATGGAGCTCAACTTTCTTATTCTCCAGCTATTTTATGAGCATTAGGATTTGTGTTTTTATTTACAGTTGGTGGATTAACAGGAGTAGTTTTAGCTAATTCATCTGTAGATATTATTTTACATGATACATATTATGTGGTAGCTCACTTTCATTATGTTTTATCGAGCTGTATTTGCAATTATAGCAGGATTTATTCATTGATTCCCATTATTTACTGGTTTAACAATAAATAATAAATTATTAAAAAGTCAATTTGTTATTATATTTATTGGAGTAAATTTAACTTTCTTTCCTCAACATTTTTTAGGATTAGCAGGAATACCCCGACGATATTCAGATTATCCAGATGCTTATACAACTTTAAATGTAGTATCTACAATTGGTTCTTCAATTTCACTTTTAGGAATTTTATTCTTTTTTTATATTATTTGAGAAAGTTTAGTATCACAACGACAAGTAATTTACCCAATTCAATTATGTTCATCTATTGAATGATATCAAAATACTCCACCCGCTGAACATAGCTATTCTGAATTACCTCTTTTAACTAATTAATTTCTAATATGGCAGATTAGTGCAATGGATTTAAGCTCCATATATAAAGTATTTTCCTTTTATTAGAAAATTAATGTCTACATGAGCTAATTTAGGTTTACAAGATAGAGCCTCTCCATTAATAGAACAATTAATTTTTTTTCACGACCACGCATTATTAATTTTAGTAATAATTACGGTATTAGTTGGATATTTAATATTTATATTATTTTTTAATAGCTATGTAAATCGATTTCTTTTACATGGACAATTAATTGAAATAATTTGAACAATTTTACCAGCAATTATTCTTTTATTTATTGCTATGCGTTCTCTTCGATTATTATATTTACTAGATGAAATTAATGAACCTTCAATTACACTAAAAAGAATTGGACATCAATGATATTGAAGTTATGAATATTCAGATTTTAATAATGTAGAATTTGATTCTTATATAATTCCAACAAATGAATTATCAAATGATGGATTTCGACTACTAGATGTAGATAATCGAATTGTTTTACCTATAAATTCTCAAATTCGAATTTTAGTAACAGCCGCTGATGTTATTCATTCATGAACAGTTCCAGCTTTAGGAGTTAAGGTAGATGGAACACCTGGACGATTAAATCAAACTAATTTTTTTATTAACCGACTTGGTTTATTTTACGGACAATGTTCAGAAATTTGTGGAGCTAATCATAGTTTTATACCTATTGTAATTGAAAGTGTTCCAGTAAATTATTTTATTAAATGAATTTCTAATAGAGTAAATTCTTCATTAGATGACTGAAAGCAAGTACTGGTCTCTTAAACCATTTTATAGTAAATTAGCAATTACTTCTAATGATATTATTATTATTAATGAATTTTCTTTTAATTTATAAAAAATTAGTTAAATCATAACATTAGTATGTCAAACTAAAATTATTAAATTTTTAATATTTTTTGATTCCACAAATAGCACCAATTAGATGATTACTTTTATTTATTGTATTTTCTATTACATTTATTTTATTTTGTTCAATTAATTATTATTCATTTATACCTTCTTCACCTAAATCTAATGAATTAAAAAATATTAATTTAAATTCAATAAATTGAAAATGATAACAAATTTATTTTCTGTCTTCGACCCATCAGCAATTTTTGGACTATCATTAAATTGATTAAGAACATTTTTAGGACTTTTAATAATTCCCTCAATTTACTGATTAATACCATCTCGATTTAATATTTTTTGAAATTCGGAAAAGCTTGCTTCTTTCTAATAAAACCCGAAACTGTTCGAGTACCGGGTATAAAAATATGCATAAAATTTGAATAAAATATGCATAAACTCAATCGAATTACTATAAAGATTAATATGCAAATGACGATGTTGATAGCCCTGCGATCTGCGCCAAACTTATCGTGGATGTCGTCGAACATCCTTGAGGTCCTCAGTGTGTTCAGGTGAATATCGTTGATAATTGAATCGATCAAATCGCGGATTCCCGTAGCTTCATCCAGAAGCATTAACCTTACGCTAGCGAGGCTTTTAAATACTGGCAGAAAAGCGAGTGCCATATGTTTCATGATCAAGTCTTTTATATGTTTGAGGCAGGCCAGCCCGCTTAAAGGGATTAGATAAGTTTTGTCCATAATAATATTCTTCATCCCTTCGACAAAGACTGTAGAATTAGGAATCTAGAAATTGCACTGATTATAATTAAGTGTTCAGCTCTGTGGGTTCTGTGTAGGGAAAAGATAGTACCAGGTCGAAGTGCAGGCACTTTGAAACATCGTATGTCGTATGTCATGGTTGAACTTATAGCATTTTGGCAAATGGTACAAAGCATAAGCAGCGTATCTGGGATCTCGTTTCTGGCCCCGCAAACCTGAAAAGGCGAAAAGGTTAGGGCAGAGCTTTATCGCAGACTATCCATCCGATATCCGATGAGAGAAATTCTCTGGCTCTAGTAGTTACCATCTCTAAGCTGGGACCCAAGCAAACGGATATCCTTCTCTAAGTCATCAACTTGTGACATTATCATAAGTGCTCTCGGCATGTTGACCAAGATGCGCTCCATTTCAATCAGCGCATTGCTCTCGGAAGTATCTCCCACGTCCAGCAATATGTGATTACTTGCGGCTATGGAGACAGATGGAGGGTGGAAGATGGAAGGTATATTGTTTCCGAGTCGAACTCACAACTTAGTTGTTCATCGAGGTGGGCCTCCAGTCAAACCTAGCCATTGACAATGCCAAATGCAACAGAAGCTTCCAGCAGAAGTCCTTACCAATCCAATTAGCTGCAGTCTGGGTCTGGGCTTTATGCACTTGTATTTAAACATACATCGAAACATTTGAAGAGAATTTATTGCTCATCCATTATTCGCTTTTACGGCCATACGAGCGTCGAGTGTAGAAGGCGTTATCAGTCGACTCTGATTATATTCTGTCGATAGTAGCTCAGCAACTTGTTCGCCGTATTCGTCAGCCTGTAAGCGCTAAATGGTTATTATTGGCTTATTTGGGGTTTTTGGGAATGGAGTGGAGTGTCAGCCTGTCAGCCCTGTGCGCAGTGATTTGTTTAAACTCCCAACGACTCGTTGGGCGGTTTGACTAGTTCCGCGAAGGGAGATAACGAATATGTCGGAGTGCCATTAATAAGTATCGAGAAATGTAATTCATTTGCCTTAAGTATAAACGTATCTTCCGCTGCCACCGTTGAGTCGATGTGACAACGAAATTTAGTAATTAGTGCTGCCGTTTTTGCAGTTTCTGTTTGATTAAAAGTCGACAGCAGCAATGATGATATACATACATATATGTGTCCGTATATCTAGTTTCCATAAAATGAACCTGGGGGAGGCGTGATAAGAATACGGCAGAGCCGAAGGCCCTCGTTAATCGCATTTATTTGAATCCATTTTCGATCGAGTCATTTATTTTTAAGTCCGATCAACCGTATGCACATACATACTATTTATTGGTTGTACAAGCAGAGGTAGATCACTATCAGGGATGTATCTGCTGGCCACTTGGCGCTCATCTCAAGTGCCTTGATAATACATTCTTTCACAATCCAGCCATTCCCATTCTGCACCCGACATCGGTCGCGCTTCGAGCTCCCAATCTTTTGTATTATTCGCTCTTTCGAAATATAGGCGCCTCCCTCCCCCGCACTTCATTGATTAGCTTTCTTGGATATCTCGACTTTGACCTCGTTCCTTGTTTACATTTTCTCACTTCGTTGCATTGTTGCGCTGCACTGTGGGCCAGCGACCCCATTTTTCGACGTTAATTCGAAAAAATGCATGTCAATGAAACTTAATTTTAATTTAACATTTAATTAGTATATACATTAATTAAAAAAAAATCAAAAATCTTTTTTGTTTTAATGCATCCTTGGCCTTTTTGCAACGTTTTAAAGTCAGCTGTTTGATAAGCTGCAATCGATAGTAAAAAACGCGGGAAACTGTTTATTTACTTTGACAGCTTACCAAATTGAAACTAAGTTCAAAAACTGAAATCAAAGTAATGGAAAAGAAAGGCCAGGGTATGTAGAGTTATTATATTAAACAAGTTTGTGCTCATGTTTTTGAATATGTTTTTGTGTGTATTAATTTGTGTCGTCCAAAGGTAGAGAATACTTAACCAATGTGCCCGTCTCTTATGGTCAATAACTAATTTTGTGCGCAATTGTGCGAGAAAGTAATTATGTAATATTGTAGTGCAAGCTGTGTATAAAATAATCCTAAAACTTGTTTTTGCGCCATTTTGCGCCGGTGTGCGCATTTTAATTTATTTGTAGGTGAGGTGGAGTTCACTTATGAAAAGCTGCTCAGTATTTACATTGAGAATAATCGAAACGCCGCAGCACTTTCGAGTTGGATTTTCGAAGAACTGAAGGCCTACAAAATAAGCACGGAGAAAAAACTTTTTTGTCAGCGATCCAATGGTTTTTGACCAATCCCTTTTCGCGACAACAATGGTTCCTCTCAAATTAATGGATGATATTGGAAATATATTGTGGCTATATCGTACTCCTCAGTCTATTAGATTTTGTAGGCCAATCAAACTTGAATTTGTTAAAGAGACTAAAGACCATATTATCGAAGAAAAAAAAAATTTGGACGATCAAATTAAAGATTTATCTTCATATGTCTGCACATTTATAAATGGAAGAAACATAAGAGTAAAATATAATCTGCATATGACACTTTGAGACGGGAAAGTTTTGAACATTTTGACTGAAACTAAATCTTGCCAATTATGTCCCATCTGTGGAGCAAGTCCAAAAGATTTCATGGAAAGTGGAAATATGGATTCACCGAAATTTAAGCCTAGACATGGAACATTACAATATGGCATGAGTCCACTTCACGCATGGATTCGATTTTTGAGTTTGTTCTTAAAATTGCTTATAGAACTGGACTCGAAAAATGGCAAGTTAGAGATGAAAATGGAAAAAAAGAAATGGCGAAAAAGAACAAGCTCATACAAGAGAAGATGTGGAGGAATATGGCTCTACATGTCGACAAGCCTAAACAAAATGGAAGTGGAAACACCAACGACGGCAACACAGCAAGAAAAGCCTTTTCAAAACCTAAGCTATTCGCTCAAATCTTAGGTCTTGATGAGTCTCTCATCACATATTTTCAAAATATTTTAATTGCGATTTCCTGCCAGCTGTCAATTGATGCAAAACTATTTAAAAAATATTGTCAAGAAATAGTTACACTATATATGTCCTTGTACTCATGGTTTCCGATGTCGGCAACAGTTCATAAAGTTTTAATTCACGGTTTCCAAATAATAGAAGCATCAGTACTGCCAGTAGGTGTTCTTGGAGAAAACGCTTCGGAAGCACGCAATAAATACTATAAGAGTGACAGACGATTACATGCTCGAAAGGATTCACGACGCAACAATATGACAGATGTTTTCCAAAGAGCAATGGATTCCTCTGATCCTCTTGTATCGAGCATCTATCTGACAAAAAGATTGGGTGGAAATAAAAAGGATCCATTGCCGATCCATTGAACTTTTAGAAACACCAGGTTTTGAAAATATTTTTTATAACAATAATGCTTCCCTAGAAACTGATACTTATTCTGGTATGTGTGAAAGTGACGAATCGGATTCCGATAATGAAAATTCATTTTCAATAGAAATAGATGTAGAAGAAGATTAATAATAAATTCGTTGTACTTTGAAAAACTTCAACATTCATCCCCCTCTAAGTATTAAGTTTAAGTGTAAAAATATAAATTTTTAAGAATTTTAATAACATATTCTATTATAATGGACTACGTGTTAAAAATCAATATTAGCGAATCTTTTTTTTTATGGGCGTTTGGTGTGGGCGTGGTCGGATCGGTCTAAAATTAAGATATATATATATACACGTCGATAATATTTTGTGTACAAAATTTGAAGTCTCTAGCTTTATTATTTTAATTTACGTCAAAAAATGGGATCGCTGGCCCACTGTGCGCTGGTCAGAAACCTGCAGGCGATGATCCGGACCTAACAAGGTTCAGCGTCCAAAAATCTTTGATAAATCACACCTTTCCTCCGCCTGCCTCCCCACCAACTGCACATACATGCACATTGAACCCTTTATTATTTGTTATTATAAATAACAGAATGCACACATACGCACACAAATGTTTGTGTGGAAGTCAAATTATTTGCAGTTGGGTGAGGTTAATGATTTACGGAAATCCCCGGGCTAACCGGTTGTACGTACTCCTCGTGCCAACATGCAAAATAAAAATGTTATATTTAATAATTTATAATTAATAACCACCCAAAAAAACTTCCACAGCATCCGCAACCGATACAATGTGGCCCTAAGATGGACAGCTATCAATGGAATCCAGCACTCACGATATACGGACTCATCCTTCTGCTGCTGTTAGCATGGACCCAGGCGCAGACTGATCAGTACCTCCTTCGACGATCAGGAGTTGGCCGACAGTGAGTGTTCGGTATGCTGCAGTATCCTAACAGTATCTAACATTCCGCTGTGGCTCGTTCCAGAGGTGGAAATCAATATTGTCTCGACGGCTTACACACTTAGCTTCAGCATCGCCGTTGGGGACACAGACTATACCATCGAGAGCATCACTTGCCGCAACGGAAGCGGGAAGGAGACCAAGGCGAACGAGGCCAATGTGTGGTAAGCAGAGATCGAGCAGAGGGAGAGTCTGTCCTCAAGCCGATACTGGCATGTTTTCCCTTGCAGCGAGAGTCTCGATCCATGCACCTTCTACACGTGTGTAGTCGCGCTGCGGCCCATCGACAACAACCCGCCGACCCATGACCAGACGATCTACGCCTACACCGAGTACAAACGTGAGAGAGACCAGCCCGATGGCTTCAGACATGTCTTGATCCTCATGCCCTCCTGCATTTCCTCAATTTCAGAACCCAGGACGGAAGTGACAAACGTGCAGCCCACCGCCAACACCATCAAAGTCACCTGGCAGACGAACGACCGCGCCTGTGTCGAGGCCTTCGAGATCACGGCCAAGGCGTCCGAGTACTCCTACACGACGCAGCAGCTGAGCGAGAAGAGCACCTACACCTTCAAGGACGTCTATGCCTGCCTGGCCCACACCATCACCTTGACGACGCGCAACAATGCTAGTGTCGTGGTGGACACAAGCTCGACCGAGGTGGAGACGCTCTACTCGGAGCCAGGCGACCTCTCACTGAACATCACTAACTTGGCCAACGGCATAACGGTCATCAAATGGTTGGATCCCACGGAAAAACACTGCATCGCCAACTACACTTTCAAGTGGAAGCGAGACGACTGCGAGCAGGAGAACGACCAGCAGCCGGAGGAGACGACCACGGATCTGCCAAGCACCATGACCACATTGGATACGGATTATGACATGGAGACAAGCGAACCAACAGAACCAGTGGAACCAGCAGAACCACCCGAAAACAGGAACAGAGGTAAGTATTTGTTGGGGTATTGGACACAGAGTACTTACACCTACAATTTCTTATCGGGCATTCCCTTGGGCTATCCCCAGTTGAGTGCGAGTGGAGTGACAATTCCGATAACTGCAAGCTGAGAGAATATCAGCCCACCGATCTGCAAGGATGAGAGCCGCATACCTTCGAGATCTACATCAATCAGAACGAAACATCCAAGGCATCCCAGCAGTTTACATCCGCCGAAAAGAGTAAGTTGGCGCCAAGGAATCACCCACCCCAGCTCCTGATCATTCTTCTCTAGCGGCCAGCGCTGTCTCCGACCCCGTTCACAGCAATAACTTGACAGAACTTCGATGGATGTGGTCCGAGACCCAGAATCATCCCAAGTGTGTGGCCAACTATAGCGTGCAGCTGACGGGACCCACACAACGACTCAACGAGACACTTGAGGTGGTGACTGAGGAAATGGTGGCGGTCTTCGATAACCTCGATCCGTGTGGCGTCTATATAGTGGAAATTGTGCCGGTGATGCTGAATGGAAGCTTCGGTGCCACGTATCAGTCGGAGGCCACCGTCAGCGAAGATCGTAAGTCGATGATTGCGATAGCGAAGGCCTGTCGATTAAACTTTTTCGGTTAGGGCCCTCGCAGATCCTGGAACCCGTCGTCCTGCCCGGCTCGTACTCTCTTGAGATAAGCTGGCTGACGCCCGCATATGCGAACTTGTGCATCGACGGGTACCGCCTCTCCGGCTGGATGGAGGACAACAATGAGGTGCTCAGTGCGACCACCAAGAACACGTCCGTGACCTTCAACGATGGCCTGCTGGCCTGTCAGATGTACACCATACAGGTCATACCCTATACCCGGGAGAATCTGGACGGGGATCTGCGACAGGAGGTGGTGGAGACAACGGCTGCCGTAGTGAACTCTGATAAGGTGAGAGATCTATAGAGGTCTAACTGCCGACTCTGACTGTGTTTGATCCCTTTGAATCCGCACAGATAACCCTGCAGATGGGGACCAACGGAGCCGCCTCGCACAGCCTGACATTAATTGCCAACAATCAGGACTACAACAACACCTGCCACCTGCGCACCAGCGCCAAGGTGCGCTACACATATGGGGAGCGGTACGTGGAGGGGTACACAAAGACAGGTATGTGCCAGAATACGGCGCAGCACCCAGATCACGCTTTCATCTTCTCATTCCCTGGCTTTCCAAGGATTCCAGGCCCAGATCAGCCCACTGTCGCCGAACACCGCCTACTTTTGCGACGTGATTCTGTACAATGATTGATTCTGTACAATACCCTGGAGAACACCCACACGCAGAACTACTGTAAGCGATGCAAATGAATCACTTTCTCTCGATCTCTTGCTAAGTAAATCCATTCGCTTGCAGTTCCCGAGCAGCCAGAGAGCGTGAACTTCTCCCAGGCAGCGTGCAGAGCCTGCTGTTCACCTGGAATCCGCCCACCTATCTGAACGGCCCCATCAAATACTACCAGGCCTATCTGATGCGACATGAGCCCGACTACTTTGTGCCCGAGGACTGCCCGGAGGTCAGCGAGAACCCCAGGTCGGAGACCAAGGGCGATCTGACCGTCAACTTTACTGAACTGTCGCCGGGCATTCGGTACATGATGCAGGTTGCTGCCCAGAACGATTTTGGCATGGGAGAGTATACCTCGCTGATTATTGGCATCACTCTGCCCACGGGTAAGTTAGCCCGGGTCAAATGCGCGTCAGTGCCAACGAGACAAGTCACCCAACGAGATCGGCCATCGTTCGACTTCCGGCGGATATCCAGAGCTCCGAATCGGGCAACATCACCTACATCGCCTTGCTGCTCTCGCAGAAGAAATGTGCCGGAACGCCGACGCTGGGCTCCGCCTTGGTCAATGCAGCCTCGTCGTGGCCAGATGTGCAGTCCTATGAGACGGCAGGCGCAGATGGCTCTGTGAACTGCGTCTTTCAGTATCAGACGACGGAAGAACGCTGGAACCCGAACGCAGGCAGCAGAGAAAGGGGCTCCGACGACGAAATCATCTTCACCATCGGCGAGGACAAGTGTCCGAATGGCAAGCGGTACTGCAATGGTCCGCTCCTGGCAGACACGCAGTACCACATGGTGGTGCGTCTGTTCACCAAGTCGGGATATCGCGACGCGGCCCTGCTGGAGTTCAAGACGGATGCGGCCATCAAGGTGACACTGATCCTGATCAGCGTCTGCTCCTGTCTGCTTCTGGCCTTTGTGCTGGGACTCGCAGTGATCTGGGTGCGCAAGCGTCTAGCCTGGTAGGTGCCGGCCTGATGCACCACAACCAGAAGCTGATTCGTTTTTTCCCCACAGGCATCGGGACTCTGGTCAGGGTATTGAGGATCCTTTTGGCAACGTGATCGCGAAGAACTTTGCCATTTTCTACGCAGAGGTGGCCAAGCCGGAGAAGTTGGCCCGCGAATTCAAGGAGATAACCGTAGTGGCCCTGGAGCTGAGCTACTCGGCCTCCGAGCTGGGCTGCCACAAGAATCGCTATGCGGACATATATCCATGTGAGTGAGGATCGCTATCCCCTTTGGGCTTAAAGCTTAAAGCGTCTTAAAACCGAATTTGATTTCTATTAACAGATGACATAGATGCGGAAGGATCGGACTATATCAATGCCTCCTTCATAGATGTAAGTGCTTGGATTTTTGCCCTAGTATTTGCTGTCACCTAACCCGCAATTTCATAGGGACACACCCGCAAGAAGGAGTACATTGCCACCCAGGGACCGAAGCCGGAGAGCCTCATGGACTTTTGGCACATGATTCTCCAGTACAACGTTCGAATCATTATCCAGGTGACCCAGTTCCGAGAAGGCAATACGATGAGCTCCAATCTAAATCGTATTCAAATCGAATTGAAACATAAATCGAATCCAAAAACAGATAAAATGCCACGAATACTTCCCGTACAACATGCGCGGACTGACGGTGACCGTCAAGTGCAAGGAGTACTTTGAGCTCTACGATCAGACCGAGCTAACTGTAGTGCACGATAAGTACGGTCTGAAGGAGAAGGTCGTGCACTTATACTTTAAGATGTGGCCCGATTACGGCTGTCCCGAGGATCCCATGCACCTGATTGCCTTCGTAAAGAAGGTCAAGTCAGAGCGACGTCCCAGCTATTCACCCATCGTCGTTCATTGCAGTGCGGGCGTGGACAGGACCGGGACCTTCATTGGTCTCGACTTGATTATGCAGCGCTTGAAGAGCGAGTCGAAAATCAACATATTTGAAACGGTCAAGAAGCTGCGTTTCCAGGTAGGTCGTCTATTTCATCTGATGTGATCCGAGAGCGTTTTTCTCCATGCCAATCCGTTTCAGCGCATGAAAATGGTGCAGACGCAGCAGCAGTACACATTCCTTTATGCCTGCACCTATGAGCTGGTGAAGCACAAGATTCCGCGGGCACACCTTTCAGCGAAAGGTTCTTAATGTAAGTCTTAAATACATTTACGGTACTGTGTTAAGCCGACGACTAATTCCAATGCATTGCAGAAATACTATCCCCCGGACTTCGATCCGTCGAAGATTCCGCGGATGAAATTGGCCAAAAACCGTCAATACACCGTTCGACTAATGGCCCCGTTCAATATGCGATGCGAGACCTGCGGCGAGTACATCTACAAGGAAAAGAAGTTTAATGCGCGCAAGGAGGATGTGGAGCACGAGACGTACCTGGGCATACGCATCTACAGGTTCTACATCAAGTGCACCCGATGTCTGCAGGAGATCTCATTCAAAACAGATCCGCAGAACACCGACTACGAGATCGAGGCGGCAGCCACGCGGAATTTCATGGCCCTGAAGCTGGCCGAAGAGCAGGCCCGTCGCGAGCTTCAAGAGGAACGCGAGGAGGAGGCGAATAATCCCAAGAAAATGCTCGAGAATCGCACCGAGCAATCGCGCAATGAAATTGAAATGCTGGAGGGGTCTCGAGGAGCTGCGCGACCTGAACCGACGACAGCAGACCGTAGACTACACAACAATGCTGCAGCAATATAATACGGGAGAAACGGAGGGAGAACGCTTGGACCGAGAGGATGAGGAGTTTATCAAGTGAGTTCTCCACTTAAACTTGCCAATTGAGACTGTAAATTTTTCTGTTCCGTTTCAGATCTGTAAACTTTAAAAGCAAGCCCGAGGGTGGCACTCGAATAGTAGCCGAAGAAATCATTGAAGAGGTCAAAGAGGAGGCTGTGGACCCATTGCCAGCCCCCCCGCCGGCTAAATTAGCCAAACCCATTTTCCCTCTTTCTGCGGCCGCAACCACAAGCAAAGTTTTGGCCGCTCAGCCTTTGGTTAAACGTAAAACCCCCTTGGTGCTGGTCAAGCCCAAGGCAGCAGCAACGACTAAGCCGACAGCAACCTCAACTACAGCAACGGATATTCCAAAGGCAGCTGAAGTTCCAAAGACCCCAGCTCCAGCAGCGAGTCTATCCCTTCTAGCCGCCTATAGCGATAGCTCAGAGGATTCCACCTGACACAGCATTTTACTGATCTTGTTTTTACCAATTCCAATAAATATATATATATATATACTTTGAATAATGCATCATTTAATTAACATCCGGCTTCAATTTAATCCAATTGTAATCCAATGATTTCGTCAAAGCCAATTAATCATAAGTCAAATAAATTTCAATTTCAAACAAATAGTACGAGTAGATTATCCATTATCAAAATATCCATCGATGGTACCTGTGGAGATAATGTTTTTTATCCCCAATCGGCCGACTAATTATTTCGAATTAAATAAAACTCTGCGCAGAAATAAAATTACGATATGTTCGTTCATGAAGAGCCGAGACATCCAAATTTCAAGTGTGGCTTGCCTGCCCTTTACATTGCCGCTCCGATCGCTAA
This sequence comes from Drosophila miranda, assembly GCF_003369915.1. Lineage (NCBI taxonomy): Eukaryota > Metazoa > Arthropoda > Insecta > Diptera > Drosophilidae > Drosophila > Drosophila miranda. Next base: position 22,161,076 of record NW_022881603.1, on the reverse strand, counting down.
GCGCAGCTTCGCTCGGCCGACGTCGGTAGGCAGACGCAAAGCGGTGATAGCGAAGAGCGAGCTGGCAGAGAGCGTTTAGCAGGGCAAGCAAGCGCAAAGCTTTAACAAACAAATGAGTGACATAGACATAAGTAACAAACAAAATAAGCGGCTGAGGGCTAAGAATTAGGTGCTATTTGGCAAGCAGCTAATCGGCTGGGTTCTGCCCCGAACAGTACCCACTCCCACCCCACTCTACAGAAGTCCATTTCGTGGATCGTAGTGTTGGGTGTGGATAGACTTACAAAATGACTTGTGGTTTAGTTAGAGCTAAACTATGGGCTATTTACAGAATGAATAATGTGAGAGTGTGTGTGTTTTATGTTACGCTTAAAACTCGGGCAATCAAAATAATAAATAATATCACAAGCGAAACAAAATTATAAAATACACGATGGGTATGTCCTAGGCATACGGTACGGCTGTCTATACAGGTGATTATCAATAAGGGTTAGTTATAGTAGGTATAATAGTAAATCCATTTAAATGATTTATTTCATAAATTACGAAGACACTGGTATTTTTCTATAGCTGTCATACATAGAATAGCAATCAATAGCATAGGCAATAGATAAGGCCTCCTCTCTCTGGTTCGCTCTCCTCCATGGGAGTGCGATTAAACATTACAAATTTCGGTTTAAACAGTCTTTGTTCATTTTGGGGTGTGGCGGGTCACGGTCACTCATATTGCAAAATATGAGTTCAAGGATCTCAGAACCTATAAGAGCCAGAGCAACCAAATTTGGTATCCACACTCCTGTGATATCGGACCTTGACCGTTTCGTGTCCAAATTTCGCCACACCCCCTTCCGCCCCCGCAAAGGACGAAAATCTGGGGCATCCACAAATCTCAGCGACTATTAAGGCTAGAGTAACCAAATTTGGTATCCGCACTTCTGTTAGATCTCACTACAAAACGTATATCTCAGAATTTCGCCCCACCCCCTTCCGCCCCCACAAGGGACGAAAATCTGTTGCATCCACAATATTGCACATTTGAGAAAACTAAAAACGCAGAATCATAGATAACGACCATATCTATCAGATTGCTGAATCTGGACCAGATCAGATAATTTTTATAGCCAAAAGGAACAAATAAATTTGCACTGGCTACGCAGCGCCCGACGTCACGCTCAGACTGATTTTCTGTTTCTCTCGCACGCACTCTTTGTCGTGTCGTTTAATATTAGCAGCGTCTGCCGGAGGAGAGCCATACTGACTTAGTATCGGGTATAACTGTAGAGTTGCGGTGTCCGCAGCAACTCACAACGTTCCCCCTCGTTTTGGTATATATTTTGCTGCTTTCTTAATTTGGTTTAGCCTTCACTTAGATGTCCACTGTGGTGGCCTGCTGAATGGCGTTGTAACTGTTGGCAGCACTGCCACTGACACCGGCACCAGCACCGGCGCTGCATTTACGTGGAAGCACTTTAGGTGCTGCACCTGCCACACCACCACCACCCGCACCTGCACCACCGCCCCCATCGTAGTTGTGATTGTTGTTTTGCAGGAAATGCTGCTGATCGGCGTCGGCCACCGAATGAGTCAGCTCATACAACTCCAAGTCGTCGTACTCTGAGATGCCCAGAGCTCGTGTGGGAGCATATTGCAGATCATTGTCTCCATCTTCTTCGTCATCTGTGTGCGGGTGATTCTTATGCCTGGTGCTCATGGCCACGGCAAAGTCCTCCAGGCTGCGCTTGACTGCCGCATCCGAGCCAGTACCCGAATCCTTGCTGGACAGATGATCCTGCTGTGCCTCTAAGTCGGTTTGCTGCAGATAGCTGAGCGTCAGACCCTGCTCCAGGCAGCGTTGCTCATACGAAGGCGTTGTGGTCACAATAAGTCGACTGTGAGCCCCCCCCTGGCTATCGCCGCATCCCAGATCGAGACTGCGCGGTCGCAGTTGCGCTGGCTGCTGCTGGGAAGGAATACCATCTAGAACAAGCTGGGACTGGTGGGGCCTCAGCATGGTGCGATTCCACGTGGTCAAATGGGTTTGATCCTTGTCCAGAGTGGAGTGCTGACTGGCGTGGGTGCGCGCTGCCAGCCGTTCGGCAGCAAGGCTCAGCAGGAACTTTCGCTTCTGGTAGCGCAGGGTGCACCAAATGATGCAGCAATCGACCAGGACGCAGGTCACAGTCAGCAGGACTATACCCAGCAGCAGAACATCCCAATTGAGATTCTCCTTGACCACCACCAGCTCCGACTGCAGGAGCTGCCCGCATCATTCGATTGGGCGTTCAGAATCACGAGCAGTTCCTTGCTGCTCGTAAAGTAGTAGCGCTCTCCTTCCGCCGTCGTTGGTGAGATGTGGATCGGCTTGTTCTCCTTAAACCATTCGCGGTGGGGATGCTCCAGCTCCAGCTCTGCGTTCGCTGCCTCACTGAGGCACTCAAGCACACACGTGCGCCCGACAACCACCTCCTGATGCACCAGGGGAATGGAATGCTGTGGCTTGTCTATAGTAGGGAAAGAAACATCACTAGGAGCCCCAAAAGCAGATGCTTTGCCACATGTACCATTCACCATCAGCGTGGCGTTCACCTTGATCTCGCCAGCAGCGCTCTCCGCCGTGCACGTGTAAATGCCCGAGTCGCTGGGCTTGGCGTTGGTTATGAGAAAGGCGTTTTCCTCGCGTATAACTTGAAGGCGACGCTCGGTAGCCGCTGGGAAATCAGTGGCCCCAAACTTTTGCAGAGCTATCTCCGGCATAGGGTCTCCACTGGCGGAGCACACAAGTCTGGCTGTTTCGCCGGCGTCCAGTGTGAGGTTAGAAGGCACGTGCATGAAACTGGGATGAACTTTTAAAGAGAGAACATTACGATTATTGTGAGTGAAATCGATACGATTATGTGGCATGTGGTACTTACTTCCTATGGATATCTTGAACTTTTGCGCATAGGTCGTCCCAAAGGCATTGGAGACCACACACTGAAAGCGTCCTGCACTCTCGTAGGTCACATTGGTCAGGTCGTGATGGATTTGTGTCTCTGTGCTGGCTCCATCGTGCAGGGCCCCTGGACGCTCCTGAATGTGCTGATTGTCGTGGCGCCACTTGATCTTTAGCTCATCGGCGGCCGCCAGTGAGGCGGCTGTGGGAGAGCTGGCAATGCATTCCAATGTGATGTTGGCACCCTTCACGGCCAACATATTGTCCGGCTCCTGTTTAAGCTTTGGTTTCGGCGAGTCAGCTAGGGAAATTTTAGCTTTAGATTATTGGATTCGGTGAAGAGGCATTGGGTCTAGGCATCTACTCACCACATATCAGCTCCGAGTTGGTCAGTGTGAGCAGCTGACGATCCAGCAGATGCTCGGGATAGCCACAGACCACGGTGGCCAGTAACTGGGGGGCCTGCATGGCAAAGTGACTCTGTAGCCACTGGCGGAACCAAATGAGCTCGCAGTCGCAAATGAAGTTCAGGGACTTGAAGATCAACTTCTGCAGTCGGAGCATGTGCTCGAACGCATTCGGCTGGATGCTGGCGAGAGCATTCGAGCCTAGATTCAGCAGCTCCAAGTTATTAAGGCCACTGAGGGCTTTGCCACTGATCTGTTTCAAATTATTGCCGTGCAGATCGAGGCGTCGCAGCTTGCGCAGGGCCTTGAACGGTGCAACGGCACTCTGATCCTCAATGATCCAGGTCAGACGATTGCCACGTAAATTTAATTCCTCTAGATTCTTAACGCAATCGAAGGTGTTTTCCTGTAGATACTGCAGTTTGTTGTGGGCCAAATTGAGCTGCTTCAATCGCTGCAAGCAGTCCAAATGCTGCGGCTTGAACTCGCTGATGGAGTTGTGCGACAGATCGAGGGACTCTAGAGACTGAGTAAACTCCCAAGTGTCCAGCTCGATGCGGGAGATAGAGTTGTTCGACAGCGAGAGGTAGTGCAGCTTTGTCAGGTTGAAAAGGCCCTGCCGGGAGAGCGAACTGATTTGGTTGTGATCCAGCTCGATGCTCTCAATGTTCCGCATGACATAGAAGACGCCGTCCTGCAGCGATCGGATTTGGTTTGACTTTAGCTGAAGCCTCTGCAGCGATAGAAGACCCCGAAACGTGGACCAGTTAATCTCCAGATGATTGTAGCTAAGTGCGCTATCCCTTCTAGCCGCCTATAGCGATAGCTCAGAGGATTCCACCTGACACAGCATTTTACTGATCTTGTTTTTACCAATTCCAATAAAAACAAGCGTCCTGCATCCTTTTGCCAGTAAAAACTGATAAAATCTATATAGTATTTATGTTTTTATATACTTTGAATAATGCATCATTTAATTAACATCCGGCTTCAATTTAATCCAATTGTAATCCAATGATTTCGTCAAAGCCAATTAATCATAAGTCAAATAAATTTCAATTTCAAACAAATAGTACGAGTAGATTATCCATTATCAAAATATCCATCGATGGTACCTGTGGAGATAATGTTTTTTATCCCCAATCGGCCGACTAATTATTTCGAATTAAATAAAACTCTGCGCAGAAATAAAATTACGATATGTTCTTTAATGCGTGACATCCAAATTTCAAGTGTGGCTTGCCTGCCCTTTACATTGCCGCTCCGATCGCTAAGCGCAGCTTGGCTCGGCCGACGTCGGTAGGCAGACGCAAAGCGGTGATAGCGAAGAGCGAGCTGGCAGAGAGCGTTTAGCAGGGCAAGCAAGCGCAAAGCTTTAACAAACAAATGAGTGACATAGACATAAGTAACAAACAAAATAAGCGGCTGAGGGCTAAGAATTAGGTGCTATTTGGCAAGCAGCTAATCGGCTGGGTTCTGCCCCGAACAGTACCCACTCCCACCCCACTCTACAGAAGTCCATTTCGTGGATCGTAGTGTTGGGTGTGGATAGGCTTACAAAATTACTTGTGGTTTAGTTAGAGCTAAACTATGGGCTATTTACAGAATGAATAATGTGAGAGTGTGTGTGTTTTATGTTACGCTTAAAACTCGGGCAATCAAAATAATAAATAATATCACAAGCGAAACAAAATTATAAAATACACGATGGGTATGTCCTAGGCATACGGTACGGCTGTCTATACAGGTGATTATCAATAAGGGTTAGTTATAGTAGGTATAATAGTAAATCCATTTAAATGATTTATTTCATAAATTACGAAGACACTGGTATTTTTCTATAGCTGTCATACATAGAATAGCAATCAATAGCATAGGCAATAGATAAGGCCTCCTCTCTCTGGTTCGCTCTCCTCCATGGGAGTGCGATTAAACATTACAAATTTCGGTTTAAACAGTCTTTGTTCATTTTGGGGTGTGGCGGGTCACGGTGGGGCAGCCACAGGCCACTTGTTTTGTTTTTATACCCGATACTCAAAATGAGTATTGGGGTATATTAGATTTGTGGTAAAAGTGGATGTGTGTAACGTCCAGAAGGAATCGTTTCCGACCCCATAAAGTATATATATTCTTGATCAGCATCAATAGCCGAGTCGATTGAGCCATGTCTGTCTGTCCGTCCCCTTCAGCGCCTAGTGCTCAAAGACTATAAGAGCTAGAGCAACGATGTTTTGGATCCAGACTTCTGTGATATGTCACTGCTACAAAAATATTTCAAAACTTTGCCCCTCCCACTTCCGCCCCCACAAAGGACGAAAATCTGTGGCATCCACATTTTTGAAGATACGATAAAGCCAAAAACGCAGAATCGTAGAGGATGACTATATGTTCTAGAGTGTAAAATCTCAACCAGATCTTATAATTATTATAGCCAGAATCAAGAAAACAATTTCATTCTTTCTTGCTCTGTCTCTCTCTAACACACAGGTTTCATGGTCGGTTTTGCCAATTGCAAAATATGAGTTCAAGGATCTCAGAACCTATAAGAGCCAGAGCAACCAAATTTGGTATCCACACTCCTGTGATATCGGACCTTGACCGTTTCGTGTCCAAATTTCGCCACACCCCCTTCCGCCCCCGCAAAGGACGAAAATCTGGGGCATCCACAAATCTCAGCGACTATTAAGGCTAGAGTAACCAAATTTGGTATCCGCACTTCTGTTAGATCTCACTACAAAACGTATATCTCAGAATTTCGCCCCACCCCCTTCCGCCCCCACAAGGGACGAAAATCTGTTGCATCCACAATATTGCACATTTGAGAAAACTAAAAACGCAGAATCATAGATAACGACCATATCTATCAGATTGCTGAATCTGGACCAGATCAGATAATTTTTATAGCCAAAAGGAACAAATAAATTTGCACTGGCTACGCAGCGTCCGACGTCACGCTCAGACTGATTTTCTGTTTCTCTCGCACGCACTCTTTGTCGTGTCGTTTAATATTAGCAGCGTCTGCCGGAGGAGAGCCATACTGACTTAGTATCGGGTATAACTGTAGAGTTGCGGTGTCCGCAGCACCTCACAACGTTCCCCCTCGTTTTGGTATATATTTTGCTGCTTTCTTAATTTGGTTTAGCCTTCACTTAGATGTCCACTGTGGTGGCCTGCTGAATGGCGTTGTAACTGTTGGCAGCACTGCCACTGACACCGGCACCAGCACCGGCGCTGCATTTACGTGGAAGCACTTTAGGTGCTGCACCTGCCACACCACCACCACCCGCACCTGCACCACCGCCCCCATCGTAGTTGTGATTGTTGTTTTGCAGGAAATGCTGCTGATCGGCGTCGGCCACCGAATGAGTCAGCTCATACAACTCCAAGTCGTCGTACTCTGAGATGCCCAGAGCTCGTGTGGGAGCATATTGCAGATCATTGTCTCCATCTTCTTCGTCATCTGTGTGCGGGTGATTCTTATGCCTGGTGCTCATGGCCACGGCAAAGTCCTCCAGGCTGCGCTTGACTGCCGCATCCGAGCCAGTACCCGAATCCTTGCTGGACAGATGATCCTGCTGTGCCTCTAAGTCGGTTTGCTGCAGATAGCTGAGCGTCAGACCCTGCTCCAGGCAGCGTTGCTCATACGAAGGCGTTGTGGTCACAATAAGTCGACTGTGAGCCCCCCCCTGGCTATCGCCGCATCCCAGATCGAGACTGCGCGGTCGCAGTTGCGCTGGCTGCTGCTGGGAAGGAATACCATCTAGAACAAGCTGGGACTGGTGGGGCCTCAGCATGGTGCGATTCCACGTGGTCAAATGGGTTTGATCCTTGTCCAGAGTGGAGTGCTGACTGGCGTGGGTGCGCGCTGCCAGCCGTTCGGCAGCAAGGCTCAGCAGGAACTTTCGCTTCTGGTAGCGCAGGGTGCACCAAATGATGCAGCAATCGACCAGGACGCAGGTCACAGTCAGCAGGACTATACCCAGCAGCAGAACATCCCAATTGAGATTCTCCTTGACCACCACCAGCTCCGACTGCAGGAGCTGCCCGCATCATTCGATTGGGCGTTCAGAATCACGAGCAGTTCCTTGCTGCTCGTAAAGTAGTAGCGCTCTCCTTCCGCCGTCGTTGGTGAGATGTGGATCGGCTTGTTCTCCTTAAACCATTCGCGGTGGGGATGCTCCAGCTCCAGCTCTGCGTTCGCTGCCTCACTGAGGCACTCAAGCACACACGTGCGCCCGACAACCACCTCCTGATGCACCAGGGGAATGGAATGCTGTGGCTTGTCTATAGTAGGGAAAGAAACATCACTAGGAGCCCCAAAAGCAGATGCTTTGCCACATGTACCATTCACCATCAGCGTGGCGTTCACCTTGATCTCGCCAGCAGCGCTCTCCGCCGTGCACGTGTAAATGCCCGAGTCGCTGGGCTTGGCGTTGGTTATGAGAAAGGCGTTTTCCTCGCGTATAACTTGAAGGCGACGCTCGGTAGCCGCTGGGAAATCAGTGGCCCCAAACTTTTGCAGAGCTATCTCCGGCATAGGGTCTCCACTGGCGGAGCACACAAGTCTGGCTCTTTCGCCGGCGTCCAGTGTGAGGTTAGAAGGCACGTGCATGAAACTGGGATGAACTTTTAAAGAGAGAACATTACGATTATTGTGAGTGAAATCGATACGATTATGTGGCATGTGGTACTTACTTCCTATGGATATCTTGAACTTTTGCGCATAGGTCGTCCCAAAGGCATTGGAGACCACACACTGAAAGCGTCCTGCACTCTCGTAGGTCACATTGGTCAGCCGTAGATATCCATAGATGCTGGTCTGATTGGTGCTCTGGTCGTGATGGATTTGTGTCTCTGTGCTGGCTCCATCGTGCAGGGCCCCTGGACGCTCCTGAATGTGCTGATTGTCGTGGCGCCACTTGATCTTTAGCTCATCGGCGGCCGCCAGTGAGGCGGCTGTGGGAGAGCTGGCAATGCATTCCAATGTGATGTTGGCACCCTTCACGGCCAACATATTGTCCGGCTCCTGTTTAAGCTTTGGTTTCGGCGAGTCAGCTAGGGAAATTTTAGCTTTAGATTATTGGATTCGGTGAAGAGGCATTGGGTCTAGGCATCTACTCACCACATATCAGCTCCGAGTTGGTCAGTGTGAGCAGCTGACGATCCAACAGATGCTCGGGATAGCCACAGACCACGGTGGCCAGTAACTGGGGGGCCTGCATGGCAAAGTGACTCTGTAGCCACTGGCGGAACCAAATGAGCTCGCAGTCGCAAATGAAGTTCAGGGACTTGAAGATCAACTTCTGCAGTCGGAGCATGTGCTCGAACGCATTCGGCTGGATGCTGGCGAGAGCATTCGAGCCTAGATTCAGCAGCTCCAAGTTATTAAGGCCACTGAGGGCTTTGCCACTGATCTGTTTCAAATTATTGCCGTGCAGATCGAGGCGTCGCAGCTTGCGCAGGGCCTTGAACGGTGCAACGGCACTCTGATCCTCAATGATCCAGGTCAGACGATTGCGACGTAAATTTAATTCCTCTAGATTCTTAACGCAATCGAAGGTGTTTTCCTGTAGATACTGCAGTTTGTTGTGGGCCAAATTGAGCTGCTTCAATCGCTGCAAGCAGTCCAAATGCTGCGGCTTGAACTCGCTGATGGAGTTGTGCGACAGATCGAGGGACTCTAGAGACTGAGTAAACTCCCAAGTGTCCAGCTCGATGCGGGAGATAGAGTTGTTCGACAGCGAGAGGTAGTGCAGCTTTGTCAGGTTGAAAAGGCCCTGCCGGGAGAGCGAACTGATTTGGTTGTGATCCAGCTCGATGCTCTCAATGTTCCGCATGACATAGAAGACGCCGTCCTGCAGCGATCGGATTTGGTTTGACTTTAGCTGAAGCCTCTGCAGCGATAGAAGACCCCGAAACGTGGACCAGTTAATCTCCAGATGATTGTAGCTAAGTGCGCTATCCCTTCTAGCCGCCTATAGCGATAGCTCAGAGGATTCCACCTGACACAGCATTTTACTGATCTTGTTTTTACCAATTCCAATAAAAACAAGCGTCCTGCATCCTTTTGCCAGTAAAAACTGATAAAATCTATATAGTATTTATGTTTTTATATACTTTGAATAATGCATCATTTAATTAACATCCGGCTTCAATTTAATCCAATTGTAATCCAATGATTTCGTCAAAGCCAATTAATCATAAGTCAAATAAATTTCAATTTCAAACAAATAGTACGAGTAGATTATCCATTATCAAAATATCCATCGATGGTACCTGTGGAGATAATGTTTTTTATCCCAATCGGCCGACTAATTATTTCGAATTAAATAAAACTCTGCGCAGAAATAAAATTACGATATGTTCTTTAATGCGTGACATCCAAATTGCAAGTGTGGCTTGCCTGCCCTTTACATTGCCGCTCCGTTCGCTAAGCGCAGCTTCGCTCGGCCGACGTCGGTAGGCAGACGCAAAGCGGGGATAGCGAAGAGCGAGCTGGCAGAGAGCGTTTAGCAGGGCAAGCAAGCGCAAAGCTTTAAAAAAAAAATGAGTGACATAGACATAAGTAACAAACAAAATAAGCGGCTGAGGGCTAAGAATTAGGTGCTATTTGGCAAGCAGCTAATCGGCTGGGTTCTGCCCCGAACAGTACCCACTCCCACCCCACTCTACAGAAGTCCATTTCGTGGATCGTAGTGTTGGGTGTGGATAGACTTACAAAATTACTTGTGGTTTAGTTAGAGCTAAACTATGGGCTATTTACAGAATGAATAATGTGAGAGTGTGTGTGTGTGTTTTATGTTACGCTTAAAACTCGGGCAATCAAAATAATAAATAATATCACAAGCGAAACAAAATTATAAAATACACGATGGGTATGTCCTAGGCATACGGTACGGCTGGCTATACAGGTGATTATCAATAAGGGTTAGTTATAATAGGTATAATAGTAAATCCATTTAAATGATTTATTTCATAAATTACGAAGACACTGGTATGTTTCTATTGCTGTCATACATAGAATAGCAATCAATAGCATAGGCAATAGATAAGGCCTCCTCTCTCTGGTTCGCTCTCCTCCATGGGAGTGCGATTAAACATTACAAATTTCGGTTTAAACAGTCTTTGTTCATTTTGGGGTGTGGCGGGTCACGGTACCCGATACTCAAAATGAGTATTGGGGTATATTAGATTTGTGGTAAAAGTGGATGTGTGTAACGTCCAGAAGGAATCGTTTCCGACCCCATAAAGTATATATATTCTTGATCAGCATCAATAGCCGAGTCGATTGAGCCATGTCTGTCTGTCCGTCTGTCCGTCCCCTTCAGCGCCTAGTGCTCAAAGACTATAAGAGCTAGAGCAACGATGTTTTGGATCCAGACTTCTGTGATATGTCACTGCTACAAAAATATTTCAAAACTTTGCCCCTCCCACTTCCGCCCCCACAAAGGACGAAAATCTGTGGCATCCACATTTTTAAAGATACGATAAAGCCAAAAACGCAGAATCGTAGAGGATGACTATATGTTCTAGAGTGTAAAATCTCAACCAGATCGTATAATTATTATAGCCAGAATCAAGAAAACAATTTCATTCTTTCTTGCTCTGTCTCTCTCTAACACACAGGTTTCATGGTCGGTTTTGCCAATTGCAAAATATGAGTTCAAGGATCTCAGAACCTATAAAAGCCAGAGCAACCAAATTTGGTATCCACACTCCTGTGATATCGGACCTTGACAGTTTCGTGTCCAAATTTCGCCACACCCCCTTCCGCCCCCGCAAAGGACGAAAATCTGGGGCATCCACAAATCTCAGCGACTATTAAGGCTAGAGTAACCAAATTTGGTATCCGCACTTCTGTTAGATCTCACTACAAAACGTATATCTCAGAACTTCGCCCCACCCCCTTCCGCCCCCACAAGGGACGAAAATCTGTTGCATCCACAATATTGCACATTTGAGAAAACTAAAAACGCAGAATCATAGATAACGACCATATCTATCAGATTGCTGAATCTGGACCAGATCAGATAATTTTTATAGCCAAAAGGAACAAATAAATTTGCACTGGCTACGCAGCGCCCGACGTCACGCTCAGACTGATTTTCTGTCTCTCTCGCACGCACTCTTTGTCGTGTCGTTTAATATTAGCAGCGTCTGCCGGAGGAGAGCCATACTGACTTAGTATCGGGTATAACTGTAGAGTTGCGGTGTCCGCAGCAACTCACAACGTTCCCCTCGTTTTGGTATATATTTTGCTGCTTTCTTAATTTGGTTTAGCCTTCTCTTAGATGTCCACTGTGGTGGCCTGCTGAATGGCGTTGTAACTGCTGGCAGCACTTCCACTGACACCGGCACCAGCACCGGCGCTGCATTTACGTGGAAGCACTTTAGGTGCTGCACCTGCCACACCACCACCACCCGCACCTGCACCACCGCCCCCATCGTAGTTGTGATTGTTGTTTTGCAGGAAATGCTGCTGATCGGCGTCGGCCACTCGGTACTCTGAGATGCCCAGAGCTCGTGTGGGAGCATATTGCAGATCATTGTCTCCATCTTCTTCGTCATCTGTGTGCGGGTGATTCTTATGCCTGGTGCTCATGGCCACGGCAAAGTCCTCCAGGCTGCGCTTGACTGCCGCATCCGAGCCAGTACCCGAATCCTTGCTGGACAGATGATCCTGCTGTGCCTCTAAGTCGGTTTGCTGCAGATAGCTGAGCGTCAGACCCTGCTCCAGGCAGCGTTGCTCATACGAAGGCGTTGTGGTCACAATAAGTCGACTGTGAGCCCCCCCCTGGCTATCGCCGCATCCCAGATCGAGACTGCGCGGTCGCAGTTGCGCTGGCTGCTGCTGGGAAGGAATACCATCTAGAACAAGCTGGGACTGGTGGGGCCTCAGCATGGTGCGATTCAACGTTGTCAAATGGGTTTGATCCTTGTCCAGAGTGGAGTGCTGACTGGCGTGGGTGCGCGCTGCCAGCCGTTCGGCAGCAAGGCTCAGCAGGAACTTTCGCTTCTGGTAGCGCAGGGTGCACCAAATGATGCAGCAATCGACCAGGACGCAGGTCACAGTCAGCAGGACTATACCCAGCAGCAGAACATCCCAATTGAGATTCTCCTTGACCACCACCAGCTCCGACTGCAGGGTGAGAGTGCGCGAATTGTCCGTAATCTCGCAGCGATAGTGTCCCGCATCATTCGATTGGGCGTTCAGAATCACGAGCAGTTCCTTGCTGCTCGTAAAGTAGTAGCGCTCTCCTTCCGCCGTCGTTGGTGAGATGTCGATCGGCTTGTTCTCCTTAAACCATTCGCGGTGGGGATGCTCCAGCTCCAGCTCTGCGTTCGCTGCCTCACTGAGGCACTCAAGCACACACGTGCGCCCGACAACCACCTCCTGATGCACCAGGGGAATGGAATGCTGTGGCTTGTCTATAGTAGGGAAAGAAACATCACTAGGAGCCCCAAAAGCAGATGCTTTGCCACATGTACCATTCACCATCAGCGTGGCGTTCACCTTGATCTCGCCAGCAGCGCTCTCCGCCGTGCACGTGTAAATGCCCGAGTCGCTGGGCTTGGCGTTGGTTATGAGAAAGGCGTTTTCCTCGCGTATAACTTGAAGGCGACGCTCGGTAGCCGCTGGGAAATCAGTGGCCCCAAACTTTTGCAGAGCTATCTCCGGCATAGGGTCTCCACTGGCGGAGCACACAAGTCTGGCTGTTTCGCCGGCGTCCAGTGTGAGGTTAGAAGGCACGTGCATGAAACTGGGATGAACTTTTAAAGAGAGAACATTACGATTATTGTGAGTGAAATCGATACGATTATGTGGCATGTGGTACTTACTTCCTATGGATATCTTGAACTTTTGCGCATAGGTCGTCCCAAAGGCATTGGAGACCACACACTGAAAGCGTCCTGCACTCTCGTAGGTCACATTGGTCAGCCGTAGATATCCATAGATGCTGGTCTGATTGGTGCTCTGGTCGTGATGGATTTGTGTCTCTGTGCTGGCTCCATCGTGCAGGGCCCCTGGACGCTCCTGAATGTGCTGATTGTCGTGGCGCCACTTGATCTTTAGCTCATCGGCGGCCGCCAGTGAGGCGGCTGTGGGAGAGCTGGCAATGCATTCCAATGTGATGTTGGCACCCTTCACGGCCAACATATTGTCCGGCTCCTGTTTAAGCTTTGGTTTCGGCGATTTAGCAAGGGAAATATTAGCTTTAGATTATTGGATTGGGTGAAGAGGCATTGGGTTTAGGCATCTACTCACCACATATCAGCTCCGAGTTGGTCAGTGTGAGCAGCTGACGATCCAGCAGATGCTCGGGATAGCCACAGACCACGGTGGCCAGTAACTGGGGGCCTGCATGGCAAAGTGACTCTGTAGCCACTGGCGGAACCAAATGAGCTCGCAGTCGCAAATGAAGTTCAGGGACTTGAAGATCAACTTCTGCAGTCGGAGCATGTGCTCGAACGCATTCGGCTGGATGCTGGCGAGAGCATTCGAGCCTAGATTCAGCAGCTCCAAGTTATTAAGGCCACTGAGGGCTTTGCCACTGATCTGTTTCAAATTATTGCCGTGCAGATCGAGGCGTCGCAGCTTGCGCAGGGCCTTGAACGGTGCAACGGCACTCTGATCCTCAATGATCCAGGTCAGACGATTGCGACGTAAATTTAATTCCTCTAGATTCTTAACGCAATCGAAGGTGTTTTCCTGTAGATACTGCAGTTTGTTGTGGGCCAAATTGAGCTGCTTCAATCGCTGCAAGCAGTCCAAATGCTGCGGCTTGAACTCGCTGATGGAGTTGTGCGACAGATCGAGGGACTCTAGAGACTGAGTAAACTCCCAAGTGTCCAGCTCGATGCGGGAGATAGAGTTGTTCGACAGCGAGAGGTAGTGCAGCTTTGTCAGGTTGAAAAGGCCCTGCCGGGAGAGCGAACTGATTTGGTTGTGATCCAGCTCGATGCTCTCAATGTTCCGCATGACATAGAAGACGCCGTCCTGCAGCGATCGGATTTGGTTTGACTTTAGCTGAAGCCTCTGCAGCGATAGAAGACCCCGAAACGTGGACCAGTTAATCTCCAGATGATTGTAGCTAAGTGCGCTATCCCTTCTAGCCGCCTATAGCGATAGCTCAGAGGATTCCACCTGACACAGCATTTTACTGATCTTGTTTTTACCAATTCCAATAAAAACAAGCGTCCTGCATCCTTTTGCCAGTAAAAACTGATAAAATCTATATAGTATTTATGTTTTTATATACTTTGAATAATGCATCATTTAATTAACATCCGGCTTCAATTTAATCCAATTGTAATCCAATGATTTCGTCAAAGCCAATTAATCATAAGTCAAATAAATTTCAATTTCAAACAAATAGTACGAGTAGATTATCCATTATCAAAATATCCATCGATGGTACCTGTGGAGATAATGTTTTTTATCCCCAATCGGCCGACTAATTATTTCGAATTAAATAAAACTCTGCGCAGAAATAAAATTACGATATGTTCTTTAATGCGTGACATCCAAATTGCAAGTGTGGCTTGCCTGCCCTTTACATTGCCGCTCCGATCGCTAAGCGCAGCTTCGCTCGGCCGACGTCGGTAGGCAGACGCAAAGCGGTGATAGCGAAGAGCGAGCTGGCAGAGAGCGTTTAGCAGGGCAAGCAAGCGCAAAGCTTTAACAAACAAATGAGTGACATAGACATAAGTAACAAACAAAATAAGCGGCTGAGGGCTAAGAATTAGGTGCTATTTGGCAAGCAGCTAATCGGCTGGGTTCTGCCCAAACAGTACCCACTCCCACCCCACTCTACAGAAGTCCATTTCGTGGATCGTAGTGTTGGGTGTGGATAGACTTACAAAATTACTTGTGGTTTAGTTAGAGCTAAACTATGGGCTATTTACAGAATGAATAATGTGAGAGTGTGTGTGTGTGTTTTATGTTACGCTTAAAACTCGGGCAATCAAAATAATAAATAATATCACAAGCGAAACTGTTAGGTATTATATTAATATCTATATACGGTCACACCATCCAAGGGATATAGAATAAAAGAGAATCTTGAAGACAACGCGTGCTTAAGTCTGAGTGTCAATACACTACATAATTGGCGACGAGCATAAAATAAAACGTATTAATATACATACACATGTTAAAAGTGCATATAATATATGAATAGCAACATGACGAAAAATGAAGCACCAACATTCTATCAAATGGCAACAATTGCTGAGTTTTCGCCACACCAAGAAACGTTCTGCATTTGGAAGGAAAAATTCGACATACATTTGTGCGAATTGAATGTGAAAGAGGAAAACACAAAAAAGGCAGTTTTGTTGAAGTCGATCGGTACAGCGGCTTACACTGTACTACATAGTTTGTGCAATCCGGTATCACCCGTATCAAAAGCATACAAAGAATTATGTGAAATTTTAAAAACACACTACACACCACCTACACTCATATTCAGAGAAAGAAAAAAATTTCACATGTCCACAAAAAGTGAAGATGAGACTGTAGCGGAGTGGTATGCTCGAGTTAAACAATTGGCATTGGAATGCAAATTTGGCTCAAATCTGGAAGCGTTTGTATTAAACCAATTTGTGATGAGCCTTCCCAACCCTATATATGAAAGAATATGTGAAGAAGACGAAAATCTAACTCTGGCTGATGCACTCAAGAAGGCGATGATCATGGAGACGAAGATCAGCACAAGGAAGACAGAACACAACGTCAACTACATGCATCAAAAGAACGGGACTAGTCAATGGCAGAGGCAAAGAGGCGAGAACAGAGATCAAGCAAAGAGCAACGGCAGAAGTCATTTCAAGGGCAACCGAAACGTGAGTTACAGAGGCGGCAGAAGCGACGGTGACGGCGACGGCGAAAACGACTGCGACGCTGGCAGAGAAAAGAAGCAGCAGCCATGCACACACTGTGGCTGGCGAAATCATAACTCAAACAATTGCAAGTATAAGGCATGCAAATGTCACAGCTGTGGAAAAATAGGTCACTTGGCGAGCATTTGTAAAAATAAATCAAAAAAATCCGTAAATTATGTATCTCAAACAAAACATGACACCTATTCTGATAATAATTTTGATAATGATAATTATAACTTATCTATCTATAGCGTTAATACAACCTCAACTAGTGGAGTATATTATTTACCTGTAAAAATTGATGGAAACATAACGAAAATTGCTTGCGACACTGGTGCACCGTGCACATTGGTTCCAAAAACATTTTACGAAAGCTTAAATACCAGCAGACCACTTAGAAAATGTCTAGTTCCATATGTAGATTACAATGGAGATTCAATCAAAGTTATTGGTGAGTACGATGCAACGATCGAATATCGAGGTCTAAAAAAAACAAATTATTGTTGTTGTAACCAATGCAGTGAGTCCACCTTTGCTAGGTAGAACATTTTTGAGAGCTTTTAATTTTGAGTTAATGCAGGTGAACAATGTGTACGTAAATGAACCAAATTCTGTAATTACAGAACAGATTAAATCGGAGTTTGCTGAAGTTTTTGAGCCTCGTTTAGGTTCATATACTACGAATACGATATCGTTACTATTAAAAGAAGATGCAAAACCAATATTTTTCAAGCCTAGGTCAGTACCATTAGCATGGAAAGAAAAGATTGAAGTGCAGTTACGAAAATTCATAGATGATGGAATTTTAGAGCAAGTTGTTAGTTCTGAATGGGCAACACCTTTGGTACCGATTTTAAAACCAAACGGTGACATACGAATTTGTGGTGACTATAAGGTTACATTAAACCGGTCTTTAGTCGACGTAAAGTATCCACTACCTCGAATAGACGACATTTTTGCAGCGCTTGAAGGGGGTACACTGTATTCAAAACTTGACCTGTCAAATGCTTACAATCAGCTAAATTTAGATGAGCAATCTCAAAATTTGTGTACTTGGAGCACACATATTGGACTATTGAAAGTTAAACGCTTACCATTTGGTATAAAAACTGCAGCAGCTATTTTTCAAAAAACAATGGAAGGGTTGTTTCAGGGTATGCGAGGAGTTGTGGTTTATCAAGATGACATAACAGTTACAGGACGAGATCTTCAAGAACATATTTCAAACCTAAAAGCTGTACTTAGAAAACTGAAATCAGTTGGACTTAAATTAAATGACAAGAAATGTGAGTTCTTTAAATCCAAAATTTGTTACCTAGGATTTTCAATTGACAGGATAGGACTGAGCAAAAACAATGATAGAGTTGCGAGTGTATTGTTTGCACCGGCTCCGGAAAACGTATCACAGCTTAGAGCTTTCATAGGCATGGTAAATTATTATTCAAAGTTTATCAATAATTTCGCTCAGATAATGAGTCCTTTATATGCATTATTAAAGAAAAATACAAAATTTAATTGGACACGCGAATGTCAGAGTGCATATGAAGAGGTAAAGAAAGAAGTAACTTCTGAACAAGTTTTAGTTCACTACAACCCAGATCAACCGTTAGTATTAACGACTGATGCTAGCAGTCATGCAGTTTCAGGTGTTTTATCACATAAATGCAATGAAGATATCAAACCAATAGCATTTGTATCAAGAGCATTATCCAAAAGCGAGCATAATTACAGTACAATCGAGAAAGAGGCCCTGGCTATAGTGTTCTGTGTGAGTAAATTAAGACAGTATCTTTTAGGAAACAAGTTCATCCTTCGAACAGATCACAAACCATTACTAAGCATATTTGGAGACCTGAAAGGACTTCCATTGATGGCCTCTGCACGAATGCAAAGATGGGCACTGACTTTGTCAGGTTTTCAATATACAGTTGAACACATAAAGGGGACCTTAAATATAGCAGATGGACTCTCAAGAATGCCTCAATGGGAAACGGCTGTACCAAACGAAGACTATAATTACATACATTTTATACAGTCCGAAAAGGTGTTCAAAATTAGCTTCAAAGAAATAGCTCGTGAAACACGACGTGACCCAATATTATCAAAAGTTTGTGAGGCAATTAACACTGGTTCGAAGACAAGATTAAAAGGCAGCGAGTTTTCTGCCTACATCTCTAAAACAAATGAACTTTCAGTGGAATATGATTGTATCTTATGGGGACACAGAGTAGTAATTCCAACCAAACTGAGACAAGCTATTTTAGCAGAATTTCATGCATCGCATTTGGGAATAGTAAAAACCAAAATGTTAGCACGTTCTTATGTGTGGTGGCCTTGCATGGATTCTGAAATTGAGAAATTAATTCGAGATTGTATTCCTTGTCAGGAACTACAATCAAGTCCAGAAAAGAGTCTGTTAATACCGTGGAAATCCACAGGAAAGGCTTGGAGTCGAGTACACATAGACTTTGCAGGACCAATTAGAGGTTTTCATTTATTGGTTATTATAGATTCTTATACAAAATGGGCAGAAGTATTCAAAACGAAGGAAATAACTTCATTGTTTACTATCAGCAAGCTTAGAGAAGTATTTTGTCGATATGGTTTACCAGACGTGTTAGTTAGTGACAATGGACGACAGTTTACTTCTGATGATTTTAAAACGTTTATGAAAAACAATGGTGTTAATCACATTTTTACTGCTCCAGGACATCCAGCGACTAATGGTCAAGCAGAAAATTTTGTAAAGACTGTTAAGAAATCACTATATGCAAACATAAAGGCTAATGAAAGACAAGATTTTAATACAATTTTAAATAGATTTTTGATCGATTACCGAAATACGATTCATTGTACTACGGGCGAATCTCCTGCTAAATTATTTTTTGGTCGTACACTAAAAACAAGATTTTCGTTGTTAAAACCACCTACGGTCGAAAGCATAATAAATAAAAAACAGACTGAGTATGTTGTAAATCACAAAGGTAGACGAAGCACAGAATTTTTAAAGGGTCAAAAAGTTATGGTTAGGGACTACAAAAATCCTAACAAAGCAAGCTGGACTCAGGCAACTGTAAAACAACAACTGGGCCCGCGTTCGTATTGTTGTATGTTGGCGAACAATAACAGAGAAATAAAACGTCACCTGGATCAAATTAGAAACCAAAGCACTAACAATCATACATCGCCTAATGCGAAAACACCTGATGTCGAAAGCAATTGTTCAGTAGATGACAATTCCAAAACCAACAATGAACAAATAGTTTCTCAACCAACACCCACCAGGAGAGAGTTGAGACCACGTGAGGCAGGGAAGGTAGTAAAGCGTATTTAACAATAAAATAATATAAAGAAAGGAATTATGAAATCAAATTATGTACAAATTAAACACTGAAACAAATACTAAACAGATTAAGAAGAAAGAAAAATACGAAATCACATAAATTTTATATACGCTAATTAGATTAAGTACACAAATCAAATTGTTATAAGAAAATAGATTTGTAAATGACATGTATATTAAACATCTAAGGAGAGGCGTGTTAGGTATTATATTAATATCTATATACGGTCACACCATCCAAGGGATATAGAATAAAAGAGAATCTTGAAGACAACGCGTGCTTAAGTCTGAGTGTCAATACACTACACTTATAAAATACACGATGGGTATGTCCTAGGCATACGGTACGCCTGGCTATACAGGTGATTATCAATAAGGGTTAGTTATAATACATAGAATAGCAATCAATAGCATAGGCAATAGATAAGGCCTCCTCTCTCTGGTTCGCTCTCCTCCATGGGAGTGCGATTAAACATTACAAATTTCGGTTTAAACAGTCTTTGTTCATTTTGGTGTGTGGCGGGTCACGGTGGGGCAGCCACAGGCCACTTGTTTTGTTTTTATACCCGATACTCAAAATGAGTATTGGGGTATATTAGATTTGTGGTAAAAGTGGATGTGTGTAACGTCCAGAAGGAATCGTTTCCGACCCCATAAAGTATATATATTCTTGATCAGCATCAATAGCCGAGTCGATTGAGCCATGTCTGTCTGTCCGTCTGTCCGTCCCCTTCAGCGCCTAGTGCTCAAAGACTATAAGAGCTAGAGCAACGATGTTTTGGATCCAGACTTCTGTGATAGACTTCTGTGATCGCCCCCACAAAGGACGAAAATCTGTGGCATCCACATTTTTAAAGATACGATAAAACCAAAAACGCAGAATCGTAGAGGATGACTATATGTTCTAGAGTGTAAAATCTCAACCAGATCGTATAATTATTACAGCCAGAATCAAGATAACAATTTCATTCTTTCTCGCTCTGTCTCTATCTAACACAGGTTTCATGGTCGGCTTTGCCAATTGCAAAATATGAGTTCAAGGATCTCAGAACCTATAAGAGCCAGAGCAACCAAATTTGGTATCCACACTCCTGTGATATCGGACCTTGACCGTTTCGTGTCCAAATTTCGCCACACCCCCTTCCGCCCCCGCAAAGGACGAAAATCTGGGGCATCCACAAATCTCAGAGACTATTAAGGCTAGAGTAACCAAATTTGGTATCCGCACTTCTGTTAGATCTCACTACAAAACGTATATCTCAGAATTTCGCCCCACCCCCTTCCGCCCCCACAAGGGACGAAAATCTGTTGCATCCACAATATTGCACATTTGAGAAAACTAAAAACGCAGAATCATAGATAACGACCATATCTATCAGATTGCTGAATCTGGACCAGATCAGATAATTTTTATAGCCAAAAGGAACAAATAAATTTGCACTGGCTACGCAGCGCCCGACGTCACGCTCAGACTGATTTTCTGTCTCTCTCGCACGCACTCTTTGTCGTGTCGTTTAATATTAGCAGCGTCTGCCGGAGGAGAGCCATACTGACTTAGTATCGGGTATAACTGTAGAGTTGCGGTGTCCGCAGCAACTCACAACGTTCCCCCTCGTTTTGGTATATATTTTGCTGCTTTCTTAATTTGGTTTAGCCTTCTCTTAGATGTCCACTGTGGTGGCCTGCTGAATGGCGTTGTAACTGCTGGCAGCACTTCCACTGACACCGGCACCAGCACCGGCGCTGCATTTACGTGGAAGCACTTTAGGTGCTGCACCTGCCACACCACCACCACCCGCACCTGCACCACCGCCCCCATCGTAGTTGTGATTGTTGTTTTGCAGGAAATGCTGCTGATCGGCGTCGGCCACCGAATGAGTCAGCTCATACAACTCCAAGTCGTCGTACTCTGAGATGCCCAGAGCTCGTGTGGGAGCATATTGCAGATCATTGTCTCCATCTTCTTCGTCATCTGTGTGCGGGTGATTCTTATGCCTGGTGCTCATGGCCACGGCAAAGTCCTCCAGGCTGCGCTTGACTGCCGCATCCGAGCCAGTACCCGAATCCTTGCTGGACAGATGATCCTGCTGTGCCTCTAAGTCGGTTTGCTGCAGATAGCTGAGCGTCAGACCCTGCTCCAGGCAGCGTTGCTCATACGAAGGCGTTGTGGTCACAATAAGTCGACTGTGAGCCCCCCCCTGGCTATCGCCGCATCCCAGATCGAGACTGCGCGGTCGCAGTTGCGCTGGCTGCTGCTGGGAAGGAATACCATCTAGAACAAGCTGGGACTGGTGGGGCCTCAGCATGGTGCGATTCAACGTTGTCAAATTGGTTTGATCCTTGTCCAGAGTGGAGTGCTGACTGGCGTGGGTGCGCGCTGCCAGCCGTTCGGCAGCAAGGCTCAGCAGGAACTTTCGCTTCTGGTAGCGCAGGGTGCACCAAATGATGCAGCAATCGACCAGGACGCAGGTCACAGTCAGCAGGACTATACCCAGCAGCAGAACATCCCAATTGAGATTCTCCTTGACCACCACCAGCTCCGACTGCAGGGTGAGAGTGCGCGAATTGTCCGTAATCTCGCAGCGATAGTGTCCCGCATCATTCGATTGGGCGTTCAGAATCACGAGCAGTTCCTTGCTGCTCGTAAAGTAGTAGCGCTCTCCTTCCGCCGTCGTTGGTGAGATGTCGATCGGCTTGTTCTCCTTAAACCATTCGCGGTGGGGATGCTCCAGCTCCAGCTCTGCGTTCGCTGCCTCACTGAGGCACTCAAGCACACACGTGCGCCCGACAACCACCTCCTGATGCACCAGGGGAATGGAATGCTGTGGCTTGTCTATAGTAGGGAAAGAAACATCACTAGGAGCCCCAAAAGCAGATGCTTTGCCACATGTACCATTCACCATCAGCGTGGCGTTCACCTTGATCTCGCCAGCAGCGCTCTCCGCCGTGCACGTGTAAATGCTCGAGTCGCTGGGCTTGGCGTTGGTTATGAGAAAGGCGTTTTCCTCGCGTATAACTTGAAGGCGACGCTCGGTAGCCGCTGGGAAATCAGTGGCCCCAAACTTTTGCAGAGCTATCTCCGGCATAGGGTCTCCACTGGCGGAGCACACAAGTCTGGCTGTTTCGCCGGCGTCCAGTGTGAGGTTAGAAGGCACGTGCATGAAACTGGGATGAACTTTTAAAGAGAGAACATTACGATTATTGTGAGTGAAACCGATACGATTATGTGGCATGTGGTACTTACTTCCTATGGATATCTTGAACTTTTGCGCATAGGTCGTCCCAAAGGCATTGGAGACCACACACTGAAAGCGTCCTGCACTCTCGTAGGTCACATTGGTCAGCCGTAGATATCCATAGATGCTGGTCTGATTGGTGCTCTGGTCGTGATGGATTTGAGTCTCTGTGCTGGCTCCATCGTGCAGGGCCCCTGGACGCTCCTGAATGTGCTGATTGTCGTGGCGCCACTTGATCTTTAGCTCATCGGCGGCCGCCAGTGAGGCGGCTGTGGGAGAGCTGGCAATGCATTCCAATGTGATGTTGGCACCCTTCACGGCCAACATATTGTCCGGCTCCTGTTTAAGCTTTGGTTTCGGCGAGTCAGCTAGGGAAATTTTAGCTTTAGATTATTGGATTCGGTGAAGAGGCATTGGGTTTAGGCATCTACTCACCACATATCAGCTCCGAGTTGGTCAGTGTGAGCAGCTGACGATCCAGCAGATGCTCGGGATAGCCACAGACCACGGTGGCCAGTAACTGGGGGGCCTGCATGGCAAAGTGACTCTGTAGCCACTGGCGGAACCAAATGAGCTCGCAGTCGCAAATGAAGTTCAGGGACTTGAAGATCAACTTCTGCAGTCGGCTCGAACGCATTCGGCTGGATGCTGGCGAGAGCATTCGAGCCTAGATTCAGCAGCTCCAAGTTATTAAGGCCACTGAGGGCTTTGCCACTGATCTGTTTCAAATTATTGCCGTGCAGATCGAGGCGTCGCAGCTTGCGCAGGGCCTTGAACGGTGCAACGGCACTCTGATCCTCAATGATCCAGGTCAGACGATTGCGACGTAAATTTAATTCCTCTAGATTCTTAACGCAATCGAAGGTGTTTTCCTGTAGATACTGCAGTTTGTTGTGGGCCAAATTGAGCTGCTTCAATCGCTGCAAGCAGTCCAAATGCTGCGGCTTGAACTCGCTGATGGAGTTGTGCGACAGATCGAGGGACTCTAGAGACTGAGTAAACTCCCAAGTGTCCAGCTCGATGCGGGAGATAGAGTTGTTCGACATCGAGAGGTAGTGCAGCTTTGTCAGGTTGAAAAGGCCCTGCCGGGAGAGCGAACTGATTTGGTTGTGATCCAGCTCGATGCTCTCAATGTTCCGCATGACATAGAAGACGCCGTCCTGCAGCGATCGGATTTGGTTTGACTTTAGCTGAAGCCTCTGCAGCGATAGAAGACCCCGAAACGTGGACCAGTTAATCTCCAGATGATTGTAGCTAAGTGCGCTATCCCTTCTAGCCGCCTATAGCGATAGCTCAGAGGATTCCACCTGACACAGCATTTTACTGATCTTGTTTTTACCAATTCCAATAAAAACAAGCGTCCTGCATCCTTTTGCCAGTAAAAACTGATAAAATCTATATAGTATTTATGTTTTTATATACTTTGAATAATGCATCATTTAATTAACATCCGGCTTCAATTTAATCCAATTGTAATCCAATGATTTCGTCAAAGCCAATTAATCATAAGTCAAATAAATTTCAATTTCAAACAAATAGTACGAGTAGATTATCCATTATCAAAATATCCATCGATGGTACCTGTGGAGATAATGTTTTTTATCCCCAATCGGCCGACTAATTATTTCGAATTAAATAAAACTCTGCGCAGAAATAAAATTACGATATGTTCTTTAACGACATCCAAATTGCAAGTGTGGCTTGCCTGCCCTTTACATTGCCGCTCCGATCGCTAAGCGCAGCTTCGCTCGGCCGACGTCGGTAGGCAGACGCAAAGCGGTGATAGCGAAGAGCGAGCTGGCAGAGAGCGTTTAGCAGGGCAAGCAAGCGCAAAGCTTTAACAAACAAATGAGTGACATAGACATAAGTAACAAACAAAATAAGCGGCTGAGGGCTAAGAATTAGGTGCTATTTGGCAAGCAGCTAATCGGCTGGGTTCTGCCCCGAACAGTACCCACTCCCACCCCACTCTACAGAAGTCCATTTCGTGGATCGTAGTGTTGGGTGTGGATAGACTTACAAAATTACTTGTGGTTTAGTTAGAGCTAAACTATGGGCTATTTACAGAATGAATAATGTGAGAGTGTGTGTGTGTGTTTTATGTTACGCTTAAAACTCGGGCAATCAAAATAATAAATAATATCACAAGCGAAACAAAATTATAAAATACACGATGGGTATGTCCTAGGCATACGGTACGGCTGGCTATACAGGTGATTATCAATAAGGGTTAGTTATAATAGGTATAATAGTTAATCCATTTAAATGATTTATTTCATAAATTACGAAGACACTGGTATGTTTCTATAGCTGTCATACATAGAATAGCAATCAATAGCATAGGCAATAGATAAGGCCTCCTCTCTCTGGTTCGCTCTCCTCCATGGGAGTGCGATTAAACATTACAAATTTCGGTTTAAACAGTCTTTGTTCATTTTGGGGTGTGGCGGGTCACGGTGGGGCAGCCACAGGCCACTTGTTTTGTTTTTATACCCGATACTCAAAATGAGTATTGGGGTATATTAGATTTGTGGTAAAAGTGGATGTGTGTAACGTCCAGAAGGAATCGTTTCCGACCCCATAAAGTATATATATTCTTGATCAGCATCAATAGCCGAGTCGATTGAGCCATGTCTGTCTGTCCGTCTGTCCGTCCCCTTCAGCGCCTAGTGCTCAAAGACTATAAGAGCTAGAGCAACGATGTTTTGGATCCAGACTTCTGTGATAGACTTCTGTGATCGCCCCCACAAAGGACGAAAATCTGTGGCATCCACATTTTTAAAGATACGATAAAACCAAAAACGCAGAATCGTAGAGGATGACTATATGTTCTAGAGTGTAAAATCTCAACCAGATCGTATAATTATTACAGCCAGAATCAAGAAAACAATTTCATTCTTTCTCGCTCTGTCTCTCTCTAACACAGGTTTCATGGTCGGCTTTGCCAATTGCAAAATATGAGTTCAAGGATCTCAGAACCTATAAGAGCCAGAGCAACCAAATTTGGTATCCACACTCCTGTGATATCGGACCTTGACCGTTTCGTGTCCAAATTTCGCCACACCCCCTTCCGCCCCCGCAAAGGACGAAAATCTGGGGCATCCACAAATCTCAGCGACTATTAAGGCTAGAGTAACCAAATTTGGTATCCGCACTTCTGTTAGATCTCACTACAAAACGTATATCTCAGAATTTCGCCCCACCCCCTTCCGCCCCCACAAGGGACGAAAATCTGTTGCATCCACAATATTGCACATTTGAGAAAACTAAAAACGCAGAATCATAGATAACGACCATATCTATCAGATTGCTGAATCTGGACCAGATCAGATAATTTTTATAGCCAAAAGGAACAAATAAATTTGCACTGGCTACGCAGCGCCCGACGTCACGCTCAGACTGATTTTCTGTCTCTCTCGCACGCACTCTTTGTCGTGTCGTTTAATATTAGCAGCGTCTGCCGGAGGAGAGCCATACTGACTTAGTATCGGGTATAACTGTAGAGTTGCGGTGTCCGCAGCAACTCACAACGTTCCCCCTCGTTTTGGTATATATTTTGCTGCTTTCTTAATTTGGTTTAGCCTTCTCTTAGATGTCCACTGTGGTGGCCTGCTGAATGGCGTTGTAACTGCTGGCAGCACTTCCACTGACACCGGCACCAGCACCGGAGCTGCATTTACGTGGAAGCACTTTAGGTGCTGCACCTGCCACACCACCACCACCCGCACCTGCACCACCGCCCCCATCGTAGTTGTGATTGTTGTTTTGCAGGAAATGCTGCTGATCGGCGTCGGCCACCGAATGAGTCAGCTCATACAACTCCAAGTCGTCGTACTCTGAGATGCCCAGAGCTCGTGTGGGAGCATATTGCAGATCATTGTCTCCATCTTCTTCGTCATCTGTGTGCGGGTGATTCTTATGCCTGGTGCTCATGGCCACGGCAAAGTCCTCCAGGCTGCGCTTGACTGCCGCATCCGAGCCAGTACCCGAATCCTTGCTGGACAGATGATCCTGCTGTGCCTCTAAGTCGGTTTGCTGCAGATAGCTGAGCGTCAGACCCTGCTCCAGGCAGCGTTGCTCCTGGAGCCCCCCCCTCGCTATCGCCGCATCCCAGATCGAGACTGCGCGGTCGCAGTTGCGCTGGCTGCTGCTGGGAAGGAATACCATCTAGAACAAGCTGGGACTGGTGGGGCCTCAGCATGGTGCGATTCAACGTTGTCAAATGGGTTTGATCCTTGTCCAGAGTGGAGTGCTGACTGGCGTGGGTGCGCGCTGCCAGCCGTTCGGCAGCAAGGCTCAGCAGGAACTTTCGCTTCTGGTAGCGCAGGGTGCACCAAATGATGCAGCAATCGACCAGGACGCAGGTCACAGTCAGCAGGACTATACCCAGCAGCAGAACATCCCAATTGAGATTCTCCTTGACCACCACCAGCTCCGACTGCAGGGTGAGAGTGCGCGAATTGTCCGTAATCTCGCAGCGATAGTGTCCCGCATCATTCGATTGGGCGTTCAGAATCACGAGCAGTTCCTTGCTGCTCGTAAAGTAGTAGCGCTCTCCTTCCGTGGTCGTTGGTGAGATGTCGATCGGCTTGTTCTCCTTAAACCATTCGCGGTGGGGATGCTCCAGCTCCAGCTCTGCGTTCGCTGCCTCACTGAGGCACTCAAGCACACACGTGCGCCCGACAACTACCTCCTGATGCACCAGGGGAATGGAATGCTGTGGCTTGTCTATAGTAGGGAAAGAAACATCACTAGGAGCCCCAAAAGCAGATGCTTTGCCACATGTACCATTCACCATCAGCGTGGCGTTCACCTTGATCTCGCCAGCAGCGCTCTCCGCCGTGCACGTGTAAATGCCCGAGTCGCTGGGCTTGGCGTTGGTTATGAGAAAGGCGTTTTCCTCGCGTATAACTTGAAGGCGACGCTCGGTAGCCGCTGGGAAATCAGTGGCCCCAAACTTTTGCAGAGCTATCTCCGGCATAGGGTCTCCACTGGCGGAGCACACAAGTCTGGCTGTTTCGCCGGCGTCCAGTGTGAGGTTAGAAGGCACGTGCATGAAACTGGGATGAACTTTTAAAGAGAGAACATTACGATTATTGTGAGTGAAACCGATACGATTATGTGGCATGTGGTACTTACTTCCTATGGATATCTTGAACTTTTGCGCATAGGTCGTCCCAAAGGCATTGGAGACCACACACTGAAAGCGTCCTGCACTCTCGTAGGTCACATTGGTCAGCCGTAGATATCCATAGATGCTGGTCTGATTGGTGCTCTGGTCGTGATGGATTTGAGTCTCTGTGCTGGCTCCATCGTGCAGGGCCCCTGGACGCTCCTGAATGTGCTGATTGTCGTGGCGCCACTTGATCTTTAGCTCATCGGCGGCCGCCAGTGAGGCGGCTGTGGGAGAGCTGGCAATGCATTCCAATGTGATGTTGGCACCCTTCACGGCCAACATATTGTCCGGCTCCCGTTTAAGCTTTGGTTTCGGCGAGTCAGCTAGGGAAATTTTAGCTTTAGATTATTGGATTCGGTGAAGAGGCATTGGGTCTAGGCATCTACTCACCACATATCAGCTCCGAGTTGGTCAGTGTGAGCAGCTGACGATCCAGCAGATGCTCGGGATAGCCACAGACCACGGTGGCCAGTAACTGGGGGGCCTGCATGGCAAAGTGACTCTGTAGCCACTGGCGGAACCAAATGAGCTCGCAGTCGCAAATGAAGTTCAGGGACTTGAAGATCAACTTCTGCAGTCGGAGCATGTGCTCGAACGCATTCGGCTGGATGCTGGCGAGAGCATTCGAGCCTAGATTCAGCAGCTCCAAGTTATTAAGGCCACTGAGGGCTTTGCCACTGATCTGTTTCAAATTATTGCCGTGCAGATCGAGGCGTCGCAGCTTGCGCAGGGCCTTGAACGGTGCAACGGCACTCTGATCCTCAATGATCCAGGTCAGACGATTGCGACGTAAATTTAATTCCTCTAGATTCTTAACG
The DNA here is from genome assembly GCF_003369915.1 of Drosophila miranda. Classification (NCBI taxonomy): domain Eukaryota; kingdom Metazoa; phylum Arthropoda; class Insecta; order Diptera; family Drosophilidae; genus Drosophila; species Drosophila miranda. The sequence goes on along the minus strand of NW_022881603.1, from coordinate 22,132,279 downwards.
CAATCGAAGGTGTTTTCCTGTAGATACTGCAGTTTGTTGTGGGCCAAATTGAGCTGCTGCAATCGCTGCAAGCAGTCCAAATGCTGCGGCTTGAACTCGCTGATGGAGTTGTGCGACAGATCGAGGGACTCTAGAGACTGAGTAAACTCCCAAGTGTCCAGCTCGATGCGGGAGATAGAGTTGTTCGACAGCGAGAGGTGGTGCAGCTTTGTCAGGTTGAAAAGGCCCTGCCGGGAGAGCGAACTGATTTGGTTGTGATCCAGCTCGATGCTCTCAATGTTCCGCATGACATAGAAGACGCCGTCCTGCAGCGATCGGATTTGGTTTGACTTTAGCTGAAGCCTCTGCAGCGATAGAAGACCCCGAAACGTGGACCAGTTAATCTCCAGATGATTGTAGCTAAGTGCGCTATCCCTTCTAGCCGCCTATAGCGATAGCTCAGAGGATTCCACCTGACACAGCATTTTACTGATCTTGTTTTTACCAATTCCAATAAAAACAAGCGTCCTGCATCCTTTTGCCAGTAAAAACTGATAAAATCTATATAGTATTTATGTTTTTATATACTTTGAATAATGCATCATTTAATTAACATCCGGCTTCAATTTAATCCAATTGTAATCCAATGATTTCGTCAAAGCCAATTAATCATAAGTCAAATAAATTTCAATTTCAAACAAATAGTACGAGTAGATTATCCATTATCAAAATATCCATCGATGGTACCTGTGGAGATAATGTTTTTTATCCCCAATCGGCCGACTAATTATTTCGAATTAAATAAAACTCTGCGCAGAAATAAAATTACGATATGTTCTTTAATGCGTGACATCCAAATTGCAAGTGTGGCTTGCCTGCCCTTTACATTGCCGCTCCGATCGCTAAGCGCAGCTTCGCTCGGCCGACGTCCGTAGGCAGACGCAAAGCGGTGATAGCGAAGAGCGAGCTGGCAGAGAGCGTTTAGCAGGGCAAGCAAGCGCAAAGCTTTAACAAACAAATGAGTGACATAGACATAAGTAACAAACAAAATAAGCGGCTGAGGGCTAAGAATTAGGTGCTATTTGGCAAGCAGCTAATCGGCTGGGTTCTGCCCCGAACAGTACCCACTCCCACCCCACTCTACAGAAGTCCATTTCGTGGATCGTAGTGTTGGGTGTGGATAGACTTACAAAATTACTTGTGGTTTAGTTAGAGCTAAACTATGGGCTATTTACAGAATGAATAATGTGAGAGTGTGTGTGTGTGTTTTATGTTACGCTTAAAACTCGGGCAATCAAAATAATAAATAATATCACAAGCGAAACAAAATTATAAAATACACGATGGGTATGTCCTAGGCATACGGTACGGCTGGCTATACAGGTGATTATCAATAAGGGTTAGTTATAATAGGTATAATAGTAAATCCATTTAAATGATTTATTTCATAAATTACGAAGACACTGGTATGTTTATATAGCTGTCATACATAGAATAGCAATCAATAGCATAGGCAATAGATAAGGCCTCCTCTCTCTGGTTCGCTCTCCTTCATGGGAGTGCGATTAAACATTACAAATTTCGGTTTAAACAGTCTTTGTTCATTTTGGGGTGTGACGGGTCACGGTGGGGCAGCCACAGGCCACTTGTTTTGTTTTTATACCCGATACTCAAAATGAGTATTGGGGTATATTAGATTTGTGGTAAAAGTGGATGTGTGTAACGTCCAGAAGGAATCGTTTCCGACCCCATAAAGTATATATATTCTTGATCAGCATCAATAGCCGAGTCGATTGAGCCATGTCTGTCTGTCCGTCTGTCCGTCCCCTTCAGCGCCTAGTGCTCAAAGACTATAAGAGCTAGAGCAACGATGTTTTGGATCCAGACTTCTGTGATATGTCACTGCTACAAAAATATTTCAAAACTTTGCCCCTCCCACTTCCGCCCCCACAAAGGACGAAAATCTGTGGCATCCACATTTTTAAAGATACGATAAAGCCAAAAACGCAGAATCGTAGAGGATGACTATATGTTCTAGAGTGTAAAATCTCAACCAGATCGTATAATTATTATAGCCAGAATCAAGAAAACAATTTCATTCTTTCTTGCTCTGTCTCTCTCTAACACACAGGTTTCATGGTCGGTTTTGCCAATTGCAAAATATGAGTTCAAGGATCTCAGAACCTATAAAAGCCAGAGCAACCAAATTTGGTATCCACACTCCTGTGATATCGGACCTTGACAGTTTCGTGTCCAAATTTCGCCACACCCCCTTCCGCCCCCGCAAAGGACGAAAATCTGGGGCATCCACAAATCTCAGCGACTATTAAGGCTAGAGTAACCAAATTTGGTATCCGCACTTCTGTTAGATCTCACTACAAAACGTATATCTCAGAACTTCGCCCCACCCCCTTCCGCCCCCACAAGGGACGAAAATCTGTTGCATCCACAATATTGCACATTTGAGAAAACTAAAAACGCAGAATCATAGATAACGACCATATCTATCAGATTGCTGAATCTGGACCAGATCAGATAATTTTTATAGCCAAAAGGAACAAATAAATTTGCACTGGCTACGCAGCGCCCGACGTCACGCTCAGACTGATTTTCTGTCTCTCTCGCACGCACTCTTTGTCGTGTCGTTTAATATTAGCAGCGTCTGCCGGAGGAGAGCCATACTGACTTAGTATCGGGTATAACTGTAGAGTTGCGGTGTCCGCAGCAACTCACAACGTTCCCCCTCGTTTTGGTATATATTTTGCTGCTTTCTTAATTTGGTTTAGCCTTCTCTTAGATGTCCACTGTGGTGGCCTGCTGAATGGCGTTGTAACTGCTGGCAGCACTTCCACTGACACCGGCACCAGCACCGGCGCTGCATTTACGTGGAAGCACTTTAGGTGCTGCACCTGCCACACCACCACCACCCGCACCTGCACCACCGCCCCCATCGTAGTTGTGATTGTTGTTTTGCAGGAAATGCTGCTGATCGGCGTCGGCCACTCGGTACTCTGAGATGCCCAGAGCTCGTGTGGGAGCATATTGCAGATCATTGTCTCCATCTTCTTCGTCATCTGTGTGCGGGTGATTCTTATGCCTGGTGCTCATGGCCACGGCAAAGTCCTCCAGGCTGCGCTTGACTGCCGCATCCGAGCCAGTACCCGAATCCTTGCTGGACAGATGATCCTGCTGTGCCTCTAAGTCGGTTTGCTGCAGATAGCTGAGCGTCAGACCCTGCTCCAGGCAGCGTTGCTCATACGAAGGCGTTGTGGTCACAATAAGTCGACTGTGAGCCCCCCCCTGGCTATCGCCGCATCCCAGATCGAGACTGCGCGGTCGCAGTTGCGCTGGCTGCTGCTGGGAAGGAATACCATCTAGAACAAGCTGGGACTGGTGGGGCCTCAGCATGGTGGGATTCAACGTTGTCAAATGGGTTTGATCCTTGTCCAGAGTGGAATGCTGACTGGCGTGGGTGCGCGCTGCCAGCCGTTCGGCAGCAAGGCTCAGCAGGAACTTTCGCTTCTGGTAGCGCAGGGTGCACCAAATGATGCAGCAATCGACCAGGACGCAGGTCACAGTCAGCAGGACTATACCCAGCAGCAGAACATCCCAATTGAGATTCTCCTTGACCACCACCAGCTCCGACTGCAGGGTAAGAGTGCGCGAATTGTCCGTAATCTCGCAGCGATAGTGTCCCGCATCATTCGATTGGGCGTTCAGAATCACGAGCAGTTCCTTGCTGCTCGTAAAGTAGTAGCGCTCTCCTTCCGCCGTCGTTGGTGAGATGTGGATCGGCTTGTTCTCCTTAAACCATTCGCGGTGGGGATGCTCCAGCTCCAGCTCTGCGTTCGCTGCCTCACTGAGGCACTCAAGCACACACGTGCGCCCGACAACCACCTCCTGATGCACCAGGGGAATGGAATGCTGTGGCTTGTCTATAGTAGGGAAAGAAACATCACTAGGAGCCCCAAAAGCAGATGCTTTGCCACACGTACCATTCACCATCAGCGTGGCGTTCACCTTGATCTCGCCAGCAGCGCTCTCCGCCGTGCACGTGTAAATGCCCGAGTCGCTGGGCTTGGCGTTGGTTATGAGAAAGGCGTTTTCCTCGCGTATAACTTGAAGGCGACGCTCGGTAGCCGCTGGGAAATCAGTGGCCCCAAACTTTTGCAGAGCTATCTCCGGCATAGGGTCTCCACTGGCGGAGCACACAAGTCTGGCTGTTTCGCCGGCGTCCAGTGTGAGGTTAGAAGGCACGTGCATGAAACTGGGATGAACTTTTAAAGAGAGAACATTACGATTATTGTGAGTGAAACCGATACGATTATGTGGCATGTGGTACTTACTTCCTATGGATATCTTGAACTTTTGCGCATAGGTCGTCCCAAAGGCATTGGAGACCACACACTGAAAGCGTCCTGCACTCTCGTAGGTCACATTGGTCAGCCGTAGATATCCATAGATGCTGGTCTGATTGGTGCTCTGGTCGTGATGGATTTGAGTCTCTGTGCTGGCTCCATCGTGCAGGGCCCCTGGACGCTCCTGAATGTGCTGATTGTCGTGGCGCCACTTGATCTTTAGCTCATCGGCGGCCGCCAGTGAGGCGGCTGTGGGAGAGCTGGCAATGCATTCCAATGTGATGTTGGCACCCTTCACGGCCAACATATTGTCCGGCTCCCGTTTAAGCTTTGGTTTCGGCGAGTCAGCTAGGGAAATTTTAGCTTTAGATTATTGGATTCGGTGAAGAGGCATTGGGTCTAGGCATCTACTCACCACATATCAGCTCCGAGTTGGTCAGTGTGAGCAGCTGACGATCCAGCAGATGCTCGGGATAGCCACAGACCACGGTGGCCAGTAACTGGGGGGCCTGCATGGCAAAGTGACTCTGTAGCCACTGGTGGAACCAAATGAGCTCGCAGTCGCAAATGAAGTTCAGGGACTTGAAGATCAACTTCTGCAGTCGGAGCATGTGCTCGAACGCATTCGGCTGGATGCTGGCGAGAGCATTCGAGCCTAGATTCAGCAGCTCCAAGTTATTAAGGCCACTGAGGGCTTTGCCACTGATCTGTTTCAAATTATTGCCGTGCAGATCGAGGCGTCGCAGCTTGCGCAGGGCCTTGAACGGTGCAACGGCACTCTGATCCTCAATGATCCAGGTCAGACGATTGCGACGTAAATTTAATTCCTCTAGATTCTTAACGCAATCGAAGGTGTTTTCCTGTAGATACTGCAGTTTGTTGTGGGCCAAATTGAGCTGCTTCAATCGCTGCAAGCAGTCCAAATGCTGCGGCTTGAACTCGCTGATGGAGTTGTGCGACAGATCGAGGGACTCTAGAGACTGAGTAAACTCCCAAGTGTCCAGCTCGATGCGGGAGATAGAGTTGTTCGACAGCGAGAGGTGGTGCAGCTTTGTCAGGTTGAAAAGGCCCTGCCGGGAGAGCGAACTGATTTGGTTGTGATCCAGCTCGATGCTCTCAATGTTCCGCATGACATAGAAGACGCCGTCCTGCAGCGATCGGATTTGGTTTGACTTTAGCTGAAGCCTCTGCAGCGATAGAAGACCCCGAAACGTGGACCAGTTAATCTCCAGATGATTGTAGCTAAGTGCGCTGAAAAATACGTGAATCAGATAGTTAAGATCTTGGGAAAATCATAATTCATCAGCGACATCAGCTTACAGCTTCTTCAAACGGTTAAGATTCTTGAACACGCCCACCGGCAAGCTGTTCAAGCGATTGTTGTTCAGCTCAAGGTCCGTCAGGTTGTTCAGTGCCGCAAACGAGTGCTCATCCACATTGGCTATCTCATTCCAGTTCAGTATTCTACAAAAGGAAATGAGTTACGGACTGCTTTCACTGCTGGTACACTCCTTGGACACTCACAAGTGCGCTAGGCGCGTTGACTTGGGAAAAGAGTTGACCTCGATGCTGTGCAGCTGATTCCTGGACAAATCCAGGGTCTTGAGCATGGGCAGTACTGCCAGAGCCTCGCTGGAGATGCTTCGTATTCGATTGTTGGCCAATATCAAGTGCTTGAGTCCAGTCAGCCCCGTGAACTTGGGTATCACCTCCAGCAAGTTGCGTTTCAGTGTTCTGAACGAGAGAGCGATTAAGGTTAGTGAACACTCTAATAAATGGAGAGTAATTGCGAGAGTAAACACTTACACCTTCACCAGATTGGACAGATTTCGCATATCCAGGACGGTCGTGTCGTTCAGCTTGTTATTCGCCAGATGCCTGGGAAGCGGGAATAGAGATATAACTTAATTGATTGCATTTTTGCGAAAATCCCCGGCTTGACGAATGCACTTCAATAACGCCATAATTATCGACGCGTGGCAGCCGATAAGAAACGAACGAAACAGCTTTTGCATAATTTTGCCATGCATTAAATTGATTAAAAGCGCGACGATAAAATCGCAGCCCCCACCCGAAAAAATGTGAAAAATGGGAACAAATTTCGTGGCGAGGGTTGTTCCACACACTCCAATTTATGCTGTTGGGGGTGGTGTTTGTCATTTCATCCCCCCTACGTGGCATAGATAATAATACTAACAGAGTCTGAACATGGTTGGGAAGGGCGGGCACCCTCTCCAGATGCAGCTTATCACAGTCGAACAGGATATTCTGGCACTTGCACTCCTTGGGGCAGTTGATGTTGTTGTGGTTCGCATTGGACGCTGCCGCGGCGGCTGCCAGTTCCTTCTCCGCCTGCTCGTACTGATCGCCATCGTCCGCCACGAATCCGTTGGTCTCCAGCGAAGCGAATTGAATGGACGAGAGCTGCTGGGGAGATGTGGCTGATGCGGCCAGTGGGACATGCAGTGCGGCCAGATCATCATCATCCATGTCCACTTCTCCATCGGATTCGTCCTCGTGCAGCGAGAGGAAGTGCTGGCGGGACGAGGCGAGGCCGAGATTGGTGTAGTCCCCACCTCCTCCTCTCGCTCCTGCGCCTGCACCATTCTTGGCCAGCATGGCAAAGAGCTGTTGCTGCGGCAACTGGTTATTGTAGGAGGCTCCGCCCGACTTCAGGAAGGCCGCGCCCAATCCACCAGCGGATGCTGTCGAAGGCGGCCCCGACGCCGATGCTGGCGCCTGTGCGGAGCTTTGACAAATTGTGCTCGCTGTTATCAGTAGAATGTACGTAATTAGCAGTAATTTAGTGATTTTATTGAAATCATTGGTTGTAGAATAATTGCAATTATCATTATTGCGACTCGTTGTTGCTGCTTCCCTTGCTCTTTCTGCTGTTGCTTCTGCTTCAACGTCGTCATTGGCATTGTCGTTGTGTTTGCGTCGTCTGCGTCGTCGTCGCCACTTCGTGCCCAGCAGCAGCGAAGCAAGGCCTGACAATACCAGCAGCTTTCCACTGCCACTGCCTCGGCCACTGCTTGTAGCATTGTTGTCGAATATACTCCAGTTCTCCTGCTGCTGTTCTACTCCATATTTTATGGCCGAAACGTCCATTTTGCTGTGGTTTTTATTAAATTCGTCAATTTCCAAATGGGAGGCCACATTCAAAGAGCCGTTATTCCTGCGAATGTCACTCGGCGACGCTGGCACGGACCAGTGTTGCGAAGCATCGTCGGTTGTCCGAGTGCTGCCGAGTTATCCCTCGCATGATGTCGTCGCTGCAAGGAGAAAGGAAGGAAAGGAGCACATTGAGCGTCAATTAAAAAAATAACAGAAATTTAAATGGTGCAAGGTCTCTGGCACTCTCTGGAAAAGGGTGGGGCGAAATTCTGAGATATACGTATTATAGTGAGATCTAACAGAAGTGCGGATACCAAATTTGGTTACTCTAGCCTTAATAGTCTCTGAGATTTGTGGATGCCCCAGATTTTCGTCCTTTGCGGGGGCGGAAGGGGGGGTGGCGAAATTTGGACACGAAACGGTCAAGGTCCGATATCACAGGAGTGTGGATACCAAATTTGGTTGCTCTGGCTCTTATAGGTTCTGAGATCCTTGAACTCATATTTTGCAATTGGCAAAACCGACCATGAAACCTGTGTGTTAGAGAGAGACAGAGCAAGAAAGAATGAAATTGTTTTCTTGATTCTGGCTATAATAATTATACGATCTGGTTGAGATTTTACACTCTAGAACATATAGTCATCCTCTACGATTCTGCGTTTTTGGCTTTATCGTATCTTTAAAAATGTGGATGCCACAGATTTTCGTCCTTTGTGGGGGCGGAAGTGGGAGGGGCAAAGTTTTGAAATATTTTTGTAGCAGTGACATATCACAGAAGTCTGGATCCAAAACATCGTTGCTCTAGCTCTTATAGTCTTTGAGCACTAGGCGCTGAAGGGGACGGACAGACGGACAGACAGACATGGCTCAATCGACTCGGCTATTGATGCTGATCAAGAATATATATACTTTATGGGGTCGGAAACGATTCCTTCTGGACGTTACACACATCCACTTTTACCACAAATCTAATATACCCCAATACTCATTTTGAGTACCGGGTATAAAAAGAGAAAAGGAGAAGAGGAATGTATATGCAACAAAATATATACATACATATAGTGACATGTCCATAATTCCCCACATCCCATACACATTATGTTTATGTACAATTCATCCACCCCATCCACACAAGTAACAGGACCCCACTAAAGAATCAATAACTGTTTCTTCCCATACTCCAAGCTAGGGCCCCCCATAATATAAACAATGGACCACATTGTTTCATCAACATTAGAACCACGCCACTCTCGAGAAATCGATTCTTTAGAATCACGCCACTCATGAGGACCAATCAAAGCAAGACATAAAACCAAGGAGTATCACATTCCTAGCTCCGTCATGTAATGCAACACCGATCGCCAGCAGTGGATGCCTTTCATCAAAGCCGACGCATCCCCAAATATCGATCCAGGCACGTACGCCACCGACACGAAGATGCAGCCGAGGACAGCAACGCCCGAAGCCAGAGTCGGGAGTTCCAAGAGAAGGGCTCATGGAAACTAGCCAGCAGCAGAGAGATCAGTTCCGTTTGAGACAAGCAGACCCAAAGTCAAGTCGGGGAATTCATTTAAATCTTGTGACATAAAGATATTTAAGTTGTAAAATAAAAGTCTTTTTTAAAAAACTTAAAATCGAGTTGCGGATATTTAACTGGCGCAGTCGGTAGGATTTCGTTTAAAATTAACTCCTATATTTCGGTAATGGTCAGCTTGTGTAATTTCTAATTACTGTGATCACGTAATCCCGGAATCGTTAATAAAATTGTGAAATCCGCCAAAGAACCTATGTGTTACGAGCACATACGATTTGCAAAACTAAAATTAAGTGAACTGAAGTAAGCGGAGATAGTGATCCACCAAGAACAGTGAAACACTAAATACAAAATCAAAAAACTTACAAGTGAACCAAAATAAAGTTAAAAACTACTGAAAACAAAACAAAACCCAATCAACACCAAAAACATGGCGTTACCACCACTATCATTGAGCGAAATCCACTTGAACCAGGCACTGCTGTCGATCAGACAAATACCTGCCTATGACGGTTCATCTGGACAGCTAAGCTCATTTATCAAACGAATCGAATATGTATGCGGATTATATCCAACTGAAGATCTTCGCCAACAAAGGATCCTATTTGGAGCGACCGAGATCCAACTGTCAGGAGAGGCACAACGCATATCGCAAATGATACAACCCAACACGTGGCTCGAACTGAAGACGGCGCTGATCAACGAGTTCAAAAATCACACACCATATGAAGAACTCTTACGACAACTATACACCACCAGATTCAACGGCAGTCTTCGTAAGTTTATAGAAGAATTATAGATAAAAGCATTATTAATAAACAATAAGCTAAACTTAGAAAACATACCAGAAAATAATGTCATTTATAAAAACGCTTTGAACAACACAATTAAAGATGTCATTACTCGAAAACTTCCTGACAGAATGTTCATGACCTTAGCAAGAAAAGATATTACCACATTGTCTAATCTTAAGAAGGCAGCACAAGAAGAAGGATTGTACGAAGCTAGTACAACAGATTCAGGTACAAATAAAGATCAATCGAAATCGTCTCAATCAAATCGAAAGAATGTTGGAAACTATTATCCAAATTATAATACTACTAACTATCACAATCAAACTCAGAGTTCATCTGGAACAAATCAGACTAATCGAACAAATCAAAATCAAAATTCCCAAAATCCTGGATTATACAATGAGTTCAAAAATTCCTTGAATCAAGGTAGGGCTCAGAATCCATTCAATCAGCAAATATCTCAAAACCAAGCTAGTGGGAGTGGACCCAACCAACCTACTAAAAGAGGGAGGGAGAGCCAGAGTGGCCAAACGAAGATGGACGTAAATTTTCATCAAGCCGCCTCGGAAGAAACCGAGGAGGACCCTATATAAACATTACCATTAATAAAAGAATATTAAGGTGTATCGCTGACTCGGGATCATCGATCAACATCATGAAAGAAAATTATACAGATTCCGAGATAAAAGACATACCATCAATGGACCTGTCCGTTTAACTAAGAGTATAATGAGGAATGCGAACAAAAAAAGTCCGTCCGAACAAAAGTTCTACATACATAACTTTTCCGAAAATTATGATATTTTATTAGGAAGAGAATACTTGATGGCAAGTAAAGCCGTCATCGATTACAGAAATGACACTGTAACACTAGGAGCTAGGTCGTACCCAATCATTCAGAGTGGAGAAGCTATTGAAGCCGGCAAGACCGCACAGAAGTGCACTGATCCCTCTACAAAAGAAGAGAAGATCGCACCTAAGTGCCTTGACCCATCTCCAGAGGGAGATCAATACTTCGCTTCCGCTCTAGACAGTGAATTAAGGGAATGTAATCAATTAAGATTGGAACACTTAAACGACGAAGAGAGGGAAGAGTTAAAGAAGGTCTTATATGAGTTTAAGGATGTGCAGTACAGAGAAGGTGACAATTTGACTTTCACAAGTACAATCAAGCACGAGATCAAAACTCAACATGAAGACCCGGTCTACAGACGACCATACAAATATGCCCAGATACATGATCAGGAGGTAAACCAGCAAATCAAAGATATGATCAGGCAGGCAATAATTCGAAAGTCGAATTCTCCTTACTGCTCGCCCATATCTATGATTCCGAAGAAGATAGATGCTTCAGGAAAGCAAAAATATCGAATGGTAGTAGACTATAGAAGTCTAAATGAAATAACAGTTAAGGACAAATTCCCAACTCCACGAATGGATGAAATCCTAGACAAACTAGGTAAATGTCAGTATTTTACGACAATCGATTTAGCAAAAGATTTCCATCAAATACCCATGGAACCTAGCTCAATCCCCAAAACTGCGTTCTCCACTAAGCATGGACATTACGAGTTCACTCGTATGCCTTTTGGGCTAACCACTGCCCCAGCTACCTTCCAAAGATGTATGAACCATCTGCTAGAAGAGTTAATCTTCAAAGATTGCTTTGTATACTGAGATGACATCATTATATTTTCCACTTCATTGGAAGAACACTTGTTGTCACTAAGGAGAGTATTTGGAAAGTTGAGAGACGCCAACTTGAAGCTACAAATGGATAAATGTGAATTCATGAAAAAGGAAACTGAATTCCTAGGTCATGTAGTCACTACTGAAGGAATAGTACCAAATCCAGGCAAAATCTCTGCCATTGTCAAATTTCCAATACCAGAAACGACTAAACAAATAAAGTCATTCTTAGGTTTGTGCGGGTTCTACAGGAAATTCATTCCTAATTTTGCAAACATAGCAAAACCCATGACACTCAAACTAAAGAAAGGAGCTGTCATAGACCCCAAGGAAGAGGCATTTGAGAGACTAAAAGTACTCATCACCTCAGACCCTATCCATGCGTCCCCAGACTTTGACAAAATGTTCACGGTAACAACCGACGCTAGTAACATAGCATTGGGAGCGGTTTTGTCACAAGAACACAAACCGATCTGCTACGCTAGCAGAACCGTAAATGAACATGAAATAAACTATTCAGCCATCGAAAAGGAATTATTAGCGATCGTATGGGAAACCAAGTATTTCCGTTCATACCTGTTCGGTAGAACATTCGAGATACAAAGCGATCATAAACCCTTGATTTGGTTGAACAACCTCAAGTAGCCAAATATGAAATTACAAAGGTGGAAAATAAAACTGAATAAGTTTGATTTTAAAATGAAATATCTACCAGGCAAAGAAAATCATGTAGCTGATGCCTTATCAAGGGTAAAGATTAATGAAAATCTCCTTGGAGAAGCTTCCAATAGCGTTGGTGCAACTGTACATAGCGCACAGGAAGACAATCTAAATCACATTGCTATCACGGAAAGACCAATTAACTATTACAATCGGCAAATTGAGCTAATAAAAAGCAATGAAGATAAGGTAGAAACAATTCGTTATTTTCACAAGCTAATCATCAAGATCACGTATAAGGAAATGACTAACACCTTAGCGAAGGATATAATAAAGGAATATCTATGCACCAAAAAGAGCGCATTATATTTCCATAACGAAATAGATTTTCCTCCATTCCAAAAAGCCTATTTAGAAATCATTAATTCTAACAATATAACCAAAGCTATTAAATCAAGCACGAAACTCCTAGATATTCAGAATTACGCTGAATTTAAAGAAACCATATTAAAGAATCATAAAGGCTTACTCCATCCAGGGATAGAGAAAACCGTCAATTGGTTTAGGGGAAAATACTATTACCCGGATTATCAAAAACTAATCCAAAACATCATAAACGAATGTCCTACTTGTAATATTGCCAAAACAGAGCATAGAAATACGAAGTTGGCATTCGAAACTACACCGGAAATACTGAACATCAGAGAGAAATACGTCATAGATTTCTATATGGTTGGTAACCAACAGTTCTTATCATGTATTGACGTATACTCGAAGTTTGCCACTCTTGTAGAAGTAAAAAGTCGTGACTGGTAAGAAGCAAAAAGAGCCATCATGAAAGTTTTTAACGAGATGGGCAAACCAATTGAAATCAAAGCCGATAAAGATTCAGCTTTTATGTGCACAGCATTGCAAGCATGGCTGAATACGGAAAACGTCAAAATAGAGATCACTTCCAGCAAAAATGGAATATCTGACGTAGAAAGATTTCATAAAACAGTAAATGAAAAATTAAGAATAATATCTAGCGAGGATAACCCAGAAGATAGATTCACGAAGTTTGAATTAATTCTTTATACTTATAATCATAAAACCAAACATAATACCACAAATAGGACACCAGCTGATATATTCATTTATGCAGGCTCACCTGATTATGACACCCAACTAAATAAAGTGAATAAAATCACTCAATTAAATAAAAACCGCATAGAGTATGAAGTAGATACCCGCTATAAACTATCACCTCTAGTTAAGTCTAAGGTAACAAATCCTTTCAAAAGGACGGGCGAAATTAGACAGGTAGACGAAAAACATTATGAAGAAAAGAATAGGGGTAGGAAAATAACTCATTATAAATCAAAATTCAAGAAAAAGAAGAAATCTAATAGAAGCATATATAATAATTCCAGAGAAACCGAGGAAGTTAATGGAATCGGCGAACTTCAACACAATTAAAATCCTCATCTTCCTCATAATTACCATCGTAATGGCACAGGGCCAAAACATAGAAATAAATCCTATAAAATCCCAAAACGGATATATGATATTCAAAACTGGATCGATTAACATACCTATCAATTACGAATACCATTATCTAACTGTTAATGTAACTAAAACCGAAGAACTATACCAAAATTTATTAATGCAAGCCACTAAATTCCAGGACATAATCCAAATAAAATATCTAGTAGACAAATTGCAAAGAGAAATGAACGGGCTAAAAATAACCAAAAGAAATAAAAGAGGCCTAATCAATATAGTAGGAACAGCCTACAAATATCTCTTTGGAACACTAGATCAGGAAGATAAAGTCGATTTGGAACAAAAAATAGAAAATTTAGCCAGCCATAGTATTCAAATGAATGAACTAAATTTGGTAATAGATGCAGTTAATAGCGGAATAAACGTTATAAACAAACTAAATGAAGAAAAAGACAGGAATCAACAAACAGAAATTTTGATATTCAATCTACAACATTTCACAGAATATATCGAAGATATAGAACTAGGTATGCAATTAACTAGGCTCGGTATATTTAATCCAAAATTATTAAAACAAGACTACCTGAAACAAATAAATTCTGAGAAAATACTAAATATAAAAACCTCCACATGGCTAAAATCCGATACCAACGAAATTCTAATAATTTCCAACATTCCCAAGGACATTACAAAAGTACCAATCTATAAAATCGTTCCGTATCCAGACGAATTAAATAACATGTTAACAGATATGACATACGACAAGTACTACATAAAAAATGAAGAAGTATTTGTTAAAGAAACTAGATTGAAAACCAATGACAATTGTATAAAAGGAATTTTAATGCAAATTCCCACTAAATGTCCATATTCCAAAACTTTTCAAAACTTTCAAATAAACTTTATTGAACCCAATATACTAATCACATGGAATCTTCCAAAAACAACGCTAAACCAGAATTGTGTAAACCAAGAAATAATAGCGGAAGGAAATACCATTATAAAAATCTACAACTGTTCAATCCAATTAAATGAATTTACAATATCAAACACAATGTTAGATTTTGCCCAGAATGTTTATGTCAACAACAACATAACTAAAATAAAACCACTGTCGTATGTCCAAACTAATGAAATAATTATGCAATACACCAAATATAGTAACCTATTACAAATAAGTCTACTAATTTCATTTGTCATAATTATATTAGTACTACTAAGTTATGTAGCTGTTAAATTTAAGAAAACTTCTAAAAGAGTCACGGTTAAATGTATTAACCCTATAATAGAAGCAGAAGAGGAACCAACCTCAGCCACCGCACTTGACACCCCGTCACTATACCCGAGGGTAATCGCCTAGGGACAGGCTAATAACAAACGTTGGGGGAGTGACATATCCATAATTCCCCACATCCCATACACATTATGTTTATGTACAATTCATCCACCCCATCCACACAAGTAACAGGACCCCACTCAAGAATCAAGAACTGTTTCTTCCCATACTCCAAGCTAGGGCCCCCCATAATATAAACAATGGACCACATTGTTTCATCAACATTAGAATCACGCTACTCTCGAGAAATCGATTCTTTAGAATCACGCCACTCATGAGGACCAATCAAAGCTAGACATAAAACCAAGGAGTATCACATTCCTAGCTCCGTCATGTAATGCAACACCGATCGCCAGCAGTGGATGCCTTTCATCAAATCCGACGCATCCCCAAATATCGATCCAGGCACGTACGCCACCGACACGAAGATGCAGCCGAGGAAAGCAACGCCCGAAGCCAGAGTCGGGAGTTCCAAGAGAAGGGCTCATGGAAACTAGCCAGCAGCAGAGAGATCAGTTCCGTTTGAGACAAGCAGACCCAAAGTCAAGTCGGGGAATTCATTTAAATCTTGTGACATAAAGATAATTAAGTTGTAAAATAAAAGTCTTTTTTAAAAAACTTAAAATCGAGTTGCGGATATTTAACTATATACATGTGTCGCTGTGTATAGTAATAATAAAAATTAAAAAGAATCTACAAACACAGCCAGAGCGGCGCAATATATGAAATAAGAGACTTCAAGTTGAAGTCAACCCCAGCGTCCGTCCCATATGTAGGAACGAGTGGCGGATACAAAATATCCACCACTCATTTGTTTTCTTTTTCCTATTTTCAAGGTACATAGTGGAGGGATCAAGTTACACGTTCCTCCACAGCTGCCACAATAAAGACCAACAAATAAACGAATAAACAAAACTGCTAATAAAATAAAAAAAGAGAAGGAAAAGAGAAAAAAAAAACACAGCATATCACTTTATATCAAAACAACATTGCGCACCACAAAAATCGGTGGCGAAAAAAAAAACTTTTCTATACCCTTTATTAACATGCCACTGGGTCCACGCAAATATACATTATAAACGATACACTAACCACATATATTACAGACTTCAACAATTTTAAACAAATTCCCTCAAAAAGGGGAACGACAAACAAGTAAAATAAATTGTTGTACACATTTTACCACTTTACACTTTTACTCTATTTAAGAATTCATATACAAAAAAAACGAGGGGGAACGTTGTGAGTTGCTGCGGACACCGCAACTCTACGGTTATACCCGATACTAAGTCAGTATGGCTCTCCTCCGGCAGACGCCGCTAATATTAAACGACACGACAAAGAGTGCGTGCGAGAGAGACAGAAAATCAGTCTGAGCGTGACGTCGGGCGCTGCGTAGCCACTGCAAATTGATTTGTTCCTATTGGCTATAAAAATGATCTGATCTGATCCAGATTCAGCAATCTGATAGATATGGTCATTATCTATGATTCTGCGTTTTTAGTTTTCTCGAGTGTGCAATATTCTGGATGCAACAGATTTTCGTCCTTTGTGTGGGCGGAAGGGGGTGGGGCGAAATTTTGAGATACACGTTTTATAGTAAGATCTAACAGGAGTGCGGATACCAAATTTGGTTACTCTAGCCTTAATAGTCTCTGAGATTTTTGAATATCCCCAGATTTTCGTCCTTTGCGGGAGCGGAAGGGGGTGTGGCGAAATTTTGAAACAAACTCGTCTCGGTCCGATATATTAGGAGTGTGGATACCAAATTTGGTTGCTCTAGCTTTTGTAGTCTTTGAGATCTAGGCGCTAATGTTTTACTCTAAGCAAAGCCGCCTATGCTACGTGTGTGTTAGAGAGAGACAGGGCGAGAAAAAATAAAATTGTTTTCTTGATGCTGGCTATAATAATAATACGATCCAATTCAGATTCCGCAGTCTTAAAGATATGGTCATTCTCTACAACTCTACGTTTTTGGTTTTCTCATATCTTTAAAATTGTGGATGCCACAGATTTTCGTCCTTTGTGGGGGCGGAAGTGGGCGGGGCGAAGTTTTGAAATATTTTTGTAGCAGTGACATATCACAGAAGTCTGGATCCAAAACATCGTTGCTCTAGCTCTTATAGTCTTTGAGCACTAGGCGCTGAAGGGGACGGACAGACGGACGGACGGACAGACAGACAGGGCTCAATCGACTCGGCTATTGATGCTGATCAAGAATATATATACTTTATGGGGTCGGAAACGATTCCTTCTGGACGTTACACACATCCACTTTTACCACAAATCTAATATACCCCAATACTCATTTTGAGTATCGGGTATAAAAATAATATAATAATAGAATATATATTAATATACATACAGAATAATATATACACAATACACACAATATATATACACAATACAAACAGTAATATACACACAGTACACACATTAATATATACATAAATAAGTTAAGTTCCCATTTCCCATTTGAACTAATGCTAAGTAAAGGAAAGTCAAATTTTTAATACTAGTAGTCTCTTCTGCAAATGTCTAAGGGTAACATAGTCAGCAAGACCAAGTCTAGACTAGGCCTTAGGAGCAGCACAAGCTTACCAGAAATAAGGGAAGAAGCAGAACCCCCACGGACAGTAACAATGACGGACTCTGGTAACGTAACCAACCAGTCTAGAAGCAGTAGCCCTGAAGTGGGGTTAGCGGCTAACCTAGAAACTGCTAGCACGTCCCTCAACACTTCCATCAGCATGACCCTTAACCCGACCGATATACTGGCTTTCGTGAAGCAACTACCGACTTTCGACGGAACCCCCGGTACCCTAGACAGGTTCATCACCAGCGTAGAGGAGGTCATTATGCTAATTAGGGGGACAGACCAGACACCGTATGGGTAATTGCTACTACGGACAATTCGGAACAAAATTTCAGGGAGAGCGGACCAAGCGCTAAGCAATCTTGGTACCAAACTCGAATGGGACAATATCAAACTGAATCTAAACCGCATGTACGGTTGCAAGAAAACAGAACCCATAATCATCCGAGAAATCCAAAATCTTCCTAATAACTTGCCATTGGGGAAACTTTTCTTCGAAATCACGAAGCTAAGGAGCCAACTGTTGAACCTTGCCCCCACTAATGGCCACCAGTTGGAAGGCACAAGTGCGGCGGATAAGAAAACCTTTTACGACGGGATATGTCTCCACGCATTCTTAGTGGGGCTCCGTGACCCCCTCAAAATCATGATCAGAACTAGGAACCCAGCTACCATCGAGGAGGCATACGAATGGTGCCAAGCCGAAAGAAGCTTCTATTATCAGGGGTAGATCAGGGCACAAAGTACCGGTAACAACGTAAATAGAACTAGACCATATGAAAGAAACCCCAACCAAACTTATAACACACCCAATCCTAGATGAAACAATAATTCCTCCAACTCCCCGAACTCTAACCCATTTAGACAGCAGCAGAACCAAAATCAGAATCGCCAACAGACCAGGCAAAACCCACAAAACTACCAAAATCGTAACAATTCCGGGCAGCAGCAACGCCCCAACTTCCATAACATAGATAACGACGAACAAAACAACATTAATGACGACCCAAATTTTCGGCAAGAAGCCTCGACAAACCGGTCGGTTACGTAAATAGGAAGACCCATGGGTCCACACTTCCGTATATTCTCCTAAACCCGTTCAACACCAAATCTCCCTTAAAATTCATGATAGACAGCGGCTCTACCTTTTCATTTATTGACCCAAGTTTTGCCAAGGAGCACAGTATCCTGGAATTAGGTGAGAAAATCACCATTACAACAGTTCTACAGAGCTACACTATAGAGAATAAAATTGTTCTCCCCATGCCGGCCGAATTAAACGAACCTGACAACCTAAGCCTACTACTTTTTAAATTCCACCCATATTTCAATGGCCTCTTGGGCATGGACTTTTTAACAGCCCACAAAGTAAAAATAAACATGGAAACATTTAAATTTGAAACACCACACGCTACCCTCGACATCTTCACCGAGATTAATCGGGCATCGGACTTCCTTCTAATACAACCACAAACCATAACCCGGGTCAACCTTCCAGTTGACCTCAATAAGGGAGACTTTTTCTGCAATTCGGCAGAAATAGACCCTAACCTTTCCATTTCGGGAGGCCTATACACAGCCACGGACAGTACTAGTTTTCTCGAGATAACCAATAACTCGG
This sequence comes from Drosophila miranda, assembly GCF_003369915.1. Lineage (NCBI taxonomy): Eukaryota > Metazoa > Arthropoda > Insecta > Diptera > Drosophilidae > Drosophila > Drosophila miranda. Next base: position 22,113,110 of record NW_022881603.1, on the reverse strand, counting down.
ACACGGAACAAACTTTCCACTTGGACCAGCCGTTAGAGGTAACCCCCTTTGATGAAGAACATTATGACCAAGTACGTAGCACTGCGTTACGGTCGAAACCTCTCTGCGAAAACGCACAGTTTCTTGAATTTATTCAAACCAGCCACCTAAATACGGAGGAAACGAAAGGATTACGGAAAGTTTGCATAAACTTCCGTGATCTTTTCTTCGCCTTTGACCTTCTCTAACACAGTCAAGCACTGTATTCCCACTACGGACAACTTACCAATTCATGTCAAGACATATAGATATCCATATATTCATAAAGAGGAAGTTCGAGAACAATTCACGAAAATGTTAGAACAAAACATTATAAAAAATAGTTATTCCCCTTGGGGAGCACCTGTCTGGGTGGTCCCAAAGAAGTCCGATTCCCCGGATAAAAAGAAATGGAGATTGGTAATCGATTTTAGAAAGCTAAACGATAAAACCATTGCGGACAAATATCCCATACCCAACATAAATGACATCCTAGATAACATAGGCAGGGCCAAATACTTCTCCACCTTGGATTTGGCAAGTGGATTTCATCAAATTGAAATGAACCCCAAAGACATGTCCAAAACGGCATTCTCAGTCGAAGGAGGGCATTACGAATTTACAAGAATGCCCTTCGGATTGAGAAATGCCCCTGCCACCTTCCAAAGAGTAATGGACAATGTATTGGCAGAGTTAATAGGGGATATCTGTCTAGTATATCTTGACGATATCATCATTTTCTCTGCTTCCCTTCAAAAACACTTGGCGGACCTGAAATCTGTCTTCCAAAAATTGCGGGATGCTAACCTAAAACGAGGGGGAACGTTGTGAGTTGCTGCGGAGACCGCAACTCTACAGTTATACCCGATACTAAGTCAGTATGGCTCTCCTCCGGCAGACGCCGCTAATATTAAACGACACGACAAGGAGTGCGTGCGAGAGAGACAGAAAATCAGTCTGAGCGTGACGTCGGGTGCTGCGTAGCCAGTGCAAATTGATTTGTTCCTTTTGGCTATAAAAATGATCTGATCTGATCCAGATTCAGCAATCTGATATATATGATCATTATCTATGATTCTGCGTTTTTAGTTTTCTCGTATCCTCAATATTGTGGATGCAACAGATTTTCGTCCTTTGTGGGGGCGGAAGGGGGTGGGGCGAAATTTTGAGATATACGTTTTATAGTGGTTTTGGTTACTCTAGCCTTAATAGTCTCTGAGATTTGTGAATATCCCCAGATTTTCATCCTTTGCGGGGGCGGAAGGGGGTGTGGCGAAATTTTGAAACAAACTCGTCTCGGTCCGATATATTAGGAGTGTGGATACCAAATTTGGTTGCTCTAGCTTTTATAGTCTCTGAGCAAAGCCGGCTATGCTACGTGTGTGTTAGAGAGAGACAGGGCGAGAAAAAATGAAATTGTTTTCTTGATTCTGGCTATAATAATTATACGATCTGGTTCAGATTTTCAGTCTAGAAGATATAGTCATCTTCTACGATTCTGCGTTTTTAGTTTTCTCGTATCGTCGAAATTGTGGATGCCACAGATTTTCGCACTTTGTTGGGGCGGAAGTGGGCGGGGCAAAGTTTTGAAATATTCTTGTAGCAGTGACATATCACAGAAGTCTGGATCCAAAACATCGTTGCTCTCGCTCTTATAGTCTTTGAGCACTAGGCGCTGAAGGGGACGGACAGACGGACGGACGGACAGACGGACAGACAGACATGGCTCAATCGACTCGGCTATTGATGCTGATCAAGAATATATATACTTTATGGGGTCGGAAACGATTCCTTTTGGACGTTACACACATCCACTTTTACCACAAATCTAATATACCCCAATACTCATTTTGAGTATCGGGTATAAATACAACTAACCAAGTCGAACTTTCTTAGGAAAGAAATAGACTTTTTAGGACACATAGTTACCCAAGAAGGCGTGAGACCAAACCCGGACAAGATAAAAGCCAGAAAAGACTTTCCCTGTCCCAAAACCACCAGACAAAACAAATCCTTTTTAGGGTTGCTAGGGTATTACAGGAAATTCATCAGGGACTTCGCTAAGCTTACGAAACCAATAACAAAACAGCTCAAAGGGGGCAAATCGGTCGTAATCGATTCGGAGTTCCGACAAGCGTTTGAACTTTGCAAAAAGCTACTAACTAACGACCCTATATTACAGTACCCGGATTTCGAAAAAACATTCACCCTTACAACTGACGCGAGTAACTTCGCTATAGGGGCCGTGCTCTCCCAAGGCCCAGATAACGCAGATAAACCAGTTTGTTTTGCTAGTAGGACCTTGACAGACGCAGAAACCCGGTATTCCACGATAGAAAAGGAAATGCTGGCTATAGTTTGGGCGGTAAAGTACTTCCGCCCATACCTATATGGGAAGAAGTTCAGAATTGTCACAGATCACAAGCCCCTAGTTTGGTTAGGCAATTTCAAGGGTCAGAACCCAAAGCTCCTTCGCTGGAAAATAACACTTTCCGAGTATGACTACGAAATAGGCTACAGGAAAGGTTCACAGAACGTTGTAGCAGATGCACTAAGTAGAATAGAGCCAAATATCTGCGTAAATGATACCAGCCCCACAGTAACCCCTAGTATACCAACAACCAATAGCCCGTTGAACCAGTTCTCTATTCAAGCGATATTTAAAATCAACCCGATAGCTTCATGCGTGAAAACGGTTCCGTTCACCCACAAAGTTCGTAGAGTTATCTCCGAACCTTCTTTTACGTTAGAAAAAACCTCTACTATATTGAAAACCTTACTCATACCCAACAAGACTTTGGCAATCCACACTACCGACGAAATATTCAACAGTATAGAGATATCGTATTCTAAATATTTTTCGGATAGCAACATTTACAAGATTTGTAGATGCTTAATTTTCCTTGCGGAACCAGCAAACCCAGGCGAGACTAAAGAATTAATCAAAACGTACCACACGAAAAATAACCACAGGGGGATCGATGAGACATACGAACACCTGAAAAGGGAGTTCTACATACCTCAATTGAAAAACGAAATTTCCGAAATAATCCGAAATTGCGAGGTATGCCTCACCCTTAAATATGATAGGCAACCACAAAAACCGCCTTTCGTTTTACCCGAAATACCGAACGGACCATTAGATATCATTCACACAGACATCTATACGATCAACAATAATTACAACCTGACAATTATTGATAAATTGTCTAAATTTGCACAAGCCTACCCACTAACAAACAGAAACTCTGTTGGCGTCACAAAAGCATTCAAAGACTTAATGAGCCATTTCGGCTTACCCAAAAAGATAATACTCGACCAAGGTGCCGAATTTGCGGGAGCTGTTTTCAAAGACTTTCTTCAACAGTACAGTATCCAGCTGCATATAACTTCCTTCCAACAATCAAGCAGCAATTCGACAGTCGAACGCTTACACTCAACACTAACAGAAATCTATAGAATAATCCTCAATAAGAGGAAAGAATTGAAATTGACACAAGACCATAACGAAATCCTCGACGAAACCATAATAACTTACAACAATGCCATCCACAGCAGTACCAACTTGACACCTTTCGAACTATTCAGTGGACGAACACACATTTTCGATAAAACAATCCAATTTAATAACGAACATGAATACTTGACAAAACTTAACGAATTCCAAACTACACTTTACCCAGCAGTCAAGCTAAACATGGAAAACCAGACCTATAAAAGAACAGAAAAAGCGAATGAATCTAGGATAGAGGCCCCCACCGTACCAACGGGTAATCTAATATTTAGGAAGGAAAATAGGAGAAACAAATTAACACCGCGTTTCAGCACACATAAAGCCTTAGTAGACAACGGGATAACCTTACGAACAGCAAAGAAACAGAAATTACACAAACAAAAGATAAGAAAATTAACCAAAACAATCACAAACACATAAAAAAAAAAAAAAACAAACAAAAAAATAATACAAACAAAAAAATAATACAAAAAAAAAACACAAACACTAAAGTAAAAGTTTACACCATGCATTAACTACCCCTTAAACTAAACTCTTACAGACTAACGCTAGGGCATGCACAACGACTTTTGCTCGACGTTTTGGATAAGGACCAGCCGTTAATAAAGGTCAACCTGGGACCGGCTAGAGTAGTAAATTAATTTAAAAATATAAACCACGTCATCCACTTAAACGACTACGAAGTAACAGCAGAAAAACTTATCAAAGTAATCGATAACTTACCTAACGACAACGAATTCTCTGACCTAAAACTAACATTGTATGAAAAGATTCAGCAGGTGTTAGAAAGATTGAGCACCTTACTCCCGCATAACAGACCGAGGAGGGGATTGATTAACGGACTAGGTAGCATAGTAAAGATCGTTTCAGGCAATATGGATGCCGACGATGAGACAAAAATAACCAACAATTTCGCAAATATTAACAAAAATTTAGAGCTCAGCCAGAAATTTAGGAAAGAGACACTAATTAGATTTAAAAATATTACGAACCATATCAACATCGAACAAGAAGCGATCAGTAATTTCATAAACACTTACCAAAATAAAATCTCTAAAGAACTAGATTCAGAACAACACACTATACAACTTATACAATATATCAATCGAATAACTTATAGTATAGACATATTATATAATCACCTAAGCAACATAGCGGAGAGCCTGCTATTCACCAAATTAAAATTAATCCCAAAATATATCTTAAATTCAGAGGAGATTCAAAAAATTAAACAATTACTGTCACAACAAAATATTACAATAGAATTAGACCATGAAATGTATAACGTACTTTCACTGGAATCAACAACAGTAAACAAAACTCTAACTTTTAATATTAAAATACCCATGCTATCACAGGAACAATACCAATTGTACCGATTAATACCCTTACCGTTCAACAACACAAAATTTGTAATTCTCACACAATACATTATTAGAAATAAGCTAGAAATTAAGATCTTAAATTCACCTTGTATTAAACTGGGCAAATTGCATGTATGTGAAACCCCGACAGCACCGACAAATCCAGACTGTCTAATCAGCCTACTCAACAATAGCAAAGCGACTTGCAATATCATCAACGGCGGAAACCAACCGCGAATATTCGTACCAATAAAGGGTCTACTACTAATCTTCAACGCCAAGAATGTAAATATTACGTCCGATTGCATGTCAAACAAGACGTTCAGCAGCTCCATGGTCATCCACTACGAGAACTGCTCAATCTCCGCGGACGGCATCAAATATGTCGACGCTGCCACCACCATAGCAGACAAAATTAAGATCAACATGCCGCATATTCAAAACTTAACGACATTAACCTCAAATAAGGAATTGAGCCTCCAAGACTTACACCTAAATGATCTGGAGAACAGCCTGGAGGTTATCCGACTAAGAGACCAAGCAACTGCACACTTGACAGCCGTTTATGTGCTCATCGGAATCCTGCTCATAGCCACAACCCTCGTATGGATCTTCAAACGCAGAACAATAACTTTCACACCCGCTAGCCTGGACTCCGTTGTAACTCCTGCCACGGCTTCGTTGGCAATACCCTCATTGTGGCCATCGTTCCAAGTTAAGGGGGTAGGAGTTACCGATAACGGTACCGCGGCACCCCCACCTAAAACCCCTCGGGCCATGGCAATGTCCCGTTGAACGACTATGTCATTCAACCCGGACATTGTAATGTCCAGCTCAACACTTCGAATACTTTGACTGTCGCAACATTCTACTTAACGCGGCACAAACAGCCGCCTACACATTTTAACATAAAAACAACATCGAAACTGGAACCCGACATCCGGCGTAGTGCGGACTCGGCGGTTTCACATACGCTAGCCCGTTGCAACATTTTATACTTATGTATGCCTTATGTACTAAACTCAAAGCCTCTGCGAAGGCTTCCTAAGAACATAATTAATAAACTCAGAACACTTCAATTTTGAACTCAAAACCAAACAGTCATACTTTATTCAAACTCAAACACCAATCTTTGGAAAAGACAGAAATATAAACCCATACAAGAACAACCAGGACCATCTACAAGAAGGAGAAGGACGAACTGGTAACTCGCGCGGTGTTTCAATTCCCTTTTCGCCTGTACTTCGTCTCTACCGCTACCCCGCTGCCCATCGGTTTCGTCTGTTCGGCAATGCCTTCACCAGCAACGAAATAATTCTAGACTCTCGAGCCTCAGCACCGTCGAAGCGGTGGTCGCGGATCGCCGATGTCTTTGGAGCGGCACAGTGGGACCTTTGGCCGTCTCAGCTTGGTAAATTAGTTAGTGAATATGAGTTCAATAAATATTTGCACACTGAAAAAATGTTAAACTTTGAGTGCTTATATCTCCTAAACTAAAATTATCTTGAAAATTCGAATGGAAAATTCTCTATTAGATGCGTACATTAAATTTATCTAAAGCACTCATACAATTTTTTGACTATTTCGGCTGAGTCCCCACTGTGCCGCGCCAAAGACATCAGCGACCACGCTGCCCTACGGTTTCGGCACGCACACACTGACATGCTTTCACACCGACTCGACGCTGACCTAGGCATTGACGAAGCCGAGTAGCATTTCGGAGGCGAAGGTAGCGTAAAAGAGAATTGAAGTTCTAGCCCCGCGCGCCCGTACCATGAAGCGTCAAACGAAAATTTAAAAAGCATTTGTTCCTCATGCAACATCTTGATATTGTATAGTCTTCGGTTCAATGTATCTGATGGATGTTTTGTCAAGGACAACCCTTGAAACCTACACATACATACGATCCCTATAACATAACCCATACGTTCTCTTCAGTAAAAAACATATGTATCTTCGGACTCACAATACAATGAACAATTTCCCCCATGACTACTAGTCCGTTGCAAACGCTCTTTTAAAATCCAGACTCTGCAGATCCACAAGCTGCAGAGCCAAATATTGGCACACCAATTGCCATGACTTCAAGGCCCTCAGTCGATGATTCCACTAGATATAGAGGCAAAATATATATTGAGACACAAACTGCAGTGTCTTCCGCACTGGAAGCACAGAAGAAATCAAAAATCAAATCAAAAGCGCCTGCATCTGGAAGGAATAAAATGTAGTTCCCATTTGAATTTCTCCAAAGACAAGACCCTTTTTATACCCGATACTCAAAATGAGTATTGGGGTATATTAGATTTGTGGTAAAAGTGGATGTGTGTAACGTCCAGAAGGATTCGTTTCCGACCCCATAAAGTATATATATTCTTGATCAGCATCAATAGCCGAGTCGATTGAGCCCTGTCTGTCTGTCCGTCCGTCCGTCTGTCCACTTCATTGAAGACAAATACACCACTACAAAGGCAGTGAAAAAAAATACATTGTTCATTTATCAAGCGCCTAACATAAATTCTTAGGTACATTTCAATCATAACCACAAGCATATGTATGTTTTTTGTTATTGCCGAGATTTTATGCTCACACGCTCTCCTGCCTTTTTCCCGAGAGTACGACGCAATCGCACTTCGAATTATCGCTATCTTTGATCCTCGCACACCGAAGCTTTTTCTCTCGAATATAGGTTACTTTATGTTTATTTTTATTTAAATTATTTTTCCGATTTTTTGATTTATTATTTCGAGCACCGACGCGGGTTCGGCCGTTGTGTCGCGGTCTGAGACGTCAGTGTGACCGCACTTATCGATACAATATACCCGTCCCACCCAGTGTTGCCATTTCAACTTATTTTAAGCTAGATTTGGCTTATTTTAAAACCAAATAGCTTTAAATCTAGCTTATTTCCAATTTCATTTAGCTTATTTTGGCTTAAAAAAAATGTGGTACAAAACAATTTTGTTTTTAGATTTTATTGTAATATTTGTCAATCTTTATTAAGAAATAGGACAAAATTCATATTTTTTGTTGCTATTATACAAAATATAATTAAGGAGTGCAAAGTTTAAAAAAGAATAATAATTGAAAACAAAATATCAATAAAATTCAATTCTTCATTATTTTGATGTGTTTTTGTATAATTAGCTTATTTTTAAGTTTTTTTTTTTAATTTTTAGCTTAGTCTAGCTTATTTTTTTCGTCAATTTAGCTTATGGTGACTCTCAAAATCTGGCAGCACTGCTCCGACCCTCCGAAATATACCATCTTATTTAAAAAATATACCGTAAATATACTGACGAATTTTTTGTATGCAAATTGCATCATATTCCTCATTTTCTATATTCCGTGGAATATTACTAGCTATCTAGATCTTTCAGCCCTGCCCACATAGTCTTATCACATTAATGAACCTATTTTCTACTTGACTGGCTTGTTTGAAATACTTGCTTTTATTGGATTTTGCCTGAAAAAAGGTGTTAGCGAAAAAGATTTGATCATAAAACGTAAGTGGGAATGAAATGATTATTTTGATTATTCGTAGATAAACAGGGTATCTGTATTTTAGTGCGGTAAGTGTAAGTTAAATACGGCGGCATCATACATTATTTTGAATATACCAATATTAGAGCCAATCGGCGATTTTGTGATCGTTTTCCAATTTTTTATTGCATTTAGAATGAAAAATTTATTGATTCTAGAGAGCGGCAGTTAAATCCGTTGATCTCCAATTCGTTTGCGGGATAAATATCATTTGAAAAAGTGTAGTTCCAGTGTTGGAAACAACATAAAATGTAGCACAGAAGAAATCAAAAATCAAATCAAAAGCGCCTGCATCTGGAAGGAATAAAATGTAGTTCCCATTTGAATTTCTCCAAAGACAAGACCCTTTTTATACCCGATACTCAAAATGAGTATTGGGGTATATTAGATTTGTGGTAAAAGTGGATGTGTGTAACGTCCAGAAGGATTCGTTTCCGACCCCATAAAGTATATATATTCTTGATCAGCATCAATAGCCGAGTCGATTGAGCCCTGTCTGTCTGTCCGTCCGTCCGTCTGTCCGTCTGTCCGTCCCCTTCAGCGCCTAGTGCTCAAAGACTATAAGAGCTAGAGCAACGATGTTTTGGATCCAGACTTCTGTGATATGTCACTGCTACAAAAATATTTCAAAACTTCGCCCGCCCACTTACGCCCACTTACTTAAGGACGAAAATCTGTGGCATCCACAATTTAAAAGATACGAGAAAACCAAAAACGCAGAATCGTAGAGAATGACCATATCTTTTAGACTGCAGAATCTGAATTGGATCGTGTTATTATTATAGCCAGCATCAAGAAAACAATTTCATTTTTTCTCGCCCTGTCTCTCTCTAGAGTAAAACATTAGCGCCTAGATCTCAGAGACTACAAAAGCTAGAGCAACCAAATTTGGTATGCACACTCCTAATATATCGGACCGAGACGAGTTTGTTTCAAAATTTCGCCACACCCCCTTCCGCCCCTGCAAAGGACGAAAATCTGGGGATATTCAAAAATCTCAGAGACTATTAAGGCTAGAGTAACCAAATTTGGTATCCGCACTCCTGTTAGATCTTGCTATAAAACGTGTAACTCAAAATTTCGCCCCACCCCCTTCCGCCCACACAAAGGACGAAAATCTGTTGCATCCACAATATTGCACATTCGAGAAAACTAAAAACGCAGAATCATAGATAATGACCATATCTATCAGATTGCTGAATCTGGATCAGATCAGATCATTTTTATAGCCAATAGGAACAAATCAATTTGCAGTGGCTACGCAGCGCCCGACGTCACGCTCAGACTGATTTTCTGTCTCTCTCGCACGCACTCTTTGTCGTGTCGTTTAATATTAGCGGCGTCTGCCGGAGGAGAGCAATACTGACTTAGTATCGGGTATAACCGTAGAGTTGCGGTGTCCGCAGCAACTCACAACGTTCCCCCTCGTTTTTTGTTCTTTAAATGAACTCTAACATGTTTTATATTTTGTGTAATTTGTTAAGCTAGATCCCTCGAACCCTAAGTTAACCCAAAGTTACAGGCACATGCACATACACAATGCCTTGAAGGAGCGATAAAGATATCCCGCATACACACACACACATACATATAATATATATTGTACAGAATTCAAAACAACAACAAAACTATTCAACTTCGAACCGAATCTGATTTCTGAAACCGATTGTGTGTATGCCTTCGTTTTTTTGTTGTTGTTGTTGTTGTTGGTTCGGGACGTCAGTCCAAGAGTCTCGCTTAAACGAAAGCCGACAAGAAGGCAAGCCTACAGAGGTATCCTACACACTCCACACTCGACGATCCACACACTTCAAAAGACGTTGCTTGGTCGTCGGCTTAAATTGGTTTTTATTGTTGTTGCACACTATGTCCATTGTTGGTGGTGGTGGTGTTGGCCTGGGCCCGGCCTGGGCCCGGGATCGGCCCCGACCCCCGACACTCGCACCATAGCTTCGTTTTGACCATATTTCTTGTCCGTGTGCCCGCTTTTCTGTGCCTTTCTTTGAAGTCGCATTTAATTCTTCGAGTTTGGGTTTCGTTTCGTTTCCTTCATTCTTTTTCAAGCCCCCACTCCAACTCAAACTTTAGCCCCAGCCCCAGCTGCCGAGACCTTTCCGAAACGTCCACGTTGGGCTGTCTGGCCGAGGTGTGAAGAAAAGAATTTTTCTGTGTAATAATCTTGTTGCCTTTTTAAGATTTGTTGCTGCTGTGGAGCTGTGCCCGTGCCGTGCCCCCTACCCTCCCCATCTCCATCTCCTTTTTAGTGGGGACTTACCTGCAGACGTTATATTGTTGCCGTTCTTTAGCTTGCGCGATTCGTTTCAGCTGAAAAGTGGCTGGGTTTAAGGAAATTTACGCCATAAAATGCTGAAATAATTGGATACACTCGATCTCCCGATCTCCGCTTTACCCACACCCCACTGCATCCCGCTTTGAATGCATTTCAAATTGCTAATAATGAGGAGCTGCTTCTGCTGTTGCTTTTTTGGAGCTGCGACTCGACTCCATCATTGGAAGATGCTTTCGTGAGACAAGGGACATGCCATGGTCAAGTTTGGTTTGGTTCATTGCAAAAGGTATGTACAAACATATGTACCTCTGGCCATCTGCAGCAATTGCAGCAACACACCAGCACCACACCAGACACCCATCCCCACTCGGCGGCCAACGAAGCATTAAATGCATTTATTTATGAGACCACCACCTGATATGATCTCCTCCTGGCCGAGTCTGAAATGGTAGGCCAGGCAGGCCCTTGCTCGTATGCATATGATGTGGAGGTGGTACTGAATTTAGCTAGAATTCACACCTTAAGGCAAGGAACAATATATTATATGCTCAGGTAAACACAATCGTAGCTCTGGAACCATTTGGCCTTCAACCATTTCTGATGGTTCTGTTTGGCATACCTCGTCACATGTTGGATATGCTCAAAAATGTTCCCAGAGCTACAATTATGTTAGAAATAGACGATATACATACGTACGTAGAAGAAGTATCAGAAGTTGCCTTTTCCTTGGAATAAACAGAGTATGAGTTACATACATATGTACAAAAAATTACCAGTTTTCTGGGAAAAAATAGCTACATGCATTAACTTTTTAAAACTTTTTTTGGTATTGCCTCGGAACGGGACTCACTTATCGGCCAAGAGTAAAATCGTACAACTACAAAATGCATTCAACGCCTGCTGTCTGAAGGGGCTTTCACCCACTCCCGCCCCCTTCCTCTCTATCGGTTCTCCCGATTCCCCCTTCTGGTTTCGAAATCAGTCAAATGCATCGAAAAGCGGCAGCCGCAGCAGCACGGAAAAAAAACTTTGCACTAATCATAAAATCCGACATCAATGTTAAATGTATAAATGCAAAAATGGAAACGGCATGAACATCGGGGCTGAGGCTGAGGCACTCACGAATGTGGGGCCCAGAAACAGAGCCTCATAACTAAATTGCATTAAGTGTAATTATAGCTAATTAGAAAACAGAAAAACAGCGGAAAACCGAAGAAGACTGAAGACCGAAGGGGAGAGTCGGAGGAATAACTGGCACACGGCGAAAACGGTGGAGGAGAAAGGGTGAAAACGCTTTTCAGAATCGCTGCTTTTCTGGAAAGTTATTAAAATCAATGGAAATAATGCTTATGGGTTTGCGATTAGTTCCGAGAAATTCAACGCAAAAATAATTTCCGAAATACATACATAGTTGTTGAATCAGCATGGGATTTGCTGAGGCAATGGAACCGAAACGATCAATGGGGAAACCCGGAAAAATTGATTTGTGACTATATCATTCATCTTTTGTATTTGTCCAACCACACCGCTGGGTGCCTCAGGAGTTGGTAGAGGCATAGAAACAGAATCATAGACGATCGTTAAAAAGTTGGGAAAAAAAGAGAATGTATAGGATAGTCCGAGACTGCCAGAGAGAGATAGAGAGAGAGAAAGACTAATGTTTGGCAAAAGTGAATTTCCAACTTAATTAGGCAGCAGAATGTGGCATTTACTTACCTATTCACAATATCAGCACAACGGGGGTCGGGGGTTGGTGATGGTTCTGATGGTGTGTGGATGTGGGCGTTTGTGTAAACAAGAGCGCGAGTGGGATAGACAGGCCCGAGCAGAGCCTTAATGTCTGCGGCGGCAACTATTACGTCGGGGTATGCATATGCATACGAGTGGGTCGGGTCGGTGCATGTGTGAAAGATTTGTACAAATGTTCGGCTGTCTGTACCGTTCTGTTTGTCTATCTCCTGCTTTAGCGCGATGTGATTCTTCGGTTGTTTATTCGTCACTTTAACACGTTCGATGCTGAAGCTGACGCTGGCGTTGCGCGCTGCCCCGCCGACTTCTGCTGCGACGTCACTGAGCTCACCGACACACACAGCTACACAATGTATTTTTTTTCACTGCCTTTGTAGTGGTGTATTTGTCTTCAATTGCGGTGGCGGCATGCACATACACACACACAAACGCAGCCACACTCATTGACAACAACACTGCACGTAACGAGAATGAATTTGTGATTTGACGATATTTGTAGCTTTTTGTTTGTTTTCATGGATGTTGTAGTTTTAGTTTTGTTCTAAACAATCAATTTGTTCATTTATCAAGCGCCTAACATAAATTCTTAGGTACATTTCAATCATAACCACAAGCATATGTATGTTTTTTGTTATTGCCGAGATTTTATGCTCACACGCTCTCCTGCCTTTTTCCCGAGAGTACGACGCAATCGCACTTCGAATTATCGCTATCTTTGATCCTCGCACACCGAAGCTTTTTCTCTCGAATATAGGTTACTTTATGTTTATTTTTATTTAAATTATTTTTCCGATTTTTTCATTTATTATTTCGAGCACCGACGCGGGTTCGGCCGTTGTGTCGCGGTCTGAGACGTCAGTGTGACCGCACTTATCGATACAATATACCCGTCCCACCCAGTGTTGCCATTTCAACTTATTTTAAGCTAGATTTGGCTTATTTTAAAACCAAATAGCTTTAAATCTAGCTTATTTCCAATTTCATTTAGCTTATTTTGGCTTAAAAAAAATGTGGTACAAAACAATTTTGTTTTTAGATTTTATTGTAATATTTGTCAATCTTTATTAAGAAATAGGACAAAATTCATATTTTTTGTTGCTATTATACAAAATATAATTAAGGAGTGCAAAGTTTAAAAAAGAATTATAATTGAAAACAAAATATCAATAAAATTCAATTCTTCATTATTTTGATGTGTTTTTGTATAATTAGCTTATTTTTAAGTTTTTTTTTTTAATTTTTAGCTTAGTCTAGCTTATTTTTTTCGTCAATTTAGCTTATGGTGACTCTCAAAATCTGGCAGCACTGCTCCGACCCTCCGAAATATACCATCTTATTTAAAAAATATACCGTAAATATACTGACGAATTTTTTGTATGCAAATTGCATCATATTCCTCATTTTCTATATTCCGTGGAATATTACTAGCTATCTAGATCTTTCAGCCCTGCCCACATAGTCTTATCACATTAATGAACCTATTTTCTACTTGACTGGCTTGTTTGAAATACTTGCTTTTATTGGATTTTGCCTGAAAAAAGGTGTTAGCGAAAAAGATTTGATCATAAAACGTAAGTGGGAATGAAATGATTATTTTGATTATTCGTAGATAAACAGGGTATCTGTATTTTAGTGCGGTAAGTGTAAGTTAAATACGGCGGCATCATACATTATTTTGAATATACCAATATTAGAGCCAATCGGCGATTTTGTGATCGTTTTCCAATTTTTTATTGCATTTAGAATGAAAAATTTATTGATTCTAGAGAGCGGCAGTTAAATCCGTTGATCTCCAATTCGTTTGCGGGATAAATATCATTTGAAAAAGTGTAGTTCCAGTGTTGGAAACAACATAAAATGTAGTCGGCTTTGTAAGATGCAAAATGACAAACATAAGAATCAACAAAATAATGAAGCGCTTGAACTGGAGTTTACTATTAAATTTAAAAAAAATGACTAAAAATTGTAACATACAAATTTTCAACGCAACCTTCTAAACAGTGCTGAGTAATGTACGACGTCTACAGCTGTTCTTGCAATGTCTGTATTAAACTGGATTCCTAAAACGTTAACAAAAGTGGTAAAACAGTTCAGAACATCGAAATGCCTGCCACAGGCTTCAAATCCAATATATGGGGCTATGTGGCAGTCGCCTTCAACCAAGTGGATGCGGAGCGTCTCGCCAAGGTGGGTCCAAATCGACTTTGTGCCGAATGGATTGTGAAGAATGGAGGCGGTGTGAGGTTTGTGGACAACCCGACTAAGTTGTGGAAGGACTACAACTCGCTGCCGGCAGAGACGATTAAGTTTGCCATCAAAGTCGTGGATGCCACTAACGCATCCATAATGAAAATTGGACTGGCTCATTTCAAGGGATGTAATTCAATTGACACGGTCATCTTTCACAACTGCAAGCCTCTGGAAAACGATGGATTGGAAGGATTGCGGCACATCAGAAGTTCGCTGGAGCGGCTTCAAGTTTCCGGCTGCTATGACATCAGAGATTCTGGTTTGGGCGTAATAGGCGAACTCAAAAACTTGAAGCAACTGCTCATATTTGATATGCTTTACGTAAAGAACATGGATCAAGTGGCTCTTGAGCTGAAGAAGCAGCTGCCAGATTGCGACATCAAGGCCACTAAATTGGGCGTTCAGTTGACAGAGAAGTAATAAATATTGATACAACAAAATGTATGGTCGGCCTCCTTGCAAGTCGTTATGTCTCTGTGATCGAAGAGTCTAGATAAATATATTATATATTATAAATATATAATAGGTAAAGAGGTAGAGACGGCCGCCAAGCTCGCTCGGAGCCCAGCACACTTAGGCCGGTTTCGGCCCGTTGTGATAATTATATAATAATATATATATTATATATTGGTTTTGTGTAATTTTTTTGTTGGCTCCCTGGCCACTGGCGACACTGTTAGTGCTGGAAAATACTCAGCTGTAACATGGTATCGACAGCATTTTCGCCCGTCTGTCAAACGGTCATACCAATCTAGAAAACAGGACAAGTTTTGACCCCATTTTTCCAACAAAATGTTAAAAAAGGAGTGCAGTCCGAGCTAAAATGAATAAGTTGAAGTATTTATTAAGCCTGGTGACCCAGCCACGGACCATATCGAGCAGCAGTCCGAAGGAGCAGTTGCTGAACTGCCTTACCTATGGCTTATTTACAATTGTCGCTCTCTGTGCGGGCTTCCTGCTGTGGGACCTTTCGAGCAGCCAACGAGATGGATTCTTCTATGGGAAAAGGGACTCGCACACTCTGGTGCTGGACCTCTCGCACAGTCAGGAGGTGATCCTACACTCAGATGCAGACCAGCGGAAGCGCAATGGGAACTGCACATTCTGTGACTGCCTGAACATCTACAAGTGCGAGCATGATAGACTCAAGGTTTACATTTCTCCGTTGCAAGAGTTTGTGGATCAAAAGACCGATAAGGTTGCCACCCCATTGTCCAGCGAGTATTTTCAAATCCTGGAGGCAGTGCTCAAGAGTCGCTACTATACGTCGAATCCCAATGAGGCTTGCTTGTTCCTCCCAAGCTTGGATCTGTTGAGCCAGAATGTGTTTGACAAACACTTGGCGGGGGCGGCCTTGGCTTCGTTGGACTTCTGGGAACGCGGAGATTACCACATAATCTTCAATATGCTGCCAGGAAGTGCCCCAGCCCACAATTCGGTTCTGGACGTGAACACGGATAATGCCATCATATTTGGCGGAGGCTTCGATACTTGGACGTATCGGCCGGGCTTTGATGTCGCTATACCCGTGTGGAGTCCCCGCGTAGGGCATCAACATCCGCATGCTGCGGCCCAAAGAAAGTTTCTCTTGGTTGTGGCACAACTTAATGTCCTTCCTCGCTTTCTGAGAACCCTACGCGACCTGTCCTCTGCTCATGCCGAACAGCTGCTGCTACTGGGACCCTGTAATGGCATGGATCTCTCCACCCGCTGCTCGTTCTCGCAGCATCACAAACTCCTGGAGTATCCCCGTCTTCTGTCGCATGGAAAATTCTGTTTTGTGGGCAGAAGCCTTCGTCTGGGTCAGCCCGATCTGGTAGAGATAATGTCCGAGAGCTGTATTCCCGTGATTGCTATTGACAACTATGTGCTGCCCTTTGAGGACGTTATTGATTGGTCTCTGGCGTCTGTACGCATACGCGAATTTGAACTGCATTCCATAATGCAGAAGCTAAAAGCTATTTCAAATGTCAAAATTGTTGAAATGCAGAAACAGGTCCAGTGGCTCTATTCCAAATACTCAAGGATCTGAAGACGGTGACGTTGGCGGCTCTTGAGGTACTCGAGAGTCGTATATTCCCTCTTCGCGCCCGCAGCAGCCGACAGTGGAATGCAATTGCCAACAATCCCCGCGCCACCTTCAATCCGCTGTTCCTTCCTTCGTTGGCGCCCAAATCTCAGGGCTTCACAGCCGTCATTCTCACTTATGACCGTGTGGAGAGCCTCTTCCTGTTGATCCAAAAACTGGCCGTCGTGCCCTCGCTGCAAAGTATTTTGGTCATTTGGAACAACCAGAAGAAGTCACCGCCACACTGTAAGCACGGACTGAATATTTCAATGTTGATCCTTGGTATTAAATACGGACTTGTTCCACTGCAGTATCGACATTCCCATCCATCTCGAAGCCGCTGAAGATGAGACAAACCAAGGAGAACAAGCTATCGAACCGATTCTATCCTTATCCGGAAATCGAGACTGAAGCCATTTTAACCATAGACGACGACATTATCATGCTAACGACTGACGAGCTTGATTTTGGGTAAGAAAGAGCTGAACTATGATATCCTATGAATTCCAGTTAAAATCTTACGTTTCTTAAAGCTACGAGGTTTGGCGAGAGTTTCCCGACCACATTGTCGGATTCCCCAGCCGGATCCATGTGTGGGATAATGTGACAATGCGCTGGCACTACGAATCGGAGTGGACTAACCAGATATCTATGGTGCTCACCGGCGCCGCCTTCCATCACAAGTACTGGGGCCACATGTACACATATGCCATGCCAGGGGACATCAAGGACTGGGTGGACGAGCACATGAACTGTGAGGATATTGCCATGAACTTTCTGGTGGCGAATATTACCAACAATCCGTCTATAAAGGTGACGCCGCGAAAGATATTCAAGTGCCCCGAGTGCACCAACACCGAGATGCTATCGGCCGATCTGAATCACATGCGAGAGCGATCCGCCTGCATCGATCGATTCTCCAAGATCTATGGTCGCAAGCCGCTGCGCACGGTGGAGTTTCGAGCGGATCCAGTTCTCTTCAGAGACAATTTCCCGGACAAGTTGAAACGTTACAATGACATTGGCAGCTTGTAAATGCCGCAGACGCACTGATATTCCGGTAGAATAATTATGGAAATACCAAAGACTTATGGGAATAGCGCTCAAATTTAGAAAGAATCTTTTCTGTTGCATTCGAATATATCAAGGAACAATCCTAAGTTAAAACCAGCGCTAGTTGGTGCGCACTCACTGGATAGAAAACTCACATAGAAAACTGTTTTAGTTTGGAGTGATGAATCCTGGACTGGAGGACAAAATGACAAACATAAGAATCATCAAAATAATGAAGCGCTTGAACTGGAGTTTACTATTAAATTTAAAAAAAACGAGGGGGAACGTTGTGAGTTGCAGCGGACACCGCAACTCTACAGTTATACCCGATACTAAGTCAGTATGGCTCTCCTCCGGCAGACGCCGCTAATATTGAACGACACGACAAAGAGTGCGTGCGAGAGAGACAGAAAATCAGTCTGAGCGTGACGTCGGGCGCTGCGTAGCCACTGCAAATTGATTTGTTCCTATTGGCTATAAAAATGATCTGATCTGATCCAGATTCAGCAATCTGATAGATATGGTCATTATCTATGATTCTG
Organism: Drosophila miranda; assembly: GCF_003369915.1. Lineage (NCBI taxonomy): Eukaryota > Metazoa > Arthropoda > Insecta > Diptera > Drosophilidae > Drosophila > Drosophila miranda. The sequence continues at coordinate 22,094,722 of NW_022881603.1, read as the reverse complement.
CGTTTTTAGTTTTCTCGAATGTGCAATATTGTGGATGCAACAGATTTTCGTCCTTTGTGGGGGCGGAAGGGGGTAGGGCGAAATTCTGAGATATACGTTTTATAGTGAGATCTAACAGAAGTGCGGATACCAAATTTGGTTACTCTAGCCTTAATAGTCTCTGAGATTTGTGAATATCCCCAGATTTTCATCCTTTGCGGGGGCGGAAGGGGGTGTGGCGAAATTTTGAAACAAACTCGTCTCGGTCCGATATATAAGGAGTGTGGATACCAAATTTGGTTGCTCTAGCTTTTATAGTCTATGAGATCTAGGCGCTAATGTTTTACTCTAAGCAAAGCCGGCTATGCTACGTGTGTGTTAGAGATAGACAGGGCGAGAAAAAATGAAATTGTTTTCCTGATGCTGGCTATAATAATAATACGATCTAATTCGAATTCTGCAGTCTAAAAGATATGGTCATTCTCTACGATTCTGCGTTTTTGGTTTTCTCATATGTTTAAAATTGTGGATGCCACAGATTTTCGTCCTTTGTGGGGGCGGAAGTGGGCGGGGCGAAGTTTTGAAATATTTTTGTAGCAGTGACATATCACAGAAGTCTGGATCCAAAACATCGTTGCTCTAGCTCTTATAGTCTTTGAGCATTAGGCGATGAAGGGGTCGGACAGACGGACGGGCGGACGGACGGACGGACAGACAGACATGGCTCAATCGACTCGGCTATTGATGCTGATCAAGAATATATACTTTATGGGGTCGGAAACGATTCCTTCTGGACGTTACACACATCCACTTTTACCACAAATCTAATATACCCCGATACTCAAAATGAGTACAAAAATGACTACAAATTGTAACATACAAATTTTCAACGCAACCTTCTAAACAGTGCTGAATAATGTACGACGTCTACAGCTGTTCTTCCTAAAACGTTAACAAAAGTGGTAAAACAGTTCAGAACATCGAAATGCCTGCCACAGGCTTCAAATCCAATATATGGGGCTATGTGGCAGTCGCCTTCAACCAAGTGGATGCGGAGCGTCTCGCCAAGGTGGGTCCAAATCGACTTTGTGCCGAATGGATTGTGAAGAATGGAGGCGGTGTGAGGTTTGTGGACAACCCGACTAAGTTGTGGAAGGACTACAACTCGCTGCCGGCAGAGACGATTAAGTTTGCCATCAAAGTCGTGGATGCCACTAACGCATCCATAATGAAAATTGGACTGGCTCATTTCAAGGGATGTAATTCAATTGACACGGTCATCTTTCACAACTGCAAGCCTCTGGAAAACGATGGATTGGAAGGATTGCGGCACATCAGAAGTTCGCTGGAGCGGCTTCAAGTTTCCGGCTGCTATGACATCAGAGATTCTGGTTTGGGCGTAATAGGCGAACTCAAAAACTTGAAGCAACTGCTCATATTTGATATGCTTTACGTAAAGAACATGGATCAAGTGGCTCTTGAGCTGAAGAAGCAGCTGCCAGATTGCGACATCAAGGCCACTAAATTGGGCGTTCAGTCGAAAGAGAAGTAATAAATATTGATACAACAAAATGCCGTCTATGGTCGGCCTCCTTGCAAGTCGTTATGTCTCTGTAATCGAAGAGTCTAGATAAATATATTATATATTATAATTATATAATAATATATATATTATATATTGGTTTTGTGTAATTTTTTTGTTGGCTCCCTGGCCACTGTCGACACTGTTAAAGCTGGAAAATACTCAGCTGTAACATGGTATCGACAGCATTTTCGCGCGTCTGTCAAACGGTCATACCAATCTAGAAAACAGGACAAGTTTTGACCCCATTTTTCCAACAAAATGTAAATAAAGGAGTGCAGTCCGAGCTAAAATGAATAAGTTGAAGTATTTATTAAGCCTGGTGACCCAGCCACGGACCATATCGAGCAGCAGTCCGAAGGAGCAGTTGCTGAACTGCCTTACCTATGGCTTATTTACAATTGTCGCTCTCTGTGCGGGCTTCCTGCTGTGGGACCTTTCGAGCAGCCAACGAGATGGATTCTTCTATGGGAAAAGGGACTCGCACACTCTGGTGCTGGACCTCTCGCACAGTCAGGAGGTGATCCTACACTCAGATGCAGACCAGCGGAAGCGCAATGGGAACTGCACATTCTGGGACTGCCTGAACATCTACAAGTGCGAGCATGATAGACTCAAGGTTTACATTTCTCCGTTGCAAGAGTTTGTGGATCAAAAGACCGATAAGGTTGCCACCACATTGTCCAGCGAGTATTTTCAAATCCTGGAGGCAGTGCTCAAGAGTCGCTACTATAAGTCGAATCCCAATGAGGCTTGCTTGTTCCTCCCAAGCTGGGATCTGTTGAGCCAGAATGTCTTTGACAAACACTTGGCGGGGGCGGCCTTGGCTTCGTTGGACTTCTGGGAACTCGGAGATAACCACATAATCTTCAATATGCTGCCAGGAAACGCCCCAGCCCACAATTCGGTTCTGGACGTGAACTCGGATAATGCCATCATATTTGGCGGAGGCTTCGATACTTGGACGTATCGGCCGGGTGTCGCTATACCCGTGTAGAGTCCCCGCGTAGGGCATCAACATCCGCATGCTGCGGCCCAAAGAAAGTTTCTCTTGGTTGTGGCACAACTTAATGTCCTTCCTCGCTTTCTGAGAACCCTACGCGACCTGTCCTCTGCTCATGCCGAACAGCTGCTGCTACTGGGACCCTGTAATGGCATGGATCTCATCACAAACTCCTGGAGTATCCCCGTCTTCTGTCGCATGGAAAATTCTGTTTTGTGGGCAGAAGCCTTCGTCTGGGTCAGCCCGATCTGGTAGAGATAATGTCCGAGAGCTGTATTCCCGTGATTGCTATTGACAACTATGAGCTGCCCTTTGAGGACGTTATTGATTGGTCTCTGGCGTCTGTACGCATACGCGAATTTGAACTGCATTCCATAATGCAGAAGCTAAAAGCTATTTCAAATGTCAAAATTGTTGAAATGCAGAAACAGGTCCAGTGGCTCTATTCCAAATACTTCAAGGATCTGAAGACGCTGACGTTGGCGGCTCTTGAGGTACTCGAGAGTCGTATATTCCCTCTTCGCGCCCGCAGCAGCCGACAGTGGAATGCAATTGCCAACAATCCCCGCGCCACCTTCAATCCGCTGTTCCTTCCTTCGTTGGCGCCCAAATCTCAGGGCTTCACAGCCGTCATTCTCACTTATGACCGTGTGGAGAGCCTCTTCCTGTTGATCCAAAAACTGGCCGTCGTGCCCTCGCTGCAAAGTATTTTGGTCATTTGGAACAACCAGAAGAAGTCACCGCCACACTGTAAGCACGGACTGAATATTTCAATGTTGATCCTTGGTATTAAATACGGACTTGTTCCACTGCAGTATCGACATTCCCAGACAAACCAAGGAGAACAAGCTATCGAACCGATTCTATCCTTATCCGGAAATCGAGACTAAAGCCATTTTAACCATAGACGACGACATTATCATGCTAACGACTGACGAGCTTGATTTTGGGTAAGAAAGAGCTGAACTATGATATCCTATGAATTCCAGTTAAAATCTTACGTTTCTTAAAGCTACGAGGTTTGGCGAGAGTTTCCCGACCACATTGTCGGATTCCCCAGCCGGATCCATGTGTGGGATAATGTGACAATGCGCTGGCACTACGAATCGGAGTGGACTAACCAGATATCTATGGTGCTCACCGGCGCCGCCTTCCATCACAAGTACTGGGGCCACATGTACACATATGCCATGCCAGGGGAGATCAAGGACTGAGTGGGCGAGCACATGAACTGTGAGGATATTGCCATGAACTTTCTGGTGGCGCATATTACCAACAATCCGCGTATAAAGGTGACGCCGCGAAAGAAATTCAAGTGCCCCGAGTGCACCAACACCGAGATGCTATCGGCCGATCTGAATCACATGCGAGAGCGATCCGCCTGCATCGATCGATTCTCCAAGATCTATGGTCGCAAGCCGCTGCGCACGGTGGAGTTTCGAGCGGATCCAGTTCTCTTCAGAGACAATTTCCCGGACAAGTTGAAACGTTACAATGACATTGGCAGCTTGTAAATGCCGCAGACGCACTGATATTCCGGTAGAATAATTATGGAAATACCAAAGACTTATGGGAATAGCGCTCAAATTTAGAAAGAATCTTTTCTGTTGCACTCGAATATATCAATGAACAATCCTAAGTCAAGACCAGCGCTAGTTGGTGCGCACTCACTGGATAGAAAACTCACATAGAAAACTGTTTTAGTTTGGAGTGATGAATCCTGGACTGGAGGACACACCTACAAATATCCATATTAAAAGTTGATATTATCGTAGAAAAGAGTTTAATTTTAATGATGATTAGCCCAAGGCTAGCACGACTGCACGAATGGGATTCGTTTTAAGCGGACTTTCGAAATTATTAGGCGTGGAAACAGTGATGAGAATATTTTAAATGCTAAGCTAATATCAATACGATACTTTTGATGCTCTGTTTTTATAGACTAGGCTTCGTTTATGGATGCCAAATACTCTTTGTAGCGTTGTTCCTGTTGCTGCTGCAGTTTTTGAAGCTTTTTCACTTGTCCTTTGCTAATCTCTTTGCCTTCCTTGTCGAGAGTCGGCAGGCCCTTGGATCAGATTTGAGTTAATTAGAGAATGCAAATTCCAGCTTTGATTCATGTTTAACTTACATTCTCATCGAAGGCCGAGTACTTTTCCGTTTCGCCAAGGAACATCTGCTTGGGATTGACGCGACGCTGCGCATTCTTGGCTGCTGCGGCTGCGGCAACTGCCTGCTTCTTTCGTTTCTTCTCAGCTGCTTTCTCTGCTTCGGCGGCCAGTTTTGCCTCCCGTTTGCGCAAAAGCGAGTCGCGATCAACCAGCTTGACGGCAAACTTGCCACCATCTTTGTCCTCGAGTCGGACTCCCAAACTGGGCAATATATTGTCACGCAGGTCGTCGCACAGCTTTAAGATATCGAATGCCTTTAATGCCTTCGCCTGCTCACGCACCAAATTGCGAAATTCAGCTAGAGTTTGGACATAGGGAAGCACTGTCGTCTCCAGATCGCCACCAGCTGCCTGAGGCCCGACTCCGCCGCTCACTGGGAATCCGATGCCACCTCGTGATCCAGCAATGGCGCCAAACACATGCAACAAGTCGGTTATGTACGTGGCCACATTGCGCAGCAGCAGGCTATTTAGTCTCGACTTGTTGTCCCGTATGTAGACATTGGAGGCGGGAACAAGCTCCCGAATGGCATCGAGAGCACTGCGCGTGTCTACGTTGTCTATATTAGTGTTGTGTTGCTCATGAGTGAGTGAACAAAAAAGAGTTGTTCACTTAAGTGAGCAACTGAACATGTTCCTTCCAAGCTGTTCTTTTTTGTTCACTTGTTCTTTGTTGTTCACTTGTTCTTTTTTGCTCACTTGTTCTTTGTTGTTCACTTGTTCATTTTTGTTCACTTGTTCTTTACTCACTTTTTGCGCAATTTTGCTCCTCAAAGGGCATTTTGCGATCTGTCAGCTGTTGCTCATATTTGCGTTTACTTCACACTTTTTGTATAAGCGGCAAAGCTGTTTACTCTTTCAAATATTCTGTATGTCGCTAATTCGAAAGTATAGTGAAATTTGGAACCATCTGTGCATGAATAGTGAACAACTGAGTGAGCAAGTGAGCAACTGAGCAAGTGAGTAACTGAGCAATCTAAGAGAGAAAGTGAGCAATATGAGTGAGTTGACTCACTTACTAAAAAAGAACAAGTGAACATGTTCACCAAAATGAGCAATGTTTACCCAACACTGGTCTATATCATGAAAGAATTCATTAGTAAATTTAATGTATGAACAAACGTTTCCTCAAACGAGCACTAACCACAAAGGGCCGCATGCACTTGCACCTGGGAGCTGGAAAACTTCTTCTGCAATGCAGCCTCAACATCGGTCCAGGCATCAAACTGCCGTCGCGGCTCTTCAGACAGCACGTGACGGGTCAGGTCTTTCACATTCAGGAAAAACTCCTGCAGGGGACAAGCTAGGTCTAGCTAGCTAGGTGACTTTCATTATATCAAAGATGATGGTGCTTACGTTGAGGAACTTCTCGTATTGCGTGGCCATTTCCATGGTGTTCTCCGAGTAGTCGAGCGTATCCTTCCACGAGTGGAGGAACGCCAGACGCAGCTGGGTTGCCGAATGCTTTTTCAACTTCTGGGAACTCGAAGATAACCACATAATCTTCAATATGCTGCCAGGAAACGCCCCAGCCCACAATTCGGTTCTGGACGTGAACTCGGATAATGCCATCATATTTGGCGGAGGCTTCGATACTTGGACGTATCGGCCGGGTGTCGCTATACCCGTGTAGAGTCCCCGCGTAGGGCATCAACATCCGCATGCTGCGGCCCAAAGAAAGTTTCTCTTGGTTGTGGCACAACTTAATGTCCTTCCTCGCTTTCTGAGAACCCCACGCGACCTGTCCTCTGCTCATGCCGAACAGCTGCTGCTACTGGGACCCTGTAATGGCATGGATCTCATCACAAACTCCTGGAGTATCCCCGTCTTCTGTCGCATGGAAAATTCTGTTTTGTGGGCAGAAGCCTTCGTCTGGGTCAGCCCGATCTGGTAGAGATAATGTCCGAGAGCTGTATTCCCGTGATTGATATTGACAACTATGAGCTGCCCTTTGAGGACGTTATTGATTGGTCTCTGGCGTCTGTACGCATACGCGAATTTGAACTGCATTCCATAATGCAGAAGCTAAAAGCTATTTCAAATGTCAAAATTGTTGAAATGCAGAAACAGGTCCAGTGGCTCTATTCCAAATACTTCAAGGATCTGAAGACGGTGACGTTGGCGGCTCTTGAGGTACTCGAGAGTCGTATATTCCCTCTTCGCGCCCGCAGCAGCCGACAGTGGAATGCAATTGCCAACAATCCCCGCGCCACCTTCAATCCGCTGTTCCTTCCTTCGTTGGCGCCCAAATCTCAGGGCTTCACAGCCGTCATTCTCACTTATGACCGTGTGGAGAGCCTCTTCCTGTTGATCCAAAAACTGGCCGTCGTGCCCTCGCTGCAAAGTATTTTGGTCATTTGGAACAACCAGAAGAAGTCACCGCCACACTGTAAGCACGGACTGAATATTTCAATGTTGATCCTTGGTATTAAATACGGACTTGTTCCACTGCAGTATCGACATTCCCAGACAAACCAAGGAGAACAAGCTATCGAACCGATTCTATCCTTATCCGGAAATCGAGACTAAAGCCATTTTAACCATAGACGACGACATTATCATGCTAACGACTGACGAGCTTGATTTTGGGTAAGAAAGAGCTGAACTATGATATCCTATGAATTCCAGTTAAAATCTTACGTTTCTTAAAGCTACGAGGTTTGGCGAGAGTTTCCCGACCACATTGTCGGATTCCCCAGCCGGATCCATGTGTGGGATAATGTGACAATGCGCTGGCACTACGAATCGGAGTGGACTAACCAGATATCTATGGTGCTCACCGGCGCCGCCTTCCATCACAAGTACTGGGGCCACATGTACACATATGCCATGCCAGGGGACATCAAGGACTGGGTGGACGAGCACATGAACTGTGAGGATATTGCCATGAACTTTCTGGTGGCGAATATTACCAACAATCCGTCTATAAAGGTGACGCCGCGAAAGATATTCAAGTGCCCCGAGTGCACCAACACCGAGATGCTATCGGCCGATCTGAATCACATGCGAGAGCGATCCGCCTGCATCGATCGATTCTCCAAGATCTATGGTCGCAAGCCGCTGCGCACGGTGGAGTTTCGAGCGGATCCAGTTCTCTTCAGAGACAATTTCCCGGACAAGTTGAAACGTTACAATGACATTGGCAGCTTGTAAATGCCGCAGACGCACTGATATTCCGGTAGAATAATTATGGAAATACCAAAGACTTATGGGAATAGCGCTCAAATTTAGAAAGAATCTTTTCTGTTGCATTCGAATATATCAATGAACAATCCTAAGTTAAAACCAGCGCTAGTTGGTGCGCACTCACTGGATAGAAAACTCACATAGAAAACTGTTTTAGTTTGGAGTGATGAATCCTGGACTGGAGGACACACCTACAAATATCCATATTAAAAGTTGATATTATCGTAGAAAAGAGTTTAATTTTAATGATGATTAGCCCAAGGCTAGCACGACTGCACGAATGGGATTCGTTTTAAGCGGACTTTCGAAATTATTAGGCGTGGAAACAGTGATGAGAATATTTTAAATGCTAAGCTAATATCAATACGATACTTTTGATGCTCTGTTTTTATAGACTAGGCTTCGTTTATGGATGCCAAATACTCTTTGTAGCGTTGTTCCTGTTGCTGCTTCAGTTTTTGAAGCTTTTTCACTTGTCCTTTGCTAATCTCTTTGCCTTCCTTGTCGAGAGTCGGCAGGCCCTAGGATCAGATTTGAGTTAATTAGAGAATGCAAATTCCAGCTTTGATTCATGTTTAACTTACATTCTCATCGAAGGCCGAGTACTTTTCCGTTTCGCCAAGGAACATCTGCTTGGGATTGACGCGACGCTGCGCATTCTTGGCTGCTGCGGCTGCGGCAACTGCCTGCTTCTTTCGTTTCTTCTCAGCTGCTTTCTCTGCTTCGGCGGCCAGTTTTGCCTCCCGTTTGCGCAAAAGCGAGTCGCGATCAACCAGCTTGACGGCAAACTTGCCACCATCTTTGTCCTCGAGTCGGACTCCCAAACTGGGCAATATATTGTCACGCAGGTCGTCGCACAGCTTTAAGATATCGAATGCCTTTAATGCCTTCGCCTGCTCACGCACCAAATTGCGAAATTCAGCTAGAGTTTGGACATAGGGAAGCACTGTCGTCTCCAGATCGCCACCAGCTGCCTGAGGCCCGACTCCGCCGCTCACTGGGAATCCGATGCCACCTCGTGATCCAGCAATGGCGCCAAACACATGCAACAAGTCGGTTATGTACGTGGCCACATTGCGCAGCAGCAGGCTATTTAGTCTCGACTTGTTGTCCCGTATGTAGACATTGGAGGCGGGAACAAGCTCCCGAATGGCATCGAGAGCACTGCGCGTCTACGTTGTCTATATTAGTGTTGTGTTGCTCATGAGTGAGTGAACAAAAAAGAGTTGTTCACTTAAGTGAGCAACTGAACATGTTCCTTCCAAGCTGTTCTTTTTTGTTCACTTGTTCTTTGTTGTTCACTTGTTCTTTTTTGCTCACTTGTTCTTTGTTGTTCACTTGTTCATTTTTGTTCACTTGTTCTTTACTCACTTTTTGCGCAATTTTGCTCCTCAAAGGGCATTTTGCGATCTGTCAGCTGTTGCTCATATTTGCGTTTACTTCACACTTTTTGTATTACCGGCAAAGCTGTTTACTCTTTCAAATATTCTGTATGTCGCTAATTCGAAAGTATAGTGAAATTTGGAACCATCTGTGCATGAATAGTGAACAACTGAGTGAGCAAGTCAGCAACTGAGCAAGTGAGCAACTGAGCAAGTGAGTAACTGAGCAATCTAAGAGAGAAAGTGAGCAATATGAGTGAGTTGACTCACTTACTAAAAAAGAACAAGTGAACATGTTCACCAAAATGAGCAATGTTTACCCAACACTGGTCTATATCATGAAAGAATTCATTAGTAAATTTAATGTATGAACAAACGTTTCCTCAAACGAGCACTAACCACAAAGGGCCGCATGCACTTGCACCTGGGAGCTGGAAAACTTCTTCTGCAATGCAGCCTCAACATCGGTCCAGGCATCAAACTGCCGTCGCGGCTCTTCAGACAGCACGTGACGGGTCAGGTCTTTCACATTCAGGAAAAACTCCTGCAGGGGACAAGCTAGGTCTAGCTAGCGAGGTGACTTTCATTATAGCAAAGATGATGGTGCTTACGTTGAGGAACTTCTCGTATTGCGTGGCCATTTCCATGGTGTTCTCCGAGTAGTCGAGCGTATCCTTCCACGAGTGGAGGAACGCCAGACGCAGCTGGGTTGCCGAATGCTTTTTCAGCGCCTCTTGAATGGTGACGAAATTCTTGAGAGACTTGGACATCTTGCAGCCGGCAATTGTGAGATGGCCAGTGTGTAGGAAGTATTTGACCCACTCGGACTCGTTGAATGCCGCCTCCGACTGGGCCAACTCATTGTCGTGGTGTGGGAACTTTAGATCCACGCCCCCTGTGTGTATGTCGAATGTTGAACCGAAGATGTCCGAGGCCATGGCGGAGCACTCGATGTGCCATCCGGGACGACCTCGTCCTTAGGGACTGTCCCACCAGGGCTCGCTGGCCTTGCTGGCCTTCCACAGGGCAAAATCGTTGGCCGAACGCTTCTCTGAGAGTCGATCCTCGGCCACAGACAACTCCCCTTCACCCTCCTGCAGTGTCTTGGTGTCGCCATACGCCTCTGGCACCAGCTTGACGTAGTGATGCTTCTCTTTCCTGTCGAAGCCGTTTACATCAAAGTAGACGGAATTGTTGGCTGCATAGGCGAGGCCGTTGTCGATGATCTTTTGAATAAAGGCCACAATCTGTGGCACGCGTGAGCACATCTGGTGGGAGAATCTGGAATTTCCCAAGAGATACAATAGGGTAAAGTTCTGGAACTCATTTTTCACGACTCACGTTTAGTGACTTCATGTCGTTGTGAAACTGGTCTTCCCAGCAGCGGGGCAGAGATTCAAAAACAGCATTGTCATTGATCCCAGCTCCCTTCTTGCCATCCAACCACTCGGCAATCGGGTCCTTGGCTTCGTTTAGGTAGAGTTGTCGCTTCTCAGCGATGCCCTTTTCGTCTCCTTGGCTAACCGCCGTTGTGAGTGCAACAACGGCATCGTTCATACGCTGCAGAGTCTTGTCCAGCATCACCTTCTTATCGAGATCCGTGTTCTTTGCGCACGTTTCCTGAAATCGGAAAAGCACTTCCTTCTGATGATCCAACAACTGGTCGAGGGGTAAATTCGCTGATTCGCCGGCATATTCTTCAAAGAAATGGTTCTGACGAGCGCGCTTGATGCCTTTGTCAGTGGATGTCGTACCCAAAGTAGTCGGCCAGAATGCGTCTCAGAATATCGAAGGAAATGTAAGACCTAAGAACGGAATAGATAAGATACCCACTCCGCGATGGTGATGTGGCGCTTACCGTGCGTGTCCCATGTGCGAGGCATCGTAGACAGTCGGCCCGCAGCTATACCAGGTTACATTGTTCCCATCCAGCGGCACGAAATCCTCCTTTTGTCTCGTCAGGCTGTTGTACAGCCGTAGCTTTGGCCGCTCCGCTGGCTTCGGTGCTTGCCACGCAGGTTGTACACGCTTAGACATTATTCTTTATATTGGTAAATAAATCTCTTGCACTTGTTCTTGCATTGCGGCAAATATTTCGTCAGCAGAGAAACAGTTCTGTCGCACTGGCAACGCCGCTCGGCCACCTGGCGTTGCCGGACCGATGAAGCGGACAGGACAATGTTTGAACTATATATTATTGAACAAGAATTAAAGGATACGCAGAGTTTTGCGAGCTTGTGACCCGGCTTGGTCATTTGATAAATTTAGTTGTCTCTATAAGCTATACAAATATAATTTATAAATTTTTCTGACTAGCTAAAATTGTGATATTGGATTCTAGGTACAATTTCTCTTGTACCGTAGTAACTATATTTTGAATTTAAGCCGAAGAGAGTGGTTTACAGGCGATCATGTAAACTGGATAAAGGTCCTTTGGAAAGTTTTGCTGGCGCACTTTCCGCACAATCCGAAATCCAGCCGCCTCTAACGAGATATCGTAGTGCTCCAGAGGTCGAGTAACTGAGGAATCCTCGTCGTCAACGATTATCTCCTTTGATTTGGTTACGTTCTCCTTAAGGACAAAGAAAGCGCCCGGCGCCAGTCCCTGCCGGACGCGTCGAAAGAAGTCGATCAAGTCCGGCTCAGTGAGATGTCCTAAGACCCATTGACTCCAGATGAGGTCGTATTTCTTTGTGGGAGTGAATTTCTGTAGTCCAACGTTGTAGATCTTCCCCAAGCTGCCGACTGGCGTGTTTTCAGTTGTACAGTACTCCCGGGCCTTGTTGGCAAAAGCTGGGTCCTGCTCCACAAGATCCACGCAATGGAAGCGAGGTATTAGGTGTCGAGTAATGCGGCCAATACCGGCTCCGCAGTCCAACGCCAGGTTGTTTCCAGGTATCCTTATTTCGCGTAGAAAGTTGTTGGAACCCTGTATATCGGTGGCGCTGATGTATCCCATGCCTTCCAGCATCCCGTTGACTGTGGCTGGCACTCCCGACCAATATTTTTGGCTTCTGAGCATTGCTTGCAGTGGAACTGTTTGCGACCGCATCGGCTACCTTTGCTTCCGGTCCATTTCTGTTTTCCTCCGTGCACTCCTTGTCCTCGCTGCTGTCCATTTCGTCTTTTAAAGCATTCACACACTTTTCGGGAGCCGGTCCTTCAGTCAATGGCATCTTTTTTTTGCTTTGAGTTGTGTCTCAAATAAACAAAAATGTAAACAAAAAATTAAACCAGTGTGTAAATCAAACGTACGATGAAAAATCGAACTTAACCCACTTAAGCCCCCGTTATTTAAGCAGGATAGCAACTTGAGTTAAACCGCAGAAAATAGTACTAATAATAATAATTCATCTTGTAGAATTATCCGATCCTTCATCTTTCCTTATAACAAAGACCAAGACATCTTTCACCAGAACGGTGAATATTTAACTACCCCCTGGTCTACAATGGGTTAATCGATCTATGCCCATGCTCAGAAATAATATTCCTTGATTTTAATATTCGGCTTAATATTACTGGCTAGCTAAGACACTCAGCCTTAATCAAATAGTTGTATCCGATTGATGATTCGATTTTCCACAAGATTGGTTTATTTAAGGAACTACCCTTTTTTGGATTGTGTCTAAAATGAGGTTTGAACAAAAAAGGTAACAAAAAAGGTTACAGCTAAACGTAAGTGTAAGCGAAATGATTCAGCCATGAATATGGACGTTTTTACACCCTATTTCATTTGACTGATAGTACAATTCTGTTTTTTTAGCTTTCAACCTTAAATTATAATTACCTTTTCTTAGATTGAGTTTGTTTAGACCTATTTATGCATGTGATAAGTTTCCTGTATCTCGATCCCGGGATACCCATTTTTAGTCTCTGTAAGAAGACATTAACTCTGCCATAGTTTTTACTACTGTGAACTTCATGGTTAATCTAATCTTTATATAATTTAATGATCGTCATATTTGTCACCAACCTCATGGGACACATGAGCTGTGCTCGAATCAGTTTTCCTTGACAGTCGCAAACAGAAGAACACTTAATAAATATGTGGAAGAAATTGATTTTTGCTGTGGTGCTTGTAGCCCTTGTGGGCGTGCGATTCGGTAAGAAAATTTAGTTTGATTCTGATGATCGGTTAAGATAATTAGCCAGCTCGCTGACCTGCTACAGCTGCAATGATGCCACTTCTTGCAAGAACCCCACGGTCCAGACTTGCTCCAACGCCACGGCTAATGCCACCAGCGACTGGCTTTCGACGTACCACAACGATGTGCCCGAAGTAGGTGGCAGCCAGAGCTTCTTGTGTGCAAATCTCACCTACTACACAGGTCCGCAAATCCCTCCCACAACACCTCTTGGCCCTAACAACACGCTTACGAGTGAGTTCCTTGGCCCATCCGGATATCAGGATCTGTGCTCGTAATCTGACCGATCCTGATGCCAGGGCCAACTGGAAGTCGCACTGTGGCGTCTGCTATACTGACAACTGCAATTACGAGGAACCTTCAGTGGTAGTGCGTACACCATAATTGGCTCTATCTCTGCGCTGCTATTGACCAAGGTTCTCAGTTAAATTTTAATAAAGCGCTTCAACGTTGTACGGAATATTAATGATCACCTGATCGCATGTCTCTCTCTATACAAAAACTGAACGGTGAAGAGAACTTCAGCTTAAACCAAAAAGCCGTTGAGTAGTTGTACCTTGGCCAAGCAATATGTGTGGTCACACTGGATATAATTTGAAGCATTTTAACAGTCTAACAGCACATTCGTGCGTGCCAAATTTAAATTTAATAGGATAATCGCAATTTCTGTATATATATTAACGCAAAAATGGTATGAGTGCAATAAAGTTCCCTTTTCGATGGTTTCCTGGGCTCTCGAGCTTCCATATTTTGCTTCCTTCTCTACAAAAGCTTACCTCAATCAAGAGCTTTCCATTTCGCACCTAATGTGCGTTATAGCCCTTCGGCAAATTATATTTAATTGAATTAAAGTCATGAAAACCCAACAAACGACAATCAATGAGTGAAATTATATTTTTTTGTTTTTCCCAATAGGTGAAATAGGTGAGTCAAATAACTTGCCTTTTTAATCGCTAGCAATTCTGAGGTTTATGGTTGGTGGTTTCGATTTTCAAGCTAAAGTGAGTGATTGTGGGGTAGGTAAAGGTAAAGATAAGTAACGATAAGATAAAAGAAAATAGTTGTGAGTTGTGAGAGTTTACAATTTTAAAATAACACCTATGCATTAATATGTGTATGTATGTCCCCATCGGCTCTTTTAACGATAATCTAATCGTATTTCGTCCGTGGTCTCTCTCTCGTAAATATCGGATCGTTAAAGAGTACAAACAAACCTGTAATTTGAAAAGCCGTTGAAGCTGGCCAACATTAAACTTCAGTATTTTTGGTATTTTACGGTACTCCAGTAGTCTGGCAGCACAAAAGACTAACTTTATATATATATACTTTTTTTTATAGGGCTACCTTTTCAGGCTCCTAATCAGTTTCTGTGCTCAAAACGACTCCCGAGTTACAATATATCAGTTTTTTCATATCTGTGGTCCAATTTCATTTGAAACTGCTTGATTAAATTTGGCAACTCAGAGACGAAGGAATCATCAAATATGAATGCAACTGTGGAGGAAATAGAGAACGGCAAAACCAGAAATCATAAAGACAGACACGTGCCCTAGTCATTCTTAGAGGTCGACTCCATCTCCGCCGCCCCAAACCGTCATAGTTCAGCTTTGTAAGGCATAAATTATGAGCAACTTAAGCAGCAGCGGTGTTGGCCCGTCAAATTTGGCACCTGGCCCCAACCGTAGGGCTAACCTTCGTACCGGAGGGCGCGTACAACAATTTTACAGCTCCTTCCCCATGCCCACCCCGTTCTCAATGGTGTAATGAAAGTGTTTGAGCGGAGCTGCTCTATATATCCAACATAGTTGTCGTATATTTGTGTAAACAGCTTGTACTATGACAGAGCGCGGCGGGGTTCTGGCTGTAATTGAAATTGCGCGGCGTACGCGGCGTTAAGTCATAAAAACAACAACTATAGGCTCACTATATAGCGACAGCTACACACCGTATACACTATGCTACCCAGCAACCAGTTTGTCACACTCTGGGGCCAGGCACGTACGCGGCAAGAGGTCAAAACGCACTCTGGACATGAACTTACACATAAAACGGGGGAGGGATGGGTATGGAGATGCGATGGGATGTGCTGGGGACAGGCAAATTGTGAAACTTGTCCGTTTCTGCCCATCATCATCATCGTCGTCGTCATCTTGCGAGGCCCAAAACTGTGCGGGTCATAAAAGAAGTCACAAGAAGCGTACTTAGAACAAGCCAACACACAGAAACCGAACCACAATTCCTGTTCAGGCCACAAAAATTTAATTAAGGTCTGTGTCTCAGTCTGGGCTTCTACAGAAACGTTTACCCAGGCGATGCATGGGGGACAGCAGCATCTGATTATGTAATGCTTAAACAAATAAAAAACACTGTCAACCGATCCATGTATATGGGGAGCATTGACTCTCTTCGCTTCTCGCAATTTTTTTTAAGAGGTGAAGTAACATTTAATGCTTGGACCATGCATTAAGATGACCCAGTCTGATGGATCTTTTGGTTTCTCAAAAGTTGTAATTGAAATGTAATTAATTCTCAGCATTTAAGACTGTCTTGGGGACTGTTATGCAATCTCCTTGTGACTCCTGTCCGCCCTCGATGGCTCCTGAAAAGAGTCGCACAGACTGGGATACAT
Source organism: Drosophila miranda (assembly GCF_003369915.1). NCBI lineage: Eukaryota > Metazoa > Arthropoda > Insecta > Diptera > Drosophilidae > Drosophila > Drosophila miranda. The sequence continues at coordinate 22,078,646 of NW_022881603.1, read as the reverse complement.
CCTTTGGCACATCCTTTCCCAGCGGTTCCTTTTCTCTGTCTATCTGTCCGTCGCTCTCCTCGTCTGGCTCCCTCTCGAAATTTGATCTTTTTGCCGTGATAAGAAATTGAGGGATAAGAAGGCGCAAAGCATAAACACGCACAAGGAAATGCTTGGGTTGGGTCGGGCAATTGCTATGCCGAAGGTACTTTGTCTTTAAGGACCTTTTATGTCTTATCAAGGCGAGCAAACTTGGGACGCTCTACGGATCCTGCTGCTGCTTGCTCCTCGCTACTGGTAATACAATACTTTTGCTCTCCGAATGTGCTCTGCAGGAGTACAGGACCTCAATCCACAGCTCCTTTTTAATTTAATTCGCGAGAATTTAAGGCGGAGGTGCCACGCGGTGATGTGATCCTCGGTCCTGCTCCTGCTGCTGCTGCTGCTGATCCTGGCATATTCCGATCTGGACTGGCTCCCATTATTGTGTCAGCAACTTTATAAATTGCGCATAGAAAACAAACCGCCCGCAAATACTGCAGAAGAAAGACCCCAAGCCATCCTTTGTCCTCCATGATTGCTGTTTATATTTGGTGCTGCCTGCCCTGAATGGCAATCAATCAATCAATCAAACGGTCTGGCGATCATCTCGCATATCGATATCCATTTACATAACGCAAATAGCGGCACGTTCACCACGTTCTAATAAGGATAAATATCTATTACTAATCGTGTATTGAGTGAGTATGCCACGGGTGGAAGGAAGCGGACCCTTGAGAAGGTTGAGGCTGTTGGAGGAGTATAATGCGTTCTTCAAAAGAAACACCGTATTTATCAGAGGAGAAGATAATTTGCTGAAAATGTGAGTTAATTTGAGGAACTGAAATTAATTAATACCTCTGGAAATTAAATGAAATATTAAGTTTAAACCTTTCTTCTGCCACAAAAACACTCGCCTGTACCTGCTGGATATGTATGGCAGATGTGTATCCTGTCCCACCCATGCCACGCCCCAAACGACCGACTCCCTATGCGGCATATGTATCCGGCTTGGCGAACGAATTCTTGTACATAAACACCTACAGGCGCACAGGAACACAGACACACACACAGTTAACTTTCCTCCAGCCAATGGGAAAGGCCTTTCGCTCGCATATGTGTATCTGAAAGATTATGTGTCCGTAATTGTATCTGTATCTGCAAATGTTCTTGGTTTCGGTTTCTGTTTGGGGTTTCGGCACCTCAGCTCGTGCCCTGCCTCTGCCTCTGCCTCGAGCCGAAGGAGGATACGAATATCAGAAAAATTAACCAAACTAAAGAAAAATTGTATAATAATTGCATAATTAAGTTCGAAGTGGATGGGAGGGGGGGAGTGAGGGGAGATCTGTTTAGTTTTAATTTGTGTAAATTGTTGGTCCGATAAACATCGCGCGTGTCGTGTCCCCCTTCGAGTGTCGGCCAGCGAGGGATTATTAATTGAATTAGCGCCTCGACAGCGGCCTCTGAAGAGGATACTCTCTGTTTGATCTGATCTCTGTCTCTCTGATCTGGTCAGCCCTGCTTATTAGTGGATGCCCCTGCCACAGACCGCCGTTTGCAGTCCCCAGTTCCCACTGTAATGGTACAATTGCAGACAGGAAGTTGACAGCTAATTGATGAAACCCTCTTCTCGAGGCGATCCATTAAGCTATGAACGTTGTTTCATATCAGGCTAAACCCAAATCATGATTTGCATATGACAGAGCCATCGATTGGGGGAAATATAGAGAGAGAGACGGGAGGGGGAGGCGTAAAGAGCTTAGGGAGCTTCCTGTTTTACAGCCATCCATCAAGAAATTCGCACGGTATTATTGAGAAACGGATATGGGATATGGCGCTTTCAGAGTCATTTTCCCAGGCATTAACCATCCTCCTGCCGAGCATCGTCACGAACATCCTTAAACATTCTTTTTCCCATCCGCATCCTCATCCTCAGCCTCATCCACATCCTCAACGCATACCGCATCACTCCCCAAATCGGTAAATCACGCTAATAAGCCGGTAATGAATATAATGTATGTAAGTGTAGCCCTTGCTCTCGAATGCTTCCCTTTGCAAAAATCGCATGTTTGGCCCACATTCCGTGTCCTTAGCGTTGTCCTTTCCCCCTTCAGGCCGGAAGAGGAAGCATTTGCCGAGCAAGGGGGTTGCAAACGGAAAGATTTTTCACTTTTGTTTTTGTTTAATAAGGCATGCGAAAATATTATACTGCCATCACTTACCCCTCATGATGTGGCGGACCTGCCACTGTCAAGGACCTGTAAGGCCCTTCCTTTCGCCTCACCGCAACTCGCCTTTGGTATTCTGTTTCCTCCATTATTTTCACCAATCCACGCTGATCATCATTTGTATCCATTTGCCACTTGGTTTTGGGTGTTTTGTGGGCATGGCATCACCATCCGCGCCAGTCTAGAACCACTCTTACTCCCTGTCCGTCCGTCTGTCTGTCTCTCAGTTCCTTCGCTGACTGATGGGAGCTTCTTCATTTGTCAATGTAACGCTGTCTTGGCTCAAAAATGCTTTTCTCGCATGCCAGCCCCACATGGAGCTGGACACACGAACACAACACTCAGTGGGCTCAGTGAGGAGCTCGGGCGAATGGATGGCTATCTAGCCCACCAAAGGCCATGTGGATGTGGACGTGCAGAGGGGATGTGGGGCTTTCAGGTTGTCGGGGATTCAAATCGCCTTGTCAGTCAGTCAGTCAGCTAGTTAGTTAGTTAGTCAGTCACTCAGCAGACTTTCAAACGGCGCACATTGGTGCCAGTGAAAGATGAAACACAATTAAAAGCAAAATAATGAAAACCTGAGTAAATCTGGGGCTAGTGGGGAACAACTTTATAGAATGGGATACATTCATTGAGTAAGACCCTCATATCCCTGCACGAGGTATTACTCAATATTTTCCCTTGGGGAAACCATCATCTTTCGACCACTGTGATCTTCTTTTTAATGGAAGCGTGTAAAAACCCGTCAAATACCTAAAATACCAAAAATAAAGCGATGCGAATCGAAGCGATCCGCGTGGACTTGATACGAGTACGTTGGAGGTTTTGATTTAAAGAGCCATCGACATCGACATAGCCCTCTCCATCTCCATCAGCATTCAACATTCAGCCTTCGACATACTGGTGACGCTAAAAGCGGTAGAAAGAGACAGAGAGTGAGAGACAGCGGGGGTCTGGAGGATCGAGCGGATGACGCGCCTGGCGGTCTGGCCTGGAGCGTGGTGCATGAGGCATGCAGCATGGAGTGCGTGGAGTTCGTGGTGTGGGGGGCCAAAACGATCAATGAAGTCACCTCGACGGGCTTTCGATTGCGTTCGCCCCGTTCGAGGGCAATTCCGATTGTCAATGGCCCAACGAGTTTTTCCTTTTGCTGTGTCGCTGTTTTGCTGTTTTCCACCGGCATGTGTGGCATAGCGCTAATTAACAACTGCCGGTGCTTTGTGTCCACTTGGCGAGTGGAGTGCCGCACAGGAGAGTTGTACGAGTACTGCAACTGGAATTGGAGCTGGAGCAGAAGCTTGAGCTAGAGCTGGAACTGGACCTGGAGCTGGAGTTGGACCAATTGTTTCGATGATAAACATTTTTATTGATTTGTGATGATTGCCGACAGGAACAGGTGCAGGCCGCTCTAGCCGCGGTCGGTGCCTTTTGCCGCTGCAATTTATTAAATGCGATTTATTTGCAATTGCTTCCAAGAAGCAGGAGGTGCTGCAGATTAGACGACGGCCGACCAGAATCGAGACTAAGTTCAAGCCTGGAGTCACCACTGCACCACCACTGGCAGTCCAGTCAAACCAACTCCAAATCCGAGTCGGGCATTCTGCTGCATTTCATTCCAAGAAACAGAAGCGTTGTGGCCTTGGTAATCTGTTGGCGGGTAATTGCCACCGGTCTTCAAGATACAGATAGAGATCACCCAACTGAGATGCCAATTTGTTGTTGCGCTGCCCCTCGGCAGTGCCTTATGCGAAACTCCATAAACCCCGAACGGGTCGCCGGTTACCCTGTTGCGCACCTTTTTTATTGCCATTACGTGTCGCGCTTGCCGAAATAAACCAGAAACGAAAAATTCGCCATAAAATTTGGTCTTGGAGGAGCCCTCGAGGCGGAGGAGACCTCGCCTTGTCTCGTCACGCGGCGCATGTTGTCAGCTTCCATAAAAAATACGGGTATAAACGGGTATACCTACGGCTAGGAGCCGCACAACGAGATTTTCTTATCAGATTTTCCCCACCACACCGCCCCAAACCGAATAAAGCTTCTAGGGAAACACATAAAGTATTTTGGATCGTTTTCTTTTTCTTTTTGGTTTCAACTTGTGTTTGTTTTATTCACTAAATCATTTTCTGTTGTTTGCTTTTTCTTTTTAGTTCTTTTTATGCTACACATTAAAAATGTTTTTGGTGCTTATGTAATACATACATAACTATATAATACCATAATATGTATGTGTATAATAAATTGTAGTTACATCGTTAATCAATTATTGTTGGATGGGGGCTACTTAATAATGTAGATCTATATAAATACTGAAATACGAAGGCAAGGCCCTATAACATACAAAAATGAAATCGCCAATCGCTCTATAAACTATAAAATAGCTTGGGTATAAATAAACGCGATGAATCTTTGAAAAACTATCACACACAAAGGTTTTTGTCAAGAATTTCTACGAGTAAACTAGGCGTATGTGTAATATTTTATGTGTCATGATATTTAAGAGGGCGGCATTAGATCTACGGAGTGTGTATATGCATATCGGATACATCTATCTGATTAATACTAAACTGTTCCATTTACTGTATGATTTTAAGTGGCAAGATCTAAGATTTGAAAGGAGAATACTCCGGCAATACTCGTACTTCTGCGAGCTCCAAGATAGGTAGGATACCCGAATCATGAAACAGTCTTATGAATACTACGGGCTCTTTCCCTCTTCTGAATATGTGTCCTTGATACCTTTCCCCTCTCTCATTCGCTACATAAACGCTTTCCTCAGGCGCTGTTTGTGGCTCTTTCCATCTGTGACATGACATCCCTTGGCCGCGTCTCGTGCGGAATCTGCTCCACCTCTATGTACTCCTCCTCATCCAGGGCGGGCTCTGGCTCAGCATCGCCGCCCCCAGAGTGACCCGTATCCGTGTCGTACAGCTCCTGCTTCACGGTCGTGGGACTTCGAACCGGACTTGGACTGGGCGATGCACTGCCCCGCATCGGGGGCTCCGGTTTGGCTAGCGTTGGACGAACCGTTGGCCTCAGCTCGTGTGCCCGCTGGTGGTGTTCCAGCTCGGCGCGGAAGTAGAACTTCTCCGGGCAAAGATTGCAGTCGTAGGGACGCGAGTGGGCGCCGTGCTCGGCCATGTGGCCAAGGAGGCCGCCAGGGGCCGTGAATACGGCCGAACAGATGTAGCAATTAAAGCTTCGCTGCTCGGTGCCGGCGAAGGTGTGCTCGACCAGGTGCTCCTGCAGTTTCTGGGAATGCGGCAAGATCATCTTGCACATGTTGCAGCGGTTCTCCAGGTAGGGAGTCGGCTGGGCCTGGACCACGGGGGCTACGCTGGCCTTGCTCCGCTTGCCGTTGAGGTTGTGCTTTCGGCAGCACTTTTCGCAGAGCTTGGCCGGAGTGGTGGGACCCTCCACTGCCCCTGGCAGGGGCTCCAGGCACAGGGCGCAAGCTGGTTCTTGGAGGCAGCCGCCACTGGACGAGGACTTCGTATGGAACTTGGCATGGAGGCTCAGCTCGAACTCCGAGTGAAGGGTCTGGCGACAACAAATGCAGGCCAAGGGCAGGGAGGCTCCATCGCTGCCATGCTCGCTGAGATGGGCTCGGAATGCGACCACATCCTCCAACGGGTGGCTGCAGTTGGCGCACTTGCCCGATTGACCCACCTTCAAGTGCTGGAGCTTGTGCTCGGCCAGGATGGCCGGAGATGGGAAGATCTCGTCGCAGATGAGGCACTTGTGCTTGCCCGTCGAGTTGTGGCAGTTCTTCATGTGCTGCTCGAGCTCCGCCCGCGACTTGAGGTTGCCCGCACAGTAGGCGCACCGCAGACTCACGCCCGTCTTCAGGTTGTGGGCCAGCTTCCGGTGTGAGTGGAGTTCGGCCTCGCTGCGCAGATCCTGACGCTCGCACATCCCACAGCTGAAAGTGACAGCTGGTGCGGGAGGTGGCGGCGCCTGTGGTGCTGGCGGGGCATTGATGGAGGAGGTTCCTCCTCCTGCTGATTCGTTGGCGGCACTGTTGGCCGGTGACGTGGACTTGGCAGCGTACATCTCCATCAGATAGCGCTGGCTGAGGCCGTACATCAGGGCGGGATGGGGCGAGGTCTGTGTCTTCAGGGCATTCGTTTCCACCTGCAAGGGGCTGTAGAACTTGCCGGCCGCCGAGGGTCCTGTGGGTGCATTTCCTCCTGTTGATCCTCCACCAAACAACCCCTTGAAGGCCACGTTGTAGTCGATGATGCTACTGTTGTTGTTGGTGGCTGCTGCGGCAGCGGCAGCTGCGGCGAGGGGAGGCAGCAGGGCGTTCACATAGAGACTACATATGTTGGGGGAGCGTAGTGGCGGCAGCTCTTTGTCCTTGACGCCGCCGTGCTGGCTCTGCATGTGCCTGTCGAGCAGGAACTCCACGTGGAAGGTCTCCGGACAGGATGGACAGCGGAACTGTCGCGCATGGGCCGCCAGATGGAAGTGCATCTCCAGCTCAGAGGAGCACACGGCCCGGCAGAACATGCACTGCAGCGGATTGGCCGGGCTGCTGTTGCCGCCCATCGGGTGGTGATGATTCCCCAGCTGATGGCGCGTCTTGACGTGCACATGGAAGTCGCCATCGGAACGGAAGACCTCCATGCAGGCGGTGCAGCGCAGCAGCTTCGTCTCCTGGCTGTGGGCGCAGGCCAGGTGGAGCTGCATGGCCATCCGTGTCTCGCACATCTCCGAACAGAGGGCGCACTTCAGCAGGGTGAGTACGTGCTCGGTGATGAGGTGCTGCTGCAGCTCCTCGGCCTTGCCGAAGCTCTTGCCACAGCTGGAGCTGCAGTTAAACTCGGAGTTGGCGATCAGGAAGTGTCCCACCACGTGCCGCTCAAACTCGGACTGCTCCGGGAGGCTCAGGCCACAGTGGGGACAGATCAACTGAATTCCTTCGGCAATGTGGCTCTTCAGGTGGTTGCGAAAGCTCTCAAAGTCGGGAAGTCCAGCGTTGCACTGGTTGCAGAAGAAGATGCCGGGTGGTGCTGTTGCGTGCGGAGGATTGGGCGGAGCACTGGGTGTCTGTGGTCGACGCTTGTTGCAGCTCAGATCCGTGGGAAGGTCGTCCTCGGAGAGTCGGTTCTCACGCTCGGGACTGCCCAGATCCGTCTTAATCTTGGGTATATCCAGAGCCAGCCGTGGACTGAATGTTCCGGCCGTGGCTAGGCGATTGAAGTGCTCGTAGTAGGAGTTGGGGCTGCTCAGACGATCCAGATGGGTGGCGCGCATGTGCTGGAATAGTCCGGCAATGTTGCCAAACTTCATGGTGCAATACTCGCAGCACAGCTGGAAGCACTCTCCCTCCTGGACGGGGGTCTTCGCCGACTGCTGCTGCTGTGACTGCTGTGGCTGCTGGGGTTGCTGCGGCTGCTCATGGACATTCTGGAGATGGGCCCTCAGTTGCTCCAGGCTGCTGAACTCTGTCGCCTTGGGACAGTAGCTGCATCTGAGCAGAGGGGTTGGGGTGGGCGTGCTTCCCACATGACTGCTGCGCGATCTCTTGGGGAAGTCCAGGCGACTGGGACTGCTGTCGGTGGCCAGGGCCAGGGCATAGCGCCGCTTGTGCAGGCTCCCATTGCTGGACACTGAGGCCGAGGCGGAACCGGTGGACCGGGGACTGTAGTTAAGGGCATTGGGATTGCCGCCGGCGGCCAGGATGGCGGCGTTCTTCTTGTGCTTCTGCATGTGTGAGGTGAGAGCCGCGGCCGTGTTGTATCCCCTGTTACACATGCTGCACTGGAATGGCTTCTGGATATCATGCGTCTTCATGTGGATCTTCAGGTGATCGCTAATGAAGAGAGGGAAGATAGGGAAGAGATATGGTCAGATTAGAATGAAGTTATAGTTGAAGTGCGTGTCCCTTTTCGTGGTCTCTCACTTACCTCCTGGAGAAGGCCGCCTCGCAGTGCGGACACTTGTAGTTCCGCTCGTTCGTGTGCAGCTTCTTATGGCGATCCCGGGAGCGCTTGTGCTTGAACAACTTGGCGCAGTACTCGCACTTGAAGGGCAGATGCTCCGCATGGCTCTGCAAATAGATTCAGGGTAACTCCATTAGTATTTCCCCTGGCACAGGTGCAATCTTAACTTTGATATGTTCGGTATCCATTCACTTATATCCATGATTAGCCCAGACACAGGCCCAGACTTGGGGGGACTTGGGCCGAGAGCTATTTGAAATTCTTAGAAGACAACCAGGCAGCGACAACTGTCCGTCTACCCCAGTTAAATGTTGACGATGACGATGACGACGACAACGACGACAACGACGACAACGACGACGGCTCCTCGCTTGAATTTATAGATGCGTCAATCTGAATCTGAATCTGCATACCGACTGAATCGGACTTGGACGCCAGCTCTGACTCGGCCTCTGGTTCTGAGTCTGGTTCTGACTGCGAGAGAGACTGACGGGAACCGTAGGTGTTTCACTTGCGACTTGCGACTTGTGGCTTGTGGACAAAAATTCATCTAAATGCGCGACTCCTCTCGTTGTGGTGTGGGGACAGGTGCTGGAAGGGGATTGGGGACTACACCCGCAACCGGTTTACTTTTGGGGTTCTTTGGCGGCTGCCAAAGCGTCGGTGGAGCGCTTTGAACTCGCTGAGGAGTAGCCGCAAAAAATAAGCCCATTTGTATGCAGGCCCCCAGTCCGGGATTTGCGTATATTGCACAATATACTCACTCGTATACCCTAACCCATATAACCGAAAACTTAGCCGAGTTAGTCGCATCCACTCAGAGAGAGAGAGAGATAGAGAGAGAGAGAGGGGAGGAGAGCGAGAGTGATCCCGTGTTGGTTATGGTTTTTTAAACTGTCGCTCCAATCATCATCGCCATCAACATCCCATAAGCCGCGCCCCACTACCTCCCTTTCGGGGGGAGAACCAGAACGTGCGAGAATGGCCCAAAGACCGAACTGTTAATATCTGCCCCATTCTCTGCTTTGTCCAGGCGCTAGGATCAAAGCGAGCGCTACATGTTAGACCCTGGCCGGTGATAAAGATCGGCGGTAGTAGTCCTCCTAAACAGCAGTTGCAATTGGGTTAACAAGTTGCTGATGTCATGGGCGGTGTTGTTCGCAGTCCGAAAAGCGTTTAAGCCGAATCAGAGCCGCAACCCCAGGAGGGGTGAGGGCGTGTGGGTGAGAGGCGGCAGCCACAAAGGCCACAGCCTAAAGATTCGGTCTTAGATGATATGTTAGATGGCTGCATGGTATGGATCTAACTGAAGGCTAACCGAATGGATCTGGCATGATGAAAGCTTTATCCTAAGATATATTTATTATCTTAAGATGTAGAGATTATTGAAGGTCTGATCGCGAAATAAAACCAGACTAGATATTTTTCTATAACAAGATTCCTTTCCTTAAATTCTTTATATTCAACACCTTGAATGGAATAAAAGGGAGCCCTTTAATACCTTCATCCTTCTTCCACTTCTACTTTCAATTCAATTTCAATTAGCAAAGTTTGGAATGGTGTATCAAGGTTCAACAGTGACACGCGAAAAGCTCAAAGGAGTCTGTCACCTAAGTGTCAATCAAGTGGATTCACGTTCACCCAACCCCAACCGCAACCCGAACAAGCGCGAAATACTAAGCGCCTTATGGCGATGCCAAGGTGGTAATTAAGCAACCCACCCAGACACCCAGCCACCCATTTTAAGCGGGTAACCCACCCACCAAAGAAGGAACCCTTTTTAGAGGGAGACTCACCTGCACGTGATGCTTCAAGTATCCGAGACGCGGAAACGTCTTATCACAGAACTGGCACTGATAGGAGCCGTCGCCGCGACTCTTAATGCCTTCGCCTGTCAACTTATCAAACTTTGCGGCTGCTCCACCGCCACCGCCAGCGCCGGTTCCGGCTCCTGCTCCTCCGGCAGCTGCCATCTTGGCCTCCTTATTGATTTTGCGCAGCTTGTTGGCAATCTTCAGGGCCTGCTGGTGATGGTAGTGATGGTGGTGGTGGAAGTGCGGCTGTCGCTTTGGCTTGGCAGGCTCCTCTCCTGGGACTCCGTTCGACTTGCCTTCAGCGGTCAGGTGGGGATCCTCCTGGCCGGCACTCGCCGAGGTAGCGGCCAGATGATGGGAGTTGGGTGTCAGGGTACCATCGGAGATGCTCGGTGTGTAGCTGGACGAGGTGTGGGTACTGTACATGTCTGGAAATGTACAAGAGCGGGAAGAGTTTCTCAATTAGAAGTTATGGTCGCACTGTGTGGGCGACTGCATCCTGATTAGCGGCTCTAAGGGATCGGCGCATGTGTGTGACTAAGCGCGACAGGAATTCAACGTCGGCTATCAAATGCTGGACACGGAAATAATTCAATTAGCACCACATCGTTTGGTGTCGGCCAGTCCCCAGTCCCACCACAAGTGGGGATCATCTTTCCACCTCCACCTCCAACTCCCCATCCCCATCTGACCCTCTCTGTAAGTGAGTCTCATGCAAACTAATTGCGCTTTGTTCTTGTCGTCGTTTTAATAACGAGTACACCATCCATTTATTCCACTGCCCCATGACGGTCTCAGTCTCCCGCTCTCATCATCTATCACCATATATCTTCACTAGGGAAAAAGCCTCTTACTCACTCGCTTAGATTCTGCGACAACCCCCGGCTCACTCGCTTTGCTCACTCACCTATATGAAAGGTATAAGGTTAATGAAATATATTTTCCGCATTATTGAAAGTCTCAAAACACCGTCGGAATATTAACAGTACTCGTAAAATCGAACACATTTATTTAATTTTTATACCCTATACTCAAAATGAGTATTGGGGTATATTAGATTTGTGGTAAAAGTGGATGTGTGTAACGTCCAGAAGGAATCGTTTCCGACCCCATAAAGTATATATATTCTTGATCAGCATCAATAGCCGAGTCGATTGAGCCCTGTCTGTCTGTCCGTCTGTCCGTCCGTCCGTCTGTCCGTCTGTCCGTCCCCTTCAGCGCCTAGTGCTCAAAGACTATAAGAGCGAGAGCAACGATGTTTTGGATCCAGACTTCTGTGATATGTCACTCCTACAAGAATATTTCAAAACTTTGCCCCGCCCACTTCCGCCCCCACAAAGGGCGAAAATCTGTGGCATCCACAATTTCGACGATACGAGAAAACTAAAAACGCAGAATCGTAGAAGATGACTATATCTTTTAGAGTGCAAAATCTGAACCAGATCGTATAATTATTATAGCCAATCAAGAAAACAATTTCATTCTTTCTCGCTCTGTCTCTCTCTAACACACAGGTTAGAGTAACCAAATTTAGTATCCGCACTCCTGTTAGATCTCACTATAAAACGTATATCTCAAAATTTCGCCCCACCCCCTTCCGCCTACACAAAGGACGAAAATCTGTTGCATGCACAATATTGCAGATTCGAGAAAACTAAAAACGCAGAATCATAATGACCATATATATCAGATTGCTGAATCTGGATCAGATCAGATCATTTTTATTGCCAAAAGGAACAAATCAATTTGCACTGGCTACGCAGCGGCCGACGTCACGCTCAGACTGATTTTCTGTCTCTCTCGCACGCACTCTTTGTCGTGTCGTTTAATATTAGCGGCGTCTGCCGGAGGAGAGCCATACTGACTTAGTATCGGGTATAACTGTAGAGTTGCGGTGTCCGCAGCAACTCACAACGTTCCCCCTCGTTATACCCGATACTCAAAATGAGTATTGGGGTATATTAGATTTGTGGTAAAAGTGGATGTGTGTAACGTCCAGAAGGAATCGTTTCCGACCCCATAAAGTATATATATTCTTGATCAGCATCAATAGCCGAGTCGATTGAGCCCTGTCTGTCTGTCCGTCTGTCCGTCCGTCCGTCCGTCCGTCCGTCCGTCCGTCCGTCCGTCCGTCCCCTTCAGCGCCTAGTGCTCAAAGACTATAAGAGCTAGAGCAACGATGTTTTGGATCCAGACTTCTGTGATATGTCACTGCTACAAAAATATTTCAAAACTTCGCCCCGCCCACTTCCGCCCCCACAAAGGACGAAAATCTGTGGCATCCACATTTTTAAAGATACGATAAAACCAAAAACGCAGAATCGGTGAGGATGACCATATCTTCTACAGTGCAAAATCTGAACCAGATCGTATAATGATTATAGCCAGAATCAAGAAAACAATTTCATTCTTTCTCGCTCTGTCTCTCTCTAACACACAGGTTTCATGGTCGGTTTTGTCAATTGCAAAATATGAGTTCAAGGATCTCAGAATCTATAAGAGCCAGAGCAACCAAATTTGGTATCCACACTCCTGTGATATCGGACCTTGACCGTTTCGTGTCCAAATTTCGCCACACCCCCTTCCGCCCCCGCAAAGGACGAAAATCTGGGGCATCCACAAATCTCAGAGACTATTAAGGTTAGAGTAACCAAATTTGGTATCCGCACTTCTGTTAGATCTCACTATAAAACGTATATCTCAGAATTTCGCCCCACCCTTTTCCGCCCCCACAAAGGACGAAAATCTGTTGCATCCACAATATTGCAGATTCGAGAAAACTAAAAACGCAGAATCATAGATAATGACCATATCTATCAGATTGCTGAATCTGGATCAGATCAGATCATTTTTATAGCCAATAGGAACAAATCAATTTGCAGTGGCTACGCAGCGCCCGACGTCACGCTCAGACTGATTTTCTGTCTCTCTCGCACGCACTCTTTGTCGTGTGGTTCAATATTAGCGGCGTCTGCCGCAGGAGAGCCATACTGACTTAGTATCGGGTATAACTGTAGAGTTGCGGTGTCCGCAGCAACTCACAACGTTCCACCTCGTTTTTTGTGTACTCTTGGCTATATAAATATTACCTAGAGGAAGCTGTCGAACCAAATCCATTAGAATAATCTAGTTAGCAGCTCTCCCTCTGGCCCAGATCTAGTCTTCGGAAGAATTCGGAGACACTCTCTCGTACGTTGACCGCAAATTTAGACTGGAAATGAATCTCAGGGAATACTGATGTATCCCTATTGACCTATGTCTGTATCTATCTTTCTCTCTTATATTTCTATCCAAAAAGTTCTCTTAATTTACCGTTGCTCGTGATCTCCTTGGTGGCCTGGATCTTCTCAATTAGATTCTCCAAACGCGAACTGGTAAAGCATTTTTAGGGCCATCATATCATGGCATAGTCTCGATAAATTTTCCAAATCAATTTTAAACAAAATTTCACTAAAAATTTTCACTAAGTCAACGCGTCACTTGGTCACTTTTCTGCTTCACTCGAGGCATTAAATGTTAATGACTTTTCCAACGACTAACGCTTTGGCTGGCACCAAAGGATCGCACTTTTTTGTTGTTTGGGGGGATTTTCTTGTTGTTGCTGTGGTTTTATTTACTCTGCTGTGCTGTTTTTGTCGCGCCGGCGCACCACGAAGGACGTCCAATTGCCGCGAGCACCAAAATTGTACTAAAATCAGAGCCGCCGCAGAGCGGCTGGGCCACCGAGCGACCAAAAGGCCGAGCCGAGAGCAGCGGGCGTCGTCGACGACGATGTCGAGACCAAAATGCCTATAAAAAGCGATAACTAGGCGAACTGGTTCTCGTGCGTGTCGGTGTGGCAGTGGGTTTGTGTGTGTCTGGGATGAGAATCCCAAAAGGCACACTATACACACACATAATCGGAGAAAAAAAGGCGTCGGCGTCGCTGTCGGCACGACAAATGAGAAGCAACAGAGAAAGCAATTTAAATGGCTCCCCCACCCCACCCCCACACAGACACACGCACAGCGAGAGGAGAGGCGTAATGTTTGAACAGGAGTGTGAGAGAGCAAGCTGATAAGCTCTTTACATAAGCACCACACACTGCTACCAGAGCGAGACGCAGCGAGCGTCATAGAGCGAGAGAGCGTGCGTGCATTGGTGTTGGTGCCGTGGCATATACTCGAACACTAATGAGGAGGGGGCTGGCAAAAGGCGGAGCATAGGTTCCCGCTGCTGTGGCGCAGTGGCTCATTTCACCTGGAGTTTTGGGGCGACTAATGGGAAGAAGACGGAACGAGGGAGGAGGTAGGGGTACAGAAAGCGCTGATACATTTTATATATGTATGTTTATATTTTATTTATTTGCGCATAAAAAATTTAATTTAACTAAAATATCAGGTGATGGGGCTTGTCAACTTTTTATACCCGATACTCAAAATGAGTATTGGGGTATATTAGATTTGTGGTAAAAGTGGATGTGTGTAACGTCCAGAAGGAATCGTTTCCGACCCCATAAAGTATATATATTCTTGATCAGCATCAATAGCCGAGTCGATTTGGCCCTGTCTGTCTGTCTGTCTGTCCGTCTGTCCGTCCGTCCGTCTGTCCGTCCCCTTCAGCGCCTAGTGCTCAAAGACTATAAGAGCTAGAGCAACGATGTTTTGGATCCAGACTTCTGTGATATGTCACTGCTACAAAAATATTTCAAAACTTCGCCCCGCCCACTTCCGCCCCCAAAAAGGACGAAAATCTGTGGCATCCACAATTTTAAAGATATGAGAAAACCAAAAACGTAGAATTGTAGAGAATGACCATATCTTTAAGACTGCGGAATCTGAATTGGATCGTATTATTATTATAGCCAGCATCCAGAAAACAATTTCATTCTTTCTCGCTCTGTCTCTCTCTAACACACAGGTTTCATGGTCGGTTTTTTGCAAAATATGAGTTCAAGGATCTCAGAACCCATAAGAGCTAGAGCAACCAAATTTGGTATCCACACTCCTGTGATATCGGACCTTGACCGTTTTGTGTCAAAATTTCGCCACACCCCCTTCCGCCCCCGCAAAGGACGAAAATCTGGGGCATCCACAAATCTCAGAGACTATTAACGCTAGAGTAACCAAATTTAGTATCCGCACTCCTGTTAGATCTCACTATAAAACGTATATCTCAAAATTTCGTCCCACCCCCTTCCACCCACACAAAGGACGAAAATCTGTTGCATCCACAATATTGCAGATTCGAGAAAACTAAAAACGCAGAATCATAGATAACGACCATATTACTGAATCTGGATCAGATCGGATCATTTTTGTAGCCATAAGCAAGAAATCAATTTGCAGTGGCTACGCAGCGCCCGACGTCACGCTCAGACTGATTTTCTGTCTCTCTCGCACGCACTCTTTGTCGTGTCGTTCAATATTAGCGGCGTCTGCCGGAGGAGAGCCATACTGACTAAGTATCGGGTATAACTGTAGAGTTGCGGTGTCCGCAGCAACTCACAACGTTCCCCCTCGTCTTTTATTTGTAATCGCTTGTTTTTCACTGTTTATTCAATATTTATGATATTTTCCAGGAAAGGTTAGGTTGACCCGGACGGGGGGGGGGGGGGGGGGGGGGGGGGGGGGGGGGGGGGGGGGGGGTATGAACCGTCGCGGCAGTGTTTAGTGGGTTTTGAAGTCCTCGAGGTATTTTTCGCATAGGCCAGTAGTTGCTGTGGCGTCCTCTTGGAGGCATCTTCCAGTGATGCCAGCACTGGGGCGCCCAGGTATCTCGTCCTTGCCCTTAAGAGAGCAGGACAGTTGCAGATGAGATGTTCTAGGGTTTCGGTTGCCCCAGGTTCGTCACATTTCCTACAACTGTCTCTGTTTGTGATTCCCAGCTTTGTCGCATGCGCCGCAGCCAGGCAGTGTCCCGTTAATATTCCCACTAATAATCTGCAGTCCTTCCGTGGTAGGTGCAGCAGGTAGTGGCTGAGTTTGTCATTGCGTTCCTTGCACATGATTTTCGAGGTTCTGCAGGCGGTGGTACTCCTCCACCTACATTCGGTTTGTGATCCGGCCTGCTTTTCTAGATCGCTTTGCAGCGTTCTGAGGGAGACAGGCACGTTCTCGGTTCTCGTATTCGCCAGCCCGACGCCTTCCTTAGCTAGTACGTCCGCCGTCTCGTTCCCTTCGATGCCCTGGTGGCTGGGAATCCAGTAGATCCGCACTGACTTTGTCGTGCTTAGGGTATCTAGTGCCTCCCTGCTCGCCAAGACATTTCTGGAACTGACTGCGGACGACTGCATGGATCTTATCGCCGCTTGGCTGTCGACGAATAGGTTGACCGCATCGTGTGCTCTTTCAGTGAGAAGAGCGACTTCTGCTGCTTTCCTGATGGCAAAAACCTCTGCCTGGAATATGCTACAATGGTCCGGTAGCTTATATGACAGCCTTATCTCAGGGTCTGTACAGTATAGGCCCGCTCCTACTCCTCCGTCCATCTTGGAGCCGTCCGTATATATATTGAGGTGCTCCGTTTGGTCTCTTCCGATTTTCCAGTCTTCAGGTCCCAAGGATGCAGTTGTTTTTACGTCGAGGCATGTTTGGGGGGTCATGTAATCAGTTGATCTGTTCATTTCCCGTCCAATTGAACTATGCCCGTATTCTTGTGGCGGCATATTTCCTGAAGCGATGAGGCGTTGTGCTGCCTTTCCTGCAGTCAGACGGGCGTGGATGTCTAGGGGTTCGATTCCAAGTAGGGTTTCGAGTGCTTTTGTTGGGGTTGACCTCAGCGCCCCTGTAATACAGAGCAAAGCCTGTCGCTGAGTCCTTTCCATAAGCTTATGATACGTTTTCTTTCCAGTAGCTTGCCACCACACTAAGACTCCATACAGCAGAGTTGGTCGCACCACCGAGATGTAAATCAAATGCATCAGAGCCGGAGATAGGCCCCATGTGCTGCTGAGCATCTTCTTGGATGCATAAAGAGCAATGGTGGCCTTCTTCACCCTTTCCAATACATTGGGTTTCCATGCCAGTTTACTATCCAGTACTGTGCCCAGGTATTTGACTTGTGTTTTTGGGGTTAGCCTAGTTTGATTGATCTTCGGGGGGTCCATATCGGTACCTTGTACCTCTTGGTAAAGAGGATGAGGTCCGTCTTGTCCGCGTTGATACTGAGTCCTACTTCTTCCGCCCACTCGCGTATCTCCCTGAGTGTTCGTTGCATTAGTGAGCTGAGGGTCGATGGGCAAACACCCGTAATAAGTATGCTTATGTCGTCCGCATAAGCTGTTATTATTGGGGCCTTCCTTTCGTATCTCTTGATGAGGTCGTCGACCACCAGATTCCACAGGAGGGGCGACAGGACTCCACCCTGGGGTGTGCCTCTGTGTGCCTCTTTCACCATGGAAGCGGTGCCCCACTCTGATTGCACCCGTCTGCAACCTAGGAGGTTCCTTATCCACAGGTTGATTGCTGGGTGTGTATTAGTTGCTACCAGGCAATTTGTTATTGCTTCCGTAGCCACGTTGTTGAATGCTCCGGAGATGTCCACGAATACTCCCAGTGCATACTTTTTATTGTGAAGGGCTTTCTCAATGGTAGCTACTACCGAATGTAGTGCGGTCTCCACCGATTTCCCTTTAGTATAGGCATGCTGGTTGGTTGACATCAGTCCCCCTACCTCATTCCTGATGTGTAGGTCCAGCAGCTTTTCTAGCGTTTTTAATATAAAGGAGGTAAGGCTTATCGGTCTATAGTCCTTGTGACTCGCATGGCTGCACTTTCCTGCCTTTGGGAGGAAGACAACTCTCGAGGTTCTCCATTGGATAGGGATATAGCCAGTACTTATACAAGCTGTGAATATTGCGGAGAGCCATGGGGTAATCGGCTCTTTGGTCACCTGCATCATGGCTGGGAATATCCCGTCAAGTCCTGGTGCTTTTGTGCCCGCAAAGGAGTCTATTGCCCAGTGGATTCGCTTGGTGGTTAACAAATCTGTTGGGGGGTGTTGTTCCTCGGTTGCTAGGTCCTGGTGCTCTTTGGCATCAGCGACCTCGGTGCAACCAGGGAAATGTTCCTCCATTAGTGCTGTTAGGGCTTCGTCACTGCCCTCTGTCCACTGTCCGTCATCTAGCTTTAATTGGCTTTGTATGGTAGGCTGCTTAGAGAGCAGCTTCCGTAGCCGTGCGGTTTCTGGTACTTTCTCGATGTTGGAGCAGAAGGTCCTCCACGAGTTCCGTTGTTGTAGCTCCTGAGTAGGAGTCTGTATTCCTCATAGACGATCCCTTCGTTCGCTTGTTTGGCGATCTTAAAGAATTCCTTGAGGTTGTCCCTTTGAAGAGAGAGATCCCGGCTCCACCAGAGTGGCTTGGACCTCTTCTTCGTCTTCGAGGGTTTGCACGATGTGTGGTAGGCGTCCAGCAACGCGTTGGATAGGGTCTCTAGAGACTTCTCTATGTCCTCCGCGGATTTCACTGTGCCCGGACTCGCGAGCTTCGAAGTAACTGTCTTTTTAAACTTTTCCCAGTTTGTATTCCGGGGGTTTCTATAGACTATTACCTTCGAAGAATGTTTGAAGTCGCACTTAAACTGAATGTACTTGTGATCTGAGAAGGAGGGTCTTTCAAGGACCCTCCAGCTAGATACCGTAGTACTGTTTCCCGTTGCTAGTGTTAGGTCTAGCACGTTGGATGAAGTCGGACCCACGAAGGTGTGCTCCTCCCCGACGTTTGCTATATATAGATTAGTATAAAGTATAAAGTCTAAGAGTGACTCACCTCTATCATTGATGTCGGTGCTTCCCCACACATTGTGGTGGGCATTGGCATCCGTCCCGATGACGAGTTGATAGTTTTTGGTGCCGGCTTCTGTCACCAGGCTCCTGAGTTCGTCGGGTGGTGCGGGTCTGTCGTGAGCCATGTAGCAGGAAGCCACCAGAAGGCGCTTTTCCTCGCTTTCCAGCATCACAACCGTCAGGTCATCCGTGCTGTAATGAGACATAAGGTAAGCATGGATTCCCTTTCGTACGAGTACGACGGTTCTGTTCCTCTCTTACCGAAGTTGCGTAGAACAGGTTGTGATTTGAGGACTTTAGTCCGGCCACTGAATTGCCTGTCGCAATCCAGGGCTCCTGGACTAGAGCTATGTCGGCGAGCCCTTGCTCCATGGCGATGAGGAGCTCCGCCGACGCTACCTTGCTTTTATGCAAGTTTAGCTGCAGCACACTCAGCATGGGTGGCTGGCTCACTTGCATCCGACGGGTTGACTACTAACGTCAGGTCACCGTCTTCCTCGTCTTCGTCCTCAAGCGCAAGACCCTGGGCGGCCTCCACGATGGACTCGAGACCTAAGTCCTTTTCCACCTCGCCTACCTGCAGGGTATGCGCGTCCTTGTCCTCAGGGTGGCGCTTTTTGAGGAGCAGGTAGACGCTACCCATGCCCACGCCATCTTCCCGAACTTGGGATACAGCAGATCCTCTGCCTCCTTGTTTATTTGGAGGATCACACATTGGCCCCCCTCGTTGGGTAGTGGGCTACCAATGTGTAGGATCCTCCAATCGGTCGTTGGCACGTCCGCGTTTTGCCGCTAAAGGAGCTTCAGCGCTCGGTCTCCCTGGATTGTGATGGGGAAGAGTACCTTCGCCTTAGGCTTGGACGGGATAAGCTCCCGGTCCACAACCTCCGGCTTGGCCCCCTCCCACATCGCCTCCAGTTGGCAGACCGTACGCGTCAGCCACCTTAGGGTTGGATCGTCGTTGCACTTTAGGATCTTAACCCCATTTAGCCACCCAGCACCATCGAACGTGGGCATAGGGGCCGCGGGGTCTTCTTCCATGTGTGCAAACAGTGCGTCGACGAGACGCGCGTGCACAAGCTTCCACTGTGCCGCTGACATCTTGCCGTTTTCCTCGCTCCGGTCGATGAGTGCCACGATCAAATGTCGTTTGGTCACATCGCTGACCTTCGCGTTCGATTTCGATGGCTTCTTGGCCACTTTCGGTGGAGGGGCTGCACTCTTGGGCCCGCGTTGCCGCTTGCTCGCCGGAGTGTCTTTAATGGCACTCTCAGTCGAGCGTTGCCTCTTGGTGGCCATCATCTCCTCCACCTTATTGGCATATTCGCCATTCGACGCCCTCATCTGTGGCATCTGGGCGTAATGTAGTCGGCCCTCCTCTACTCGCTGCTCGGCCCAGGCTAGCTTGACCTTCTCCTCCTGGGAGATGTCTTCTTTACCTTGCAGCCGGCTTTTGATATTGAGGGCCGCTTTGTATTGTGCTTTGGCCTTCATCCCCTCCTTGGTACGCTTCGGCCCTTCCCTACGCAGGGAGCTGGTGCCTGGTTCCGGTGAGCGGAGAAGGCTCTCTTCCTCCGTCCTGCTCATAGAGAGCACGCTCTCCAGATCCGTGTCTTTGTCGACTACGGCATCTGTGCGGCTCAACTTGCAGGCTGCGGAGTGAGTTGTTTTTGTTGTTGTTGTTGTGGCAGTAGCTTTACAACTGACTTGGCCTGCTCCCGCCAAGTCTGAGGAGAAACCGCTGGCGACACGCAGAGAGGATTGCTCCTCCCCGTGCCCGCCGGTGGTAGCAGTCACGCTTCCCACCGACGTTTGGGTTGACATCCCAACCCGTGCTTTATCCTTCTTCGCCTCCATATTTGGCCCGTGGGTCCATACTGGTTAATATTTTTCGGGGGGACCACCCCCTAGCGTTTTAGGCCTGACCGCCAGGCACCTCTAGCCATGGCCCTGGTTCGGTTCCCCCGACTTTGAATCGGGAAGACGCCGGACCATAGCCTTAGCTAGACACTGCATTACCCCGGACAGATCAAGCGACAGTGCATTACCCTTGTCCCGGGTAATGCAGTGTCCATTGCCCAGCCGGCACCCTCGTGGAGGGTTCAGCTAGAGAATTTTCGCCAGCCATTTTCCAGGAAAAGTATTCAGGAATTATTTCAGGTAATATAGGGACTTGGAAATTACGACAATGACAAGGCATTCTGTGCACGTTCCTCTAGAAAACCTTCTTGGTTTCAATTAAATACTTGAACAAAATATAAACGAGGGGGAACGTTGTGAGTTGCTGCGGACACCGCAACTCTACAGTTATACCCGATACTAAGTCAGTATGGCTCTCCTCCAGCAGACGCCGCTAATATTAAACGACACGACAAAGAGTGCGTGCGAGAGAGACAGAAAATCAGTCTGAGCGTGACGTCGGGCGCTGCGTAGCCACTGCAAATTGATTTGTTCCTATTGGCTATAAAAATGATCTGATCTGATCCAGATTCAGCAATCTGATAGATATGGTCATTATCTATGATTCTGCGTTTTTAGTTTTCTCGAATGTGCAATATTGTGGATGCAACAGATTTTCGTCCTTTGTGGGGGCGGAAGGGGGTGGGGTGAAATTTTGAGATACACGTTTTATAGTAAGATCTAACAGGAGTGCGGATACCAAATTTGGTTACTCTAGCCTTAATAGTCTCTGAGATTTTTGAATATCCCCAGATTTTCGTCCTTTGCGGGGGCGGAAGGGGGTGTGGCGAAATTTTGAAACAAACTCGTCTCGGTCCGATATATTAGGAGTGTGGATACCAAATTTGGTTGCTCTAGCTTTTGTAGTCTCTGAGATCTAGGCGATAATGTTTTACTCTAAGCAAAGCCGCCGATGCTACGTGTGTGTTAGAGAGAGACAGGGCGAGAAAAAATGAAATTGTTTTCTTGATGCTGGCTATAATAATAATACGATCCAATTCAAATCCTGCAGTCTAAAAGATATGGTCATTCTCTACGATTCTGCGGTTTTGGTTTTCTCATATGTTTAAAATTGTGGATGCCACAGATTTTCGTCCTTTGTGGGGGCGGAAGTGGGCGGGGCGAATTTTTGAAATATTTTTGTAGCAGTGACATATCACAGAAGTCTGGGTTCAAGACATCGTT
The DNA here is from genome assembly GCF_003369915.1 of Drosophila miranda. NCBI lineage: Eukaryota > Metazoa > Arthropoda > Insecta > Diptera > Drosophilidae > Drosophila > Drosophila miranda. Next base: position 22,056,728 of record NW_022881603.1, on the reverse strand, counting down.
GCTTTAGCTCTTATAGTCTTTGAGCACTAGGCGCTGAAGGGGACGGACAGACGGACGGACGGACAGACGGACAGACAGACATGGCTCAATCGACTCGGCTATTGATGCTGATCAAGAATATATATACTTTATGGGGTCGGAAACGATTCCTTCTGGACGTTACACACATCCACTTTTACCACAAATCTAATATACCCCAATACTCATTTTGAGTATCGGGTATAAAATGTGTTAATGGAACATCTTGCTAATTCAATCTACCAAAAATTAATAAAACATTATGTCCACATTTAAGATAGTGTTCAAGAAAAAGGCCTTCCGCTATATTGGCTTGAAGTTATTTCAAAATCAATTAAAAACCAGTCTTAAATCTATAAAAGAAGGGGTAAAACGTAGCTATCTTTCCCCTTTCCATAAGAAGACAATAAAAACATCCCAATCAAAGGTTTTCTATTTTTATTTTCGCAGGATATGTTTGGGATCAATTCAAGGCTCTACGAGCTCTTTACCTCTTCCAACCTATTTTCGTGTAAATGTCAATTGCCAACGGGGAAAAACATGAACACAGTCGAAACAACCATACAAGAAACAATTGCGGAAAAAAGTTAAATGACACAAAATGTAACGAAGGAAGCAAAAAAAAACGAGGGGGAACGTTGTGAGTTGCTGCGGACACCGCAACTCTACGGTTATACCCGATACTAAGTCAGTATGGCTCTCCTCCGGCAGACGCCGCTAATATTAAACGACACGACAAAGAGTGCGTGCGAGAGAGACAGAAAATCAGTCTGAGCGTGACGTCGGGCGCTGCGTAGCCACTGCAAATTGATTTGTTCCGATTGGCTATAAAAATGATCTGATCTGATCCAGATTCAGCAATCTGATAGATATGGTCATTATCTATGATTCTGCGTTTTTAGTTTTCTCGAATGTGCAATATTGTGGATGCAACAGATTTTCGTCCTTTGTGTGGGCGGAAGGGGGTGGGGCGAAATTTTGAGATACACGTTTTATAGTAAAATCTAACAGGAGTGCGGATACCAAATTTGGTTACTCTAGCCTTAATAGTCTCTGAGATTTTTGAATATCCCCAGATTTTCGTCCTTTGCGGGGGCGGAAGGGGGTGTGGCGAAATTTTGAAACAAACTCGTCTCGGTCCGATATATTTGGAGTGTGGATACCAAATTTGGTTGCTCTAGCTTTTGTAGTCTCTGAGATCTAGGCGCTAATGTTTTACTCGTAGCAAAGCCGCCTATGCTATGTGTGTGTTAGCTCTCTAGACAGGGCGAGAAAAAATGAAATTGTTTTCTTGTTGCAGGCTATAATAATGATACGATCCAATTCAGATTCCGCAGTCTTAAAGATATTGTCATTTTCTACAATTCTACGTTTTTGGTTTTCTCATATCTTTAAAATTGTGGATGCCACAGATTTTCGTTCTTTGTGGGGGCGGAAGTGGGCGGGGCGAAGTTTTGAAATATTTTTGTGGCAGTGACATATCACAGAAGTCTGGATCCAAGACATCGTTGCTCTAGCTCTTATAGTCTTTGAGCACTAGGCGCTGAAGGGGACGGACAGACGGACAGACGGACGGACGGACAGACGGACAGACAGACATGGCTCAATCGACTCGGCTATTGATGCTGATCAAGAATATATATACTTTATGGGGTCGGAAACGATTCCTTCTGGACGTTACACACATCCACTTTTACCACAAATCTAATATACCCCAATACTCATTTTGAGTATCGGGTATAAAAAAAGCCAAATGATGGAAAACATGTATAAGCCATTAGCGCGGCCACGTCTATGTGGCAAACGGAAATGTTGCTCAAATGAATCCGTACACATGCAGTTTCTGACAGCAGAGGATATCACAGTAGAGTAAAGGAAAGGAAAGGACAGGACAGGAAAGCACAACAATGGACCGGGACACAACGGGAAAGGACTGGGCCAAGGAGAGAGCTGCAGCAAACGCGTCACTAAAAGCCAAATTAATTATGCATGCAACGACAGCCTGTGATATTGGGGGCAGGCTATTCCCCATTCCCCAGCCCCCCAGCAAAGTGCAGCAAAAAAAGTTTTGAGGTTTGGATGGAACTGTCAGCAGCAGAGAGTGCCGTGCTGTCTCCTCCTGCACTCCCTCTCCTTCTGAATCCCCCATAAAACTATCAAGGCAATTAAAAAATCACTTTTCACTAGTTTGCCCTCAACGCTACTTCTGTTGCTCTCCCTTCCCCCGCTACCCGTCCACGTTACACTGGTGGCTTTTAGTTTTGTTTCGGTTTTTTCTTGTGGCTGTCGTAGTGCTTCTCTCCCATTGGTCTCTGCTTTCGCCAGCCAATGCGCATGCCTCGCACGAAAGTATATAGAAAGAGATGGCTATCGACGAAGCTGTCAATTCGTGTTTCTCGACATTGGGTTTGGGTTTGTTTGTGTCTTTATTTGCTAATTGTTTTACGATGTGGTTGTTGTTTGTGTCTTAAAGTTCGTTGTTTCAGTCTTTGGTTTGAGGTTGGAACTGCCATGAGTTTCCATGGGTTTCTCTGGAGTTAGTTCGCAGTCTAGTTTAGGATGGTATTTTTAAAAGATATAACACACATTTAAACAAACATTTTAGTTGAGATTCTTTTAATTGAGTTTTCAAACTTCAATTGCATAAAAAATTAAATTTTCAATTTCATTATTTTGAATCTTTTTGTAGATTGCGACTTTGCTGGGTAGATAATTCTTTATGGATATATTAATGAATAAAGATATTTTAAGTGGTTGGAATATAGACGGACTTGTTGCCTAAAAGCTTGTGTTTTTATCTTTGGCATTTATGTACATTTTATAATGGATTTCTAGTTCAAAATCAGATGAGGCCCACTTCCAAACATGGAAAATTCCATGTCCCACTGAAAAGTTCAATTACAAATACATTCAATTAGCTGAAACCCTCGAAATCAAAAGACGACTTAACCTCTGACCTCTGTCAGTGAAAACTTTTCCTCAAATCGAAATGGAAGTCCCAACTCAAACAGAAACGAGGGGGAACGTTGTGAGTTGCTGTATGGCTCAGTATAGAGTCAGTATGGCTCTCCTCCGGCAGACGCCGCTAATATTAAACGACACGACAAAGAGTGCGTGCTAGAGAGACAGAAAATCAGTCTGAGCGTGACGTCGCGACGTCGCGCGCTGCGTAGCCAGTGCAAATTGATTTGTTCCTTTTGGCTATAAAAATTATATGATCTGATCCAGACTCAGCAATCGGATAGATATGGTCGTTATCTATGATTCTGCGTTTTTAGTTTTTTTGAATCTGCAATATTGTGGATGCAACAGATTTTTGTGTCCTTTGTGTGGGCGGAAGGGGGTGGGGCGAAATTTTAAGATATACATTTATAGTGAGATCTAACAGGAGTGCGGAGACTAAATTTGGTTACTCTAGCGTTAATAGTCTCTGAGATTTGTGGATGCCCCAGATTTTCGTCCTTTGCGGGGCCGGAAGGGGGTGTGGCGAAATTTTTGACACAAAACGGTCAAGGTCCGATATCACAGGAGTGTGGATACCAAATTTGGTTGCTCTAGCTCTTATGCGTTCTGAGATCCTTGAACTCATATTTTGCAATTGGCAAAACCGACCATGAAACCTGTGTGTTAGAGAGAGACAGAGCGAGAAAGAATGAAATTGTTTTCTTGATTCTGGCCATAATAATTATACGATCTGGTTTAGATTTATCACTCTAGAACATATAGTCAACCTCTCCGATTCTGCGTTTTTAGTTTTCTCGTATCTTTAAAATTGTGGATGCCACAGATTTTCGTCCTTTGTGGGGGCGGAAGTGGGCGGGGCTAAGTTTTGAAATATTCTTGTAGCAGCGACATATCACAGAAGTCTGGATCCAAAACATCGTTGCTCTAGCTCTTATAGTCTTTGAGCACTAGGCGCTGAAGGGGACGAATTTATCATCAACAATCCCAAAGATAATTATACCCGATACTCAAAATGAGTATTGGGGTATATTAGATTTGTGGTAAAAGTGGATGTGTGTAACGTCCAGAAGGAATCGTTTCCGCCCCCATAAAGTATATATATTCTTGATCAGCATCAATAGCCGAGTCGATTGAGCCATGTCTGTCTGTCCGTCTGTCCGTCTGTCCGTCCGTCCGTCTGTCCGTCCGTCCGTCTGTCCGACCCCTTCAGCGCCTAGTGCTCAAAGACTATAAGAGCTAGAGCAACGATATTTTGGATCCAGACTTCTGTGATATGTCACTGCTTTAAAAATATTTCAAAACTTCGCCCCGCCCACTTCCGCCCCCACAAAGGACGAAAATCTGTGGCATCTACATTTTTAAAGATAGTATAAAACTAAAAACTCAGAATCGTAGAAGATGACTATATCTTCTAGAGTGCAAAATCTGAACCAGATCGTATAATTTTTATAGCCAAAATCAAGAAAAGAATTTCATTCTTTCTCGCTCTGTCTCTCTCTCTAACACACAGGTTTCATGGTCGGTTTTGTCAATTGCAAAATATGAGTTCAAGGATCTCAGAACCTATAAGAGCCAGAGCAACCAAATTTGGTATCCACACTCCTGTGATATCGGACCTTGACCGTTTCGTGTCCAAATTTCGCCACACCCCCTTCCGCCCCCGCAAAGGACGAAAATCTGGGGCATCCACAAATCTCAGAGACTATTAAGGCTAGAGTAACCAAATTTGGTATCCGCACTTCTGTTAGATCTCACTATAAAACGTATATCTCAGAATTTCGCCCCACCCCCTTCCGCCCCCGCAAAGGACGAAAATCTGTTGCATCCACAATATTGCACATTCGAGAAAACTAAAAACGCAGAATCATAGGTAATGACCATATCTATCAGATTGCTGAATCTGGATCAGATCAGATCATTTTTATAGCCAATAGGAACAAATCAATTTGCAGTGGCTACGCAGCGCCCGACGTCACGCTCAGACTAATTTTCTGTCTCTCTCGCACGCACTCTTTGTCGTGTGGTTCAATATTAGCGGCGTCTGCCGCAGGAGAGCCATACTGACTTAGTATCGGGTATAACTGTAGAGTTGCGGTGTCCGCAGCAACTCACAACGTTCCACCTCGTTTTTTTATACCCGATACTCAAAATGAGTATTGGGGTATATTAGATTTGTGGTAAAAGTGGATGTGTGTAACGTCCAGAAGGAATCGTTTCCGACCCCATAAAGTATATATATTCTTGATCAGCATCAATAGCCGAGTCGATTGAGCCCTGTCTGTCTGTCCGTCTGTCCGTCCGTCCGTCCGTCCGTCCGTCCGTCCAGTTCAGCGCCTAGTGCTCAAAGACTATAAGAGCTAGAGCAACGATGTTTTGGATCCAGACTTCTGTGATATGTCACTGCTACAAAAATATTTCAAAACTTTGCCCCGCCCACTTCCGCCCCCACAAAGGACGAAAACCTGTGGCATCCACATTTTTAAAGATACGATAAAACCAAAAACGCAGAATCGGTGAGGATGACCATATCTTTTACAGTGCAAAATCTGAACCAGATCGAATAATGATTATAGCCAGAATCAAGAAAACAATTTCATTCTTTCTCGCTCTGTCTCTCTCTAACACACAGGTTTCATGGTCGGTTTTGTCAATTGCAAAATATGAGTTCAAGGATCTCAGAACCTATAAGAGCCAGAGCAACCAAATTTGGTATCCACACTCCTGTGATATCGGACCTTGACCGTTTCGTGTCCAAATTTCGCCACACCCCTTCCGCCCCCGCAAAGGACGAAAATCTGGGGCATCCACAAATCTCAGAGACTATTAAGGCTAGAGTAACCAAATTTGCTATCCGCACTTCTGTTAGATCTCACTATAAAACGTATATCTCAGAATTTCGCCCCACCCCCTTCCGCCCCCGCAAAGAACGAAAATCTGTTGCATCCACAATATTGCACATTCGAGAAAACTAAAAACGCAGAATCATAGATAATGACCATATCTATCAGATTGCTGAATCTGGATCAGATCAGGTCATTTTTATAGCCAATAGGAACAAATCAATTTGCAGTGGCTACGCAGCGCCCGACGTCACGCTCAGACTAATTTTCTGTCTCTCTCGCACGCACTCTTTGTCGTGTGGTTCAATATTAGCGGCGTCTGCCGCAGGAGAGCCATACTGACTTAGTATCGGGTATAACTGTAGAGTTGCGGTGTTCGCAGCAACTCACAACGTTCCACCTCGTTTTTTTATACCCGATACTCAAAATGAGTATTGGGGTATATTAGATTTGTGGTAAAAGTGGATGTGTGTAACGTCCAGAAGGAATCGTTTCCGACCCCATAAAGTATATATATTCTTGATCAGCATCAATAGCCGAGTCGATTGAGCCCTGTCTGTCTGTCCGTCTGTCCGTCCGTCCGTCCGTCCGTCCGTCCGTCCAGTTCAGCGCCTAGTGCTCAAAGACTATAAGAGCTAGAGCAACGATGTTTTGGATCCAGACTTCTGTGATATGTCACTGCTACAAAAATATTTCAAAACTTCGCCCCGCCCACTTCCGCCCCCACAAAGGACGAAAACCTGTGGCATCCACATTTTTAAAGATACGATAAAACCAAAAACGCAGAATCGGTGAGGATGACCATATCTTTTACAGTGCAAAATCTGAACCAGATCGAATAATGATTATAGCCAGAATCAAGAAAACAATTTCATTCTTTCTCGCTCTGTCTCTCTCTAACACACAGGTTTCATGGTCGGTTTTGTCAATTGCAAAATATGAGTTCAAGGATCTCAGAACCTATAAGAGCCAGAGCAACCAAATTTGGTATCCACACTCCTGTGATATCGGACCTTGACCGTTTCGTGTCCAAATTTCGCCACACCCCCTTCCGCCCCCGCAAAGGACGAAAATCTGGGGCATCCACAAATCTCAGAGACTATTAAGGTTAGAGTAACCAAATTTGGTATCCGCACTTCTGTTAGATCTCACTATAAAACGTATATCTCAGAATTTCGCCCCACCCCCTTCCGCCCCGCAAAGGACGAAAATCTGTTGCATCCACAATATTGCACATTCGAGAAAACTAAAAACGCAGAATCATAGATAATGACCATATCTATCAGATTGCTGAATCTGGATCAGATCAGATAATTTTTATAGCCAAAAGGAACAAATCAATTTGCACTGGCTATGCAGCCCCCGACGTCACGCTCAGACTGATTTTCTGTCTCTCTCGCACGCACTCTTTGTCGTGTCGTTTAATATTAGCGGCGTCTGCCGGAGGAGAGCCGTACTGACTTAGTATCGGGTATAAATTTAGAGTTGCGGTCTCCGCAGCAACTCACAACGTTCCCCCTCGTTTTTCAATTAAAGTTAGTCTTCGCCTTCTGCATAATTACTGCGCGAACACGAGGAAAGTTTTTCCGGCCGGCAACAATTTTCCTAATTGCAACAAGAAATAACACAAAACAGAATACAGATTTCCAATTTTGAAATTTTAATTGTTCTTAGATGTTCTTTTTTCAGCCTTGCTTTCAGGGGTGTGGGGTGGAGGGGCAGGGGATGGGGAAGAGACACGTTGAATCCTGTTGAAAAATTAACTTTCGGCTGAAAAATGATAAAAGGTCTCTCTGCTACTCATCCCACAGCCGGTGTTAATTACAATTGAGTGACAGTTTTCCGACAGGCCACGACAAGTGCTGGAAAATGGTGATGGATGGTGTTCGGGTGGTTGGGTGGTTGGACTCGGCTGCCAGGTTGCGTGGTGGGTTGAAAGGGTGTCCGCACAGGTAAGTTGTGTCGCCCAGCCTTGGTTCTTGATCCTTTTCCGTTTGGTCCCGTGCATTTTTAATGCGCGGCTAATGCAAAGTCAGCCAAAACTTTTCACTGAGATTTGCAGTTGGTCAACAGATTGTGGAGCGGACCAAAGGACCACAGCACTGAACGACCTCGCCTCATGTGTCACGTCACTCGTCCTTGATATGTGCTGACAGCCAAAGGGTTTCGGCTTGGCCGGCGCCCTCATGCATAATAGATAACGAGGGGGAACGTTGTGAGTTGCTGCGGGCACCGCAACTCTACAGTTATACCCGATACTTAGTCAGTATGGCTCTCCTCCGGCAGACGCCGCTAATATTAAACGACACGACAAAGAGTGCGTGCGAGAGAGACAGAAAATCAGTCTGAGCGTGACGTCGGGCGCTGCGTAGCCAGTGCAAATTGATTTGTTCCTTTTGGGTATAAAAATGATCCGATCTGATCCAGATTCAGCAGTCTGATAGATATGGTCATTATCTATGATTCTGCGTTTTTAGTTTTCTCGAATCTGCAATATTGTGGATGCAACAGATTTTCGTCCTTTGTGGGGGCGGAAGAGGGTGGTGCGAAATTCAGAGATATACGTTTTATAGTGAGATCTAACAGAAGTGCGGATATCAAATTTGGTTACTCTGGCCTTAATAGTCTCTGAGATTTGTGGATGCCCCAGATTTTCGTCCTTTGCGGTGGCGGAGGGGGTGTGGCGAAATTTGGACACGAAACGGTCAAGGTCCGATATCACAGGAGTGTGGATACCAAATTTGGTTGTTCTGGCTCTTATAGGTTCTGAGATCCTTGAACTCATATTTTGCAATTGGCAAAGCCGACCATGAAACCTGTGTGTTAGAGAGAGACAGAGCGAGAAAGAATGAAATTGTTTTCTTGATTCTGGCTATAATAATTATACGATCTGGTTGAGATTTTACACTCTAGAACATATAGTCATCCTCTACGATTCTGCGTTTTTGGTTTTATCGTATCTTTAAAAATGTGGATGCCACAGATTTTCGTCCTTTGTGGGGGCGGAAGTGGGCGGGGCGAAGTTTTGAAATATTTTTGTAGCAGTGACATATCACAGAAGTCTGGATCCAAAACATCGTTGCTCTAGCTCTTATAGTCTTTGAGCACTAGGCGCTGAAGGGGACGGACAGACGGACGGACGGACGGACGGACAGACAGACAGGGCTCGGCTATTGATGCTGATCAAGCATATATATACTTTAAGGGGTCGGAAACGATTCCTTCTGGACGTTACACACATCCACTTTTACCACAAATCTAATATACCCCAATACTCATTTTGAGTATCGGGTATAAAAAGGTTTACTCTTGTCAAAATATATTTATAATTTTTCTAATGAGCCTTGACACGATTTGTGGACTAGGTAGGGAGAGGCTGGACGCTGGACGTTTGTGGTTTCAATAAAGACAAATCTCGTAATCAAACTTTAATTTTCATGACGAAACCATAGCTAACTGTCCTTAAACTTGCTCTTAGTCTATCTAACCATTTGAGGGTCACTATTCAAAATGTATATATAGACAGACGAATGTAGCATCTCCTTTAAAACCCTCTCTTCCTTCCCGGTGGCCCTTCCACAATGTTCAGCTTATCAAGCACTCGGAACCCAACAGGGCATCACTCCCCAAACATTAGGGACAACTTTTAGACATATTTACCAAACAAATAATTATCCCGATAATCTGATTGCGATGCTGAACCCGTTATGCATTGTTGTCGATGTGATCTCGGCGAGGTTTCTCAATGAAAAATTTAGTCAAGTGGGATTCTCAATGGAGTGCTAGGGATTTGTCTCAATCGTGATCGAGGCGCTGACACAAATCAATCAACACACGGAGACAGCCAACAGGTAGAGACCCTGATCGGACTGGAACTGTCTCTGGACTACAGTCTGGGTCTGGCTCTGGCTCTGGCTCTGGCTCTGGCACTGTGATCTTGATCGACTGTCAGGGCTAATGATGGGTCTGGCGACGTGTCGGGTGCGTCCTGCGGTGGCTGACTCCACGCCTCCCTCTAAACATTGTATTGAAAAGGGTTTCAAATCGATTTTTGTGTGCCTTGATTGACGCTCTGCCTGACCGACCATAATTGACTTTCGCACCTGTTTTTCTCCATCTCTCTGTATCTAAAAACCCATTCAACCGCAGAGGCTCGGTGTGAGCTGTGGGGGTTTTATTAGGGGGATTTTGGGGGCAGCTCGACAGCGGCACGTGCTGCAAGTTTTGTGGCTTAGACTGGGGGCAAGACTGGGAGAACAATGCCCCACTCAGAGGCAGTCGGACAGCTGCCTCGGCTAAACGGTACTTGAGCATCGAGCGAGGTACGCGTGCCACAACCGCCATAAACAACCGCCATAAATGCATCGCAGTGGCAGTGGCAGTGGCAGTGGCAGAGTCTGAGGCAGAAAGAAACCCTGGAACCAGATTAACATGTCCGATTGCCACATCCGAGGTCTTTTGTGCTGGAGCCGCTGAATGCACTGATTCCCATTCCGGTTGCCGATGTCGATGTCTCTCTCTTCACTCGGAACGGAAGACGGAAACTAGAACTTCACGGCGATAACGGGGCACCTGAGGGCACATGGGGCAAGGGGTTCTCTTGGAATTGGGTTTACGACAGTATATTTTCCTCATCTGCTGCTGCTGCTACCGGTTTTTGTCTCGCCCGATTATGGCGATAATAAACATAAAATTATTTTATAACTGGAGTAGTTTGAGCGTTGCTTTTTGCATTTAACTTATTAGACAGAAGAGGCAGGGGACAGTTGGATGTCATAATCAATGAATAATGAATGAAATATCTCAAAGGAGCGAAGGGTTTCCACAAAGTCCAGTCGAGCATCAGGAACATGGATTGGACATGGCAAAAGCTTAGGAAATCATTTACATTTGGGTGTGGTTTTTAGGAGTATCATCACATATAGAAAGAGTGAATGAATTGCTGCCAAGTTAAGCATCAATAAAGTATTGGATCCCCAATAGAAGCTGGCACAGCTAGGGGAACATCATTAGCCACACATTCCACCTATTCCCCTCTGTAAAATCCAATTCCAACCCCCAAGCCAGGCAAAGATTTACAGGCAAAGATACCTGTTCGGAACAACCCATAACAATATGTCTAAATTAAATCCTTTAAGATCACATAACGAACCCAACCTTTTCGGACCATTTCGGAAACATGTAAGCATTTCAGCGCGTATTTCATTTAAATTACCCCAAATATATCTTCAAAAGGGAAACGAGTTGCGGCGAAATATTCACAATGTGGCTGGCAGGATACTCGTAGCAGCGTGGGCTGAAAGGGTTCCCCTGGGAGTATGGCACGCGGAATTGCGCCTTGGAGTCGCATCAGGACGAGGAGCAGAGCCCAGAACTATGCACATGGGAGTCACCAACAAAAAATTGTGGGCGTAGAGTGGCCAGGAGCCAGCGATTGGGTCGGGTATGCGGATGGGGATACACACACATTGCGTTGCTTTTATTTTTGCATCGTAAAACGGAATGAAAACGTCTTCGCGGAAAGTTTTCTTTTCGCAGCCAGGCATCTCCCCTCTGAGCCAGAAATCGGTGCGCTCGCCAATTCCCGGGAGGAGGAGGTGGTTGGATGGGTCCGAAAACTTAGCGAAAGGCGAGTGAGCGAGCGAGTGAGCGAGCAGCCACGGAACGCACATAAATCATCACCAGCCAAGGTGGCACCAGCAGCAACTTGGGCGTGACATAACTTTTGAGCCGGGGAGAAAGGAGCAAAAGCAGCACAAGAGAGAGCAGGAGCCTTGAGCCAGAGTTAGAGCCCAGTTGGCCAAGGCCCATGGGAATAAAAACAATGAGTATGGAGCAACCGATAAGACTGGCGAAAGTTTGGAAAAATTGCCAGGAGCATCGGCCAATGCGCCTATGGTGAGTGCACACAGAGCTGGGGGCCAGGCCCTGTCCGGGATGGCCACTGCAGCTGACAGAACGCCATCGGAGGAGTGCAGTCCAGCCAGGAGCCGCCGCAGCAGAAGGACCAACTTTTTTCTCTGTATTTCCGCTTATTTTGCTTTGGTGTCAAGGTGGCTTCACAACTGAGATTGCGATTACTTTTTTTCCCAGACAGCCATGCAGCCAAACAGCAAGCCAAGTTGGGTTAAAGTTTTTAAAACTCATAGATACCCTAAGGTAGAAGGGGTCTATTGGTTTCCTATATTATTTTGATGGAAAGGATGAACCCTTTGCAGTCTAAAAGTAAATCCAAATGATTGGAAGGGTCTAAATTTGCAGTGATGTTTCTTAAGTCCATTAACTTTATATTTATATGTAGGTACATAGGGTTCTTTAAACTTTTAATAACGCAGTCAATTCAAAGGCTGAAGGGTCTCTTGAAGGGTATGTATATACTAAATCCTCGTTTCCGATAGATATAAGCAGTTAGTCCCACCTCCTGAAGCACCAAAACTTTCTAATGACTGTATCTGTACTTTAGTTGAGGGCATTTTGCAGGTCTTGATGCAATTAAAAACAATTAGATTAGTACTTAGGATAACCCGTTGACCCAATTACGCGTCGGTGGCTGTGTCTCTCAGCTGGCGGCAATGTCAAACAATGTCCAAAAGAGTCAAAGAGTTCTCTACGTGATGTACGCGGAATCTATCTGGGCCTGCCTGTGGCCCTTTGACAGGCAGCGCAGCCCCATACGAGGTTCGAAAAGCTTCTGGTTCATTAACCGGGGCGATGTCGATGTCATCTCCGAACCGAACCAGTTTTCCCCAAAAAATCAGTACCAGATTTCTATCTCCGTGTGCGGCGCGGTGCGGTGCGGTGCGTAAAGCAATTTGCGATGATGATGACGACTTCTTGGGAAAGCAACGGTTCGAGTGCTGTGAGAATTTGGCACTTTAAGCAATCCCCAACTGGAACTACAACTCCAGCCCTGAAAGAAACTTTAGTCCCAGCCCCAGCCCCAGCACCAGCCACAAAACCCTTTGGACAGAGACGCACGGGGCACGGGGCAAGAGCAATTATTTATGGTCTCAAGACAGAGGTGTAGGCAGGGGCGGAGACCGACTCTGTGTTTGTCTTGTAAGACAAATGTGTAATTAATTGCCTCGCATCAAAAGGAAACTGTGAAACTATTTGCATACGAGCATGGTAAATTGTCTTGGCTGTCACTTGGTTCATGCACTGCGAGTACGGGTACACACGTGCAATTAATAAATCAGAAAGGACAGGCTAAGCCAAAGGACCTCTCCACGACCCATTCCAACACGCGGCGTACCGGCCGCGACAAAGAGTGCGTGCGAGAGAGACAGAAAATCAGTCTGAGCGTGACGTCGGGCGCTGCGTGGCCACTGCAAATTGATTTCTTGCTTTTGGCTACAAAAATGATCCGATCTGATCCAGATTCAGCAATCTGATAGATATGGTCATTATCTATGATTCTGCGTTTTTAGTTTTCTCGAATGTGCAATATTGTGGATGCAACAGATTTTCGTCCTTTGCGGGGGCGGAAGGGGGTGGGGCGAAATTCATAGATATACGTTTTATAGTGAGATCTAACAGAAGTGCGGATACCAAATTTGGTTACTCTAGCCTTAATAGTCTCTGAGATTTGTGGATGCCCCAGATTTTCGTCCTTTGCGGGGGCGGAGGGGGGTGTGGCGAAATTTGGACACGAAACGGTCAAGGTCCGATATCACAAGAGTATGGATACCAAATTTGGTTGCTCTGGCTCTTATAGGTTCTGAGATCCTTGAACTCATATTTTGCAATTGGCAAAACGGACCATGAAACCTGTGTGTTAGAGAGAGACAGAGAGAGAAAGAATGAAATTGTTTTCTTGATTCTGGCTATAATAATTATACGATCTGGTTAAGATTTTACACTCTAGAACATATAGTCATCCTCTACGATTCTGCGTTTTTGGTTTTATCGTATCTTTAAAAATGTGGATGCCACAGATTTTCGTCCTTTGTGGGGGCGGAAGTGGGCGGGGCGAAGTTTTGAAATATTTTTGTAGCAGTGACATATCACAGAAGTCTGAATCCAAAACATCGTTGCTCTAGCTTTTATAGTCTTTGAGCACTAGGCGCTGAAGGGGACGGACGGACGGACGGACGGACGGACGGACGGACGGACAGAAGGACAGACAGACAGGGCTCAATCGACTCGGCTATTGATGCTGATCAAGAATATATATACTTTATGGGGTCGGAAACGATTCCTTCTGGACGTTACACACATCCACTTTTACCACAAATCTAATATACCCCAATACTCATTTTGAGTATCGGGTATAAAAAAGGAAGTGACTTACTTGGCCCCAAGACTTGTGCAGCTTGATATTCTTTTTCTGGCAGGGGGCTCGGACTTCTGGCAGGAGGTTTCTCCGTTCTCCTTTCTCATAAGAGTGTATGGCAAGTCCAAATGCAACTAATTGCATTTCATTGCATACATTTAGGCGCTTCCCCCTACAGCTGCAATCACATCGCCTCACACTGCCCAAAACGTTTCAAATTTGTAGTCAAATAGCCGGAGAGAGAGATTTCCTTGGGGCTGTCAATGGGTTCGTGGGGAGGAAAGTCAACCACAAGTGCTTCAAGTCAATTTGTGGCAAAAGGGAAGGATGTACCGGGCAAGTGTTGAGTGCTGGCTACACTGTGAGAAATCGGAAAATAGTTGGAACTGATAATTGAAGACTATTACTGCAGATGAAACAAGTATCATTCGAAGATCTTAATCGAGGAAGAATATATGTAATATATGTAATAATAATATGTAAACTCAAAGACTTCTGCCATTGATTCTTCTCCAACTATTTCCCTCAGTGTAGTCGAAAGGAAAACACAGACAAGTCAGCAGCCAGGAAAAGTCTGATTCAGTCTCGGACTTAAGTGAGTGAGTGTGTGGGTGAGTGGGCATGAATGAATGAATGAATGAATGAAGCGAGCGGCAAATGGGCAACCCAGGGCAGGATGCGCCTGCTGGTTCTGCTGCTCGTGGCAAGGACGTTGTTGGGTAAAACAAAGAGCGCAAGAAGGAAGTCCTGAAAAAATGGTAGCGAAGGAAGAGGGGGAGCAAGAGGAGCAGCATGCCGACACCACAAAACGAAACAAATAACACAGAAAAAGCATTCGAAATGGCACTAGAGAGGAATGTGTCTAAAAGGAGAGAGGGAAAGAAGCAGCATGAATAGAGGGAGAGGCAGGGACAGGAGGTCATGTCGTGGCCGTAGCTCATGATGCTGCCAGTTCGGTCTCTTCCTCTCTGTTTCTCTCCGTCTGCCTCTCAGTATTTTCGACAGCTCGTAAATGGCAACGAGGATATGTGAAAGTGATGTGGCAAGAGAGTGGCAAGAGCTAGAGGTAGAGGTCCCCACTTGACTCCGACTGCTGCCGTCTCCGACCTGGCTCTGCGTCTATATCTACGGGAACGGGCACGGGCACTGTCGGCCCCGGCTTGGTGTTGATTGCTGTTTGGGGTTTTTAAAACGTAGTTAGGCTGCCCGGCAGCCCCGGACTGCAGAACATGGAAACGACACCCGCGGCACAGGTGGAGAGCACCCTGGAGTGTCGTGGCCAGCTGCCCGGATAACACCCTGTACGGCAATTTCAATGGTTATGGCTTGGGCACGCATGCTGTGCGCTGTGTGGAAAGGGAAGATGTGGGAGGATTGGGTGGGGGCCAGTGAATGGGGAGCATATGTGACAAACCGCTCACCTGAGTAGAAGCTGTCGAGACTCTGCAGCTCTTCATCATTGTAGTCCTCTTCGCCACTGAGACTCAGCAGGTCGCCATCCAAGTCCATGTCTTCTGGCTCCTCCTCCGCATTCTCAGCATCCGCCTCCGCGTCCTCCTCGTCATCAGGATTGTTCTTGTTGTGGGTTCGGACTGGAATGGAAAGACACACAAGCTCTTCTTAGCCAAGGATTGCAAGGAAAATGCAGCAGGGACTTGACCTCGACTGGGGCACGTCGCTGCCTGTGGATGGTTGCCAGGGCACCAGGAGCAGGAGCTGTAGCTGTAGCTGGAGCTGAAGCAGGGGCAGGATGCCCTGCTCGATACCCAAGTGAAAGGAATTTTGATTATGCTAAGCCCCAGGGTGCCATAATGCCATACCCAAGCAAGTAAGCACCCAAGCTAACCCCCGCGCTCTCCCTTCCCTCGACACCAACTCCACCTCCACCCCCTCACACACTTAAGAGTATATAAGAGCATGGGATAGCATTTCCTAGCACGGCGCATGTCCAGCGAAAAGAGAGAAAATGCGACTTAAGAGAGACACTTGTTTTGGTCACTCACTGCCAGAAGCTGAAGGAACAGCTGATAGCAGCACGTGCTGTGCCTCGTTGGCGGGAGGGGTCGGCGGCGAGACAGAAGGCGTCTGCACAAGCCACAAGACTAGAAGTTATTCATACGCACCGTTAGACGTGTCCCTTGCTGGGTGTCAGTGGGTGGATGTCTGCCTTGAGTTTGGGGAAGTAAGCCAAGAAGGTGCTCCGCAGGGATATGCTGATGGGGTTGGTTACCCCAACAGTTAGTTGGGATACAGATTTAGGTTCTGTGAATTGGTTTTTCTATCTTCATTCTCCACATTCCGATCTCTGTCCAACACGCTTCACACCATAAAACCCTTTGACATGAACTCATCAAGTCATTGACCAGCAACCATCCACCATCAGGCTTTCACTGCTTTTGCCACTTTTGCCACATTCGCGTTTTCGGCTTTTACTAGTTTCTAATGACAAAATGAAATATCCGGGTTCTCCACTATCCGAAACCCCCCCCCCCCCCTGCCTGTCCTGCAGCTGGGAATACTTCATCAGCGGAAACAAAATTTTACGAATTTCTCCGTGTGTATGTGTGAGAATGTGTTTCCGTGTGAGTGTTGCACGTGCTGGCAGCTCCATCTAGCCGTTGGACCCTGAACCCAGGACAAGTTTTTAACATGCCAAAAACGCATCACGCGCCCCATTGATGCCTCCCCCTCCTCTGTCTCCTCCTGTTGGAGAGAAGGCGGCGACTTTGACACGACTATGCCTCTGTTTTCCCTCTATCTCTGTGTGTCTCTCTTTCTCTCTGATGATGCTTGATGATTATTCAACATTCGCTCTATGGGGAGTCATATGCCACGCTCCCGGTCCCGCTCCTCCTCCTCCTACTTCCGCCACCTTCTTTTGCCACACATGCAACTCTTGTCTCTGCGCTCTTGACGTCGTATGACGCAAAATTGGCTTTCGTCGAATTGTTGCTTTGAGTTTTGCAAATTTTTCGACACAATCCCTCAATGGGGCACACACGGAGGATGGATGGTGTTAGTGGGATGGAGGAACATGGGGGATAGGTGGTCTGGATGCATCTGCACTGCATTCATCATCATCATCAGACATCCACGGGCGCCTGCCTGGCTAATTTTACGACTTTCTCGCATCTTTCGCGAATCATGATGTTAATGAAGCAGATTCCTCCTCCGTCTCTTGATCCATATGCACATTTATCGCCCATATGTGTGCGGCGTGATCCATAAATCGAACGAAATTTGCATATATGGAACTAGCTCCATCTTGTGGCCATTTTACGAGTTTCTGGATATTGTGGGTGAAGGGGGGAGTTGCTACTGATTATTGTGAAGCCACGCCCACCACACATGCACAGGGGGAACTGGGAACTGCACTGTGGAGACTGGCGCTGCAGGCCTGCACTCGCCCAGATTTCCCAGAGCGACGCCTACGATACAACAACGGACCAGGTCCAGAAGAGGCCAACAACAAAAAGGGAGTCAGGGGCGTAGTCATGAGAATTCACTTAAGAGAGGGGGTCAGCATTAACTTCGTCTAGCTTCAGCCTGTGTCTTATCTCTAACAAAAGGAAAGCAGCTTGATATACGAGGCTGCGTTGGAACCCCTTTTTGAGTACTCCCCCACCACCACTGCTGCTCGCAACAACAAAAGCAACAACAGCTCCCGCTGTCAGACAAAGAACGGAAGAAAGCGAAGGGGGGGGGCGACGAGTGCTGGAACTCTGAGTCCAACTCGGACTGCGCAAGGCCCCCTTGGGAACTTACTGAAGCGGGCGCTCTGCTCTGCTCCACTGCGAGGTGCTCCACTACCGTGTGGTGGCTCTTAATTCGATTCGTTGGCTCCACTTCCCCGCTCCCCCGCATACCCTCTCAACTCCTCTGTTGCCTTGGCTTCCTCGACATAGTCGTCGTCGTCGCCGTCGTCGTCGCATGATCCTTGGGGAACTGTTGCGCAAATGCTTTTTGTGTGTTTCTGTTTGAAAATTATTGCAAAAAAAAGGAAACAGAGGCGAAATAATAAAGGCAGCAGTCGACGTGCATGTAATCGAACAGGAGCCGAGGGGGTGGTGGGAGGCGGCAGGAGGAGTGTACCTACGGGAAAGTGGGACCCGATATGTCTCTGATGCAATTATGAAGTGATAAATGAATTATGTATGCAGGGGGAATTGGAATCATCATGGTTGCAATTTGCAAATTTATCGAACTGCCGTGGTAATCGATAAGCTGTTGGAGTGTGAGAAGCAGAGCTGCAACAGTACCAATATCGTTGCAGTTTCACTTCGTTTAGGGCTACCTTTGCATATCTGATACTCCAAACGAAAATAAACGAAGTTCATCTTCAAATTTAACGCACCTTTTATGCAGCTCGCCGAATCGCTCTTTCCAGCCTGCCACCACCCCGTGCCTGCCTCCATAGAACCGGCTGAGGTGTATGTGTGTTTCGTGTCCTCGACTTGCTTTCGTTTGCTGTGCACCTGATCATTTTATGGCCACCTTTCTGTTCGTATAAGTCCTCTAGACGGCTGATGTCTCTTCCCTTCCACTCTCTCTCTCTCTCTCTCTCTCTCTTTCCCTCTCTCTATTTTGGTCTCTCGGTCTCAAGATGCTCCCCAAAGAGCATACCAATAAACACGCTACCAAAAGTTAACACACACACACTGAGAGAGAGAGAGAGACAGAGATACAGTGTGAGACGGAGACACCTTCACTCCTTGAGGGAGTAGGAGACCTCCCCCCCTCGTCCCCCCTTTGTTGTCTACTTCGTCCCGGCTGCTTATATGGCAATGTATAATTATACCCGATACTCAAAATGAGTATTGGGGTATATTAGATTTGTGGTAAAAGTGGATGTGTGTAACGTCCAGAAGGAATCGTTTCCGACCCCATAAAGTATATATATTCTTGATCAGCATCAATAGCCGAGTCGATTGAGCCATGTCTGTCTGTCCGTCTGTACGTCCGTCCGTCTGTACGTCCGTCCGTCTGTCCGTCCGTCCGTCTGTCCGTCCCCTTCAGCGCCTAGTGCTCAAAGACTATAAGAGACTTTGTGACTCTGTGATATGTCACTGCTACAAAAATATTTCAAAACTTCGCCCCGCCCACTTCCGCCCCCACAAAGGACGAAAATCTGTGGCATCCACATTTTTAAAGATACAATAAAACCAAAAACGCAGAATCGTAGAGGATGACTATATGTTCTAGAGTGTAAGATCTCAACCAGATCGTATAATTATTATAGCCAGAATCAAGAAAACAGTTTCATTCTTTCTCGCTCTGTCTCTCTCTAACACACAGGTTTCATGGTCGGCTTTGCCAATTGCAAAATATGAGTTCAAGGATCTCAGAACCCAAAGGAGCTAGAGCAACCAAATTTGGTATCCACACTCCTGTGATATCGGACCTTGACCGTTTTGTGTCAAAATTTCGCCACACCCCCTTCCGCCCCCGCAAAGGACGAAAATCTGGGGCATCCACAAATCTCAGAGACTATTAACGCTAGAGTAACCAAATTTAGTATCCGCACTCCTGTTAGATCTCACTATAAAACGTATATCTCAAAATTTCGTCCCACCCCCTTTTGCCCACACAAAGGACGAAAATCTGTTGCATCCGCAATATTGCAGAATCAAGAAAACTAAAAACGCAGAATCGTAGAGGATGACTATATATGTTCTAGAGTGTAAAATCTCAACCAGATCGTATAATTATTATAGCCAGAATCAAGAAAACAATTTCATTCTTTCTCGCTCTGTCTCTCTCTAACACACAGGTTTCATGGTCGGTTTTGCCGATTGCAAAATATGAGTTCAAGGATCTCAGAACGCATAAGAGCTAGAGCAACCAAATTTGGTATCCACACTCCTGTGATATCGGACCTTGACCGTTTTGTGTCAAAATTTCGCCACACCCCCTTCCGCCCCGCAAAGGACGAAAATCTGGGGCATCCACGAATCTCAGAGACTATTAAGGCTAGAGTAACCAAATTTGGTATCCGCACTTCTGTTAGATCTCACTATAAAACGTATTTCTCTAAATTTCGCCCCACTTCCTTCCGCCCACACAAAGGACGAAAATCTGTTGCACCCACAATATTGCAGATTCGAGAAAACTAAAAACGCAGAATCATAGAAAATAGCCGTATCTATGAGATTGCTGAATCTGGATTAGATCAGATAATTTGTATAGCCAAAAGGAACAAATCAATTTGCAGTGGCTACGCAGCGCCCGACGTCACGCTCAGGCTGATTTTCTGTCTCTCTCGCACGCACTCTTTGTCGTGTCGTTTAATATTAGCGGCGCCTGCCGGAGGAGAGCCATACTGACTAAGTATCGGGTATAACTGTAGAGTTGCGGTGTCCGCAGCAACTCACAACGTTCCCCCTCGTTTTTATTCGCACCAAGGTTGCTCCCCAAGGACATGCCGTCGTCGTCGCCGGGGCTGCTCTGTCGTTTCTGCCCCCGCCTCGACTCTTCAGTCCTCCTCTTGTGCAGCGGCCTTCCCCGAAAATTGCAACATAAAACTTTACACAAATATAATCTATAAGCAGCAGAACTCATATTAATGTCGTGCGAGTGAGGGAGATGCCAGCTTTTAGAGCGAGTTGAAGGGGCTCCTGACATAGGGACACACGTGGGGGAGTGTGTGTGACATTTTTGGCGGGAGCTCAGCTGTACAGTGGTCTCACATTGGGGAAAGATAGAATATCAACGAATATCACACAAATGGTAAATATCACCATAAACTGGGAGAAAAATAGCATAGTAAAAAGAAACACACCCATATTCAATTGAAATATTCGGGTTTTAAGTATGAAAATAATGACATTAAATAGAATTCACTTTGATTTAAATATTAAGGTATTCAAAATTTTGTCTAAATATAAAACAATTGAAAATAAATACATATATTATATTAAATTAGTAGGAAATTAATTTGATTTAAATATCAAAATATTTATTTAAAAAATGATATATACATATTTGGATCAAATATTTGATATAATGATTCCATTATAGTATTTTAATATAATTTTGTGGTTTAGAGCAACCGCAACTCTACAGTTATACCCGATACTAAGTCAGTATGGCTCTCCTGCGGCAGACGCCGCTAATATTAAACGACAAGACAAAGAGTGCGTGCGAGAGAGACAGAAAATCAGTCTGAGCGTGACGTCGGGCGCTGCGTGGCCACTGCAAATTGATTTCTTGCTTTTGGCTACAAAAATGATCCGATCTGATCCAGATTCAGCAATCTGATAGATATGGTCATTATCTATGATTCTGCGTTTTTAGTTTTCTCGAATGTGCAATATTGTGGATGCAACAGATTTTCGTCCTTTGCGGGGGCGGAAGGGGGTGGGGCGAAATTCATAGATATACGTTTTATAGTGAGATCTAACAGAAGTGCGGATACCAAATTTGGTTACTCTAGCCTTAATAGTCTCTGAGATTTGTGGATGCCCCAGATTTTCGTCCTTTGCGGGGGCGGAGGGGGGTGTGGCGAAATTTGGACACGAAACGGTCAAGGTCCGATATCACAGGAGTGTGGATACCAAATTTGGTTGCTCTAGCTCCTTTGGGTTCTGAGATCCTTGAACTCATATTTTACAATTGGCAAAACGGACCATGAAACCTGTGTGTTAGAGAGAGACAGAGAGAGAAAGAATGAAATTGTTTTCTTGATTCTGGCTATAATAATTATACGATCTGGTTGAGATTTTACACTCTGGAACATATAGTCATCCTCTACGATTCTGCGTTTTTGATTTATCGTATCTTTAAAAATGTGGATGCCACAGATTTTCGTCCTTTGTGGGGGCGGAAGTGGGCGGGGCGAAGTTTTGAAATATTTTTGTAGCAGTGACATATCACAGAAGTCTGGATCCAAAACATCGTTGCTCTAGCTCTTATAGTCTCATCGTTGCTCTAGCTCTTATAGTCTTTGAGCACTAGGCGCTGAAGGGGACGGACGGACGGACGGACGGACAGACGGACAGACAGACAGGGCTCAATCGACTCGGCTATTGATGCTGATCAAGAATATATATACTTTATGGGGTCGGAAACGATTCCTTCTGGACGTTACACACATACACTTTTACCACAAATCTAATATACCCCAATACTCATTTTGAGTATCGGGTATAAAAACGAGGTGGAACGTTGTGAGTTGCTGCGGACACCGCAACTCTACAGTTATACCCGATACTAAGTCAGTATGGCTCTCTCCGGCAGACGCCGCTAATATTGAACGACACTACAAAGAGTGCGTGCGAGAGAGACAGAAAATCAGTCTGAGCGTGACGTCGGGGGCTGCGTAGCCACTGCATTGATTTGTTCCTTTTGGCTATAAAAATGATCTGATCTGATCCAGATTCAGCAATCTGATAGATATGGTCATTATCTATGATTCTGCGTTTTTAGTTTTCTCGAATCTGCAATATTGTGGATGCAACAGATTTTCGTCCTTTGTGGGGGCGGAAGGGGGTGGGGCGAAATTCTGAGATATACGTTTTATAGTGAGATCTAACAGGAGTGCGGATACTAAATTTGGTTACTCTAACCTGTGTGTTAGAGAGAGACAGAGCGAGAAAGAATGAAATTGTTTTCTCGATTCTGGCTATAATAACTATACGATCTGGTTCAGATTTTGCACTCTAAAAGATATAGGCATCTTCTACGATTCTGCGTTTTTAGTTTTCTCGTATCGTCGAAATTGTGGATGCCACAGATTTTCGCCCTTTGTGGGGGCGGAAGTGGGCGGGGCAAAGTTTTGAAATATTCTTGTAGGAGTGACATATCACAGAAGTCTGGATCCAAAATATCGTTGCTCTAGCTCCTATAGTCTTTGAGCACTAGGCGCTGAAGGGGACGGACGGACGGACGGACGGACGGACGGACGGACGGACGGACAGACGGACAGACAGACAGGGCTCAATCGACTCGGCTATTGATGCTGATCAAGAATATATATACTTTATGGGGTCGGAAACGATTCCTTCTGGACGTTACACACATCCACTTTTACCACAAATCTAATATACCCCAATACTCATTTTGAGTATCGGGTATAAAAAATGAAAGAGAGAGCCAAAGGTTTTGGTTTTTTCGTATTTAACTTTGAACTTGAACTTGTATCTCACGTTTCTTAGGTTTAATAACTTCTTTATGTATCAGAAATGCATGTCAATTTCTTAAACTCCATTAAAACACATGGAGGTAATACGTTTCACACGGCTTTATCGTTGTTTCCAATCGTCCCCAAGCTCTTCTTCTCCTCTCACAATCACCAGCCAATCCCTCAGACTTGTCCCACTGTGTGGGGCCCGTCATCTAGGGCCATGTTGCTACTACTACTACTGATACTGCTGGTACTGCTGCTGCCTCTGATGCGCACAAAAGGGGCAATTCATTCTCGCCGGGTTTCTCATTTCTGCCAGCGTCGCAGCATCGTCGACAGCAGCAACAACAGCAACATGAAGTAGAAAGACAATTTTCGGATCCCCAAACTTATCACAGCCTCTCGATTTTCCTTTAGAACATTATACAACACACCAGAGATTCCGACAGGACGAGGCCAGGACCAGCACCGAGCGACAGAACGGCAACAGCAGCCCCACCAGCAGCACCAGGCGGTGGTGCCACGACAGTAAACGGACGCAGTGCAGCGGCGTGTACTTGTCATATATTATGCGAGTGCGAGCGACAGAGATGGCGAGTGCAGGCGAACGCCGCGGCGGTGATAAAGTTCGGTCCTCCGTAGTGCCGTTAGTCGGGTCCGAAGTGTGCGCAGTGAGGTTAGGAGCGATTCTCGGCCAGCATCGCACATTCAGAAGCGGCAGAAGCAGCAAAAGCGTCAGCTCGGACTCCCAGGTACACCCGGCAACAATAATCCAGGGCACCCAGACCATGCAGATGGCAGGGGAGAGCATAGCCGGACGGTTATAGTTGATGATGATGATGCTCTCTATGCCGGGGAGGCTGGAGACGAGAGACATGGACTGCCGTCGCCTGGACTCGCGGGAATTCCGCCAGCAGAGCCCATTCCGACCCAGAGCCAGAGCCAGCCCAGAGCACGCAGCACAGAAAAGAGCAACAAATAATGAACAGACACATGGCTGTGTATGTATGTACATGAGTATATATGTACATATACAGAATGGTAAGAGTACGTGTGTATATATGGCTGTGTTCCATTTAAAACATGTAGCTTGTTTTATTATTGTCGGGCCATGCGGACGCAGCGGTGGCGACCGTAACGAGCAGCGCTTTGGTCATTGGAATCGATTGCTTTACACCCAAGTGCCATAATGCAATGACGCACAGGAATACCAAATACATGCCTCCCCCCACACACACACATATGCCCCAACTCAGATATGGGAGTGTGCGTGTTTGGGCCGCATGGAGACATCAAAGTTGATGTGACCAGGCAGCGGCACCAATGGGAATACGACAGACACACAGGGTGTCTATGCATCTCTCTCTCTCTGTCGTCCCAAAATGAGTTTCGGTACTTTAAAGCTGTGCTCGTGGAAAAGGTTTTAAGGCAGATTTCCCAGAGCACATGTCACAAATTCTTGCAAATTCCAATCTACCATCAAAGCGTTTAATGTGGATATCATTTCAAATTTAGGACATTTTTCCATAGTCCCCTATAGCACCCTGTGTCTTAGCCAGGCCGTGTGATGCATTAACCTTATCCAATTTACAAGAGCATTCCACACTTTAAAACCTTCACTATTTGGACACCAAAGCTGGGGGGCAGAGGTCCCACGTGTCCAGGACCAGAACCAGGACCAAGTGGATGCGGATGTGTCCTAGCTGGGTCAACAGCACCAGCAACAACAACAGGAGCTAAAACCGTACATTTGCTATTTATGAGACTGTCGAGAGTTATTAGCCGGACATGTGAAAGACCCAGGGGAAGTGCCCAAGACGGCCAAGACGACGAAGGACTTGCAACGGACTTGGGGCCAGCCCGGAATAGGTTGCTGCTGCTGTTGCTGCTGGCCTTGGGTTGGTTTACATATACATAGATATAGATATATCTTTCGGCTGGAGGCAATAAAATATGCAAATTGAAGTCAATTTTACCAGAGGACTTGCAGTGCCCGTTGGTATTGGCAGCTGCATCAGATGCACCACCAGCAGCAGGACCTTCCTTATCCCGTGGGTGTTGTACTTCTTCTGCTTCTTCTTTTGGCACAACCGAGCCCCTGCCCGGATCCTCATCAGCTGTTGTCCAGTGGCTTTGTGGCTGTGATTCATTAGGCTTGAGTGGCTTCTCCTCGGTAAGCAGCTCTCCCTCAGCATCCTCCTCCGCCTCGGGGTCCTCTTCCCCATCCTCCTCGTCCGCACTAAGCAGCTCCTCCTTGGGCTCCAGCAGGTCACCCACATTGGGCTGTGCCTCCTCCTCCTTTTCGCCAACTGCAAACAAAAATCGAGCAAATCGAGAAAATCGAGGTATAACTAGGTACAGGTACATATGTATGCATATAAATTAAAGCTAATCAATTGAAAACATTTCGAACACTCGCACAAATTGCTCCGGTGTCCTGGCAGACATTGTGGCGGATATGGCCACGGCTTCGGGTGCTACCTCTACTCATGCAGATTATGCCGAAGCACTCCCTGGGCGACCATCGTGCCAAAAATTCTATTTACACGTTCTGTGTTTTATTGTTGGGTCCCCCTCCCTGCCCCCACCCAGCCGCCTCCCTGCCTAGTCCTCGTCCAGTTGCTGTTCCGTTCCTGCTTCTGCTTT